>NC_067428.1:29396106-29705197 GCF_009764475.1 Pristis pectinata | reverse complement strand
TTGGAAATGGATAGTGAGATGCAAGTTGTGAAGAAAAGGAGAAATGAAGGGGAAAGCCTAAATTAAAACTAACTTTGTTTCCTTTTTCCTCTCCTATGTTCAGTTCTGAGAATGTCCAACTTTATCACCTTTATTTGTGTCTTTACAACTTCAGTCAGACTCTAACGTATTCCAGGAGGACATGAGTAAACTTGTTACCAAAATATACAAACTCATATTGATCTGTGTTGAACTTCATAATTGGCAACTGAATTTCAATGCAGACAAATACGAGGCTGTATATTTTGGTAGCAAGTCTAAGTGGAATAGAATAACAAAGAGATCTCGGAGCACAAATACGGCAATCTTTAAAAGTTAGACCCAAGGTTAGCAAAGCCATAAAGCAAATTATGCAATAGGATTTATTGCTGGAGAAAACAGGAAGTTGTACCAAACCTGTGTTGAACCTTGATTACATGATACTTGGATTGTTGCGTACAGTTCTGGCTGCTATATTTTAGAAAGGGTAGAGAAACACTGCACAGGGTGAAAAGAAGATATACAAGGTGGGGGAAGATGAACAAAATGAATCTCTCTTCTCTTTACAAAGGGTGATCTAAAAGGGCTCTATAAAATGATAAAGGGTTTTGATTGATTGAATACAGAGAGAATAAAGTCATAGAGTTATACAGCACGGAAACAGGCCCTTCGGCCCAACTTGTCCATGCCGACCAAGATGCCTCATCCAAGCTAGTCCCATTTGCCAGCACTTAGCCTGTAACCTTCTAAACCTTTCCAATCCACGTACCTGTCCAACTGTCCTTTAAAAGTTGTTACTGTACCTGCCTCAACCACTTCCTCTGGCAGCTGATTCCACATAGATACCATCCTTTGTGTAAAAAAAAGTTGCCCCGCAAGTTCCTCTTAAATCTTACCCCTCTCACCTTAAACCTAGGCCCTCTTGTGGGGAATGTTTCCTCTTGTGGTGAAGGGCAGAACCAAAGGCAGTCAATAGAAGAGAGTCACCAAAAAATCCATTCGGGGATTTAGAAGGAAATTCTTTTACCAGAATGTGGAATTCACAATAATAGATACGTTTAAAGACTAAGTGGAGTATAAAATCAGCTCAGACTGTTCGGGCTAAATGGCCTGTGCCATATATCCTGGGTAATTCTAAGTAATCCAAACAACCACTTTAAAAATTATCAATCCTTGGATTTAAGCCAATCAAAGATTGTCATATCACCAGTCTGTATTGGAAAATTTTAGATAGCTCATGACAGCAACAAAAAGATAAAGGCAATACAAATAAAATATAAACAAGGATTGAATCATTAAAAGCTTATCCTAGAAACGTAAGACTGATAATGCTTTGACCCTCATCTAAGAAGACATTAGGAATTGTTCAAAGAAATAAATGCACGACTCTTATAATTAAGTTGAAAATTTGCCCTGATAAACTTTATCACAGGAATGTTACAATCCGTGAACATGGATGAGCTGTGAAACATAAAGTTCATTTTCGATGTCTTATTTAGAATGAAGTGTATACATTGCAACTGAATAATAAAAGGAATTCAACTCCTCCCTCACTCACCTCTCCTACCTGGCACTACCTGTCTGTCATCTTACACCCCTCCTCAGCTCACCAACTGCCTCGGAATCCTTTCTTGCCACTCCCCTTCTTTCCCTCCTCATCACTGCCGGTGACTTCAACCAGGCCAGCTTCTGGAATGTGTCACCAAAATACTACCAGCACGTCTCCTGTCCCACCAGGGGCCCAAACACCTTTGACTGTTGCTATACAACCATCAAAGATGCCTCCTGAGACACCCCCCGCCCTCACTTTGGTGAGTCAGGCCACCAGGCTGTGCTCCTTCTCCCTGAGTACAAACAGAAGCTGAAGCAGGAGGATCCAGTACAGAAAGTCGTACAGTGCTGGTCTGAGGAAAAAGATGAGCTTCTGCGTGACTGCTTTGAGTCAGTGAACCGGTCCACGTTCAAAGACTCAGCTGCCAGCCAAGATGAGTATGTCACCAGCGTCACGGACTTTATCAGCAAGTGTGTTGAGGACTGTGTACCAAGGAGGACAATTCAGGTGTTCCCAAACCAGAAACCATGGATGAACCCGGAGATCCACTATCTGTTGAAGTCTAGGACTGCAGCATTCAAATCAGGTGACCCTGACCTATACAAGAAATCGAGATATGACCTCCATAAAGCTATCAGAGATGCCAAGAGACAATACCAGTCCAGAATCGAGTCCCAGACCAGCCGTCAGTTGTGACAGGGCTTACATGCCATACAGGGCTACAAAACAAAGTCGAGCAGCATTGCCAACAACAGCGCATCCCTTCTCGATGAGCTTAACGCATTCTATGTTCCTTTTGAATAGAAGGGAATTGGTCTGTCACCACCCACCCCGACAGCCCCCAATGCACCTGAACCCATAGTCACCACCGAGGACGCAAGATCAGTCTTCTGGAGAGTGAACCCATGGAAAGCATCTGGCCTGGTTGGAGTCCCTGGCCATGTACTTAGATCCTGTGCAGATCAGCTGGCGGGGGTATTTACAGACATATTCAACCTCTCTCTGCTTCAATCCGAGGTTCCCACCTGCTTTAAGAAGACTACTATCATCCCGGTACCTTAAGAAAAACAAGGTAACATGCCTTAATGACAACCGACCGGTGGTTCTGACATCCACCATCATGAAGTGCTTCGAGAGTCTGGTCATGGCACTCATTAACCCCAGCCTCCCAGATAACCTCGACCCACTGCAACTCACCCACCGGCAAAACAGGTCTATGGCAGATGATATCTCCCTGGCCCTACCCTGCAGCATCTGGACAGTAACGACACCTACGTTAGACTATTGTTTATTGACTATTGTTCCGCCTTCAATGCTATAATTCCAAGCAAACTCATCACCAGACTCCGAGACCTGGGACTCAACACCTCCCTTTACAACTGGATCCTTGATTTCCTGACCAACAGACCACAATTAGTAAGGATAGGCAGCAACACCTCTGCCACAATTGTTCTCAACACTAGTGTCCCACAAGGCTGCGTCCTCAGCCCTCTACTCTACTCCCTATATCCTCATGACTGTGTGGCCAGATTCTGCTCCAACTCTATATATAAGATTGCAGATGATACCACCATAGTAGGCCATATCTCAAATAATGATGTGTAGGAGTACAGGAAAGAGATAGAGAGCTTAGTAACATGGTGTCATGACAACAACCTTTCCCTCAATTTCCGCAAAACAAAAGAGCTGGTCATAGACTTCAGGAAATGGGGCGGTGTACATGCATCTGTCTACATCAATGGTGCTGAGGTCAAGAGGGTTGAGAGCTTCAAATTCCTAGGAGTGAACATAACCAATATTGGTTATGTTCACTCCAAGTGTCCTGGTCCAACCATGTAGACGCAACAGCCAAGAAAGCTCACGAGTGCCTCTACTTCCTCAGGAGGCTAAAGAAATTTGACATGTCCCCATCGACCCTCATCAATTTTTATTGCTGCACCATAGAAAGCATCCAATCTGGATGTATCACGGCTTGGTACAGCAACTGCTCTGCCCGTGACTGCAAGAAACTGCAGAGAGTTGTGGACACAGCTCAGCACATCATGGAAACCAGCCTCTCCTCCACAGACTCTTGTCTATACTTCTCGCTGCCTCAGTACAGCATCCAGCATAATCAAAGACCCCACCCACCCCAGACATTCTCTCTTCTCCCCTCTCTCATCGGGCAGAAGATACAAATGCCTGAAAGCACGTACCAGCAGGGTCATGGACAGCTTCTATCTCGCTGCTGTAAGACTATTGAACGGTCCCCTCGTACGATAAGATGGACTCTTGACCTCACAATCTACCTCTTTATGACCTTGCACCTTATTGTCTTCCTGCACTGTACTTTCTCTGTAGCTGTAACACTTTATTCTACTTTCTGTTATTGTTTTACCTTGTACTACCTCAATGCACTGTTGTGATGAATTGATATGTATAAACAGCATGCCAGACAAGCTTTTCACTGAACCTCAGTATATGTGACAATAATAAACTAATTCCCATTCACCTTGCCTCTCCACTCTCAGTCCTGATGCAGAGTTTCAACCCGAAACATCGACAATTCCTTTCCTCCCACAGATGCTGCTCGACCCTCTGAGTTTCTCCAGCAAATTGTCTTAATATTTAAAATAAATCTCAGTGACGCAAACCACAAAATAATAAAATGCATATCAGTTTCATCTGAAAGATAATCGACAGTCTTATGGTATCAAACCTTTCCAAGCCAATCTCAGCTTCTGAGATATTTTCAATCACATCAGGCTGTCTCATCAGCACATACTTCTGTACACTTGGAATATCTACTTCCTCTGGTGTGTGTCACACACATGATTGGGCAACATATTTCTGAAGAAACCAAGAAATTTATACACGTCTTTCACATTTCTTCTTTCCACTGTCTGCTCTAAAGTATCAGAGGTTTTAGGAGGCTGAGCAATTTAAAATGAAAATAAAATCTAAATATCCAAACCACAAACAAGAAAGCAAAGTACTCTCCCCACACTGCAACACCTTCAGAACTGAACTTAACTGAGTAACACCTAGCTATGGCAAGACCTTTTCTGTCCAAACCTTTCTGAAATAGTTTTTCCAAAGATACCACACCATTCACTCGGGGCCTGGTCACTGAATGAGTTCCAGGTTCATGTTCTTAAGTGTGGGGAAATTAAGCTGAAAATATGGATTTCTAAGAAAATAAAATCATAAAGATGCAAAAGATCTTTCTTTTAGATTATATCTATTTAATTGACTATTGATAGCAACAGACACATACTGGCAGCCATTGCAAAGCTCTATAAGTCCAGAGGTCTGTGGCTTCCATTTACACATGGAGATTCAATACTCTGTCAAGTATCACAGGAAAGAATGAGTCTGTTGTTCAGGTTTCTGACCAAGTTTCCACAAGGTACAAATCAGAGACTCTGCCTTTCAAAGCAAGCCAAGTTTACTTCACTACTTTCTTTAGCTACTTGGCAAATCGTCTGAGTTATGTCTTGTTTCTGCTTGCACAATAATTAAAAAGTGCAAGTCATGGGAACTGTCGGAATCCAGGTTGATTAACCCATTATAATCCCAGTGCACTTTGCGTCCGTCATTTGCAATTCACTACAACATGTGCGGCGGTAATACTGCAGTTAATACTGCTGCTTCACAAGTATACCCTGACATCGGGTGCGGAGTGTGTGGAATTTGCACACTCTCTCCTTGATTTACACCAACTGCTCAGACTTCCACCCACAGCTTAAAGATCTGCTGGTAGGTTAATTGGCCACCGTAAACGTCTTTACAACGTATCTATGCTTACACTAAACTCTACCACTTAACTACTGAGTGGCAAAGGAATCAAAAGGAAGTTAACAGGCGTGCATGTGAGAACAAGCTGCAGGAGTGACAGAGAAATAAGGAGAGAGGGAATGGGATTTTTGGTCCACTGGGAATGTCATGGATCAAATGGGGAAAATTGCCCCCGGTGTTGTAAGTAAAACATGCTCTTCAAACCTTCATTCGGTATTACTGAAAGCACTAGATTACCCAGTCATTATTGCATTGCTGTTTGTGGGAGCTTTCTCTGCAAAAATTGGCTGCTGGGAGCCCAGCATTGCAATGGTGTTGTGTTGAGAAATTTATAGGGTGCTATCAGGATAGTTCTGTCGAATAGCACATCCTGAAGCCAACTAAACTACAGATTACACTATATCTGGTACTGTGATCACATTGAGTCATAACTAGGCAGCAATGATTGAGTGCTATTTCAATTTAACTGAGAGAAGAATGGATTCAAAACTAGCATTTTAAACTTAAATACTGGCAACTCTCAGCAAACAGAAGCAAAGCCAGCTAAGGTGACCTGGCAAATTAGGCTAAGGGACGTCAATCAAGACGCAGTAACAGTCCAGATAGAGGGTCTCGACCGGAAATATCGACTGTCCGTTTCCCCCCACAGATGCTGCCTGACCCACTGAGATCGTCCAGCAGTTAGTTTTGCTCAAGATGCAGTAACAGATGCTTAAGAGAGACTTTCAGAATGCACAAAATAGATACAATTCTACAAGGAAGAAATATTCCAAAGGGAGGACGTACCATCTGAGGTTAGCCAAAACAAAAGATAGGATCAAACTTTAAAAGAAAAAGCATATAATTGTGCAAAGAGGCAAGTCTGGAGATGACTATATGATTAATAAAGGAAGGAAAGGTTAGAGTACAGCATAAAACAAGAGAGAAATATAAAAAGAAAGATGTTAAGTGTTTCTATAGATACTTTAGAAAGAAGAGTTTACAAAATTAGCATTGATCCTACAGAGAGTGAGTCAAGGAATTAATGGGAATCACAGATGAATTGAACAGATATTTTGAACAGATATTATTACAATCACCAAGGGCAGTGCCTCTCAGCAGCTGGATGTGTGGGCTGACATGTCTGTGGGTCCTGACAGACTTAATTCTTAGGTCTTACAAGAAATGGCAAAAAGAATAGTTTAATGAGTTGGTTTTGATTTTCCACAGTGTCTAGATTCAGAAGGTTCCATTAGACTGGAAAATAACAGAACCGAATTCTTTGTTCAAAAAGAAGGGAGATGGAAAGCAGGAAATCACAGGCCAGTCAACGCACCATCTGTCACAGAGAACAAAATAAGCAGCTAGTACTAAAGACGTTATACCACGGCAGGTGGAGTAGTTCCAGGTAATCAAGCAAATTCCACTGCTTTTGTCAAAGAGAAGTTATGTTTGACAAACTTATTGGAATTATTTAAAGAATAACATGTGCTGTGGAAAAGGAGCGCCAGTAGATGGACTTTATTTAGATTGCACGAAGACATTTGATGAGGTGCCACATCAAAAGGATTTCACCTTAAATCTATTCCTTCTTGTTTTTGATACCCAAATCATGAGAAAAGATTCTATTTGCCCTATAATTTTACACCTGTCTACCTCCTCTGTCAGGACACTCTTCAACCTCCTTCACTCCAGGGAAAACAAACCCAGCCTCTCCAATCTCTCCCCATAACTGAAGTCCTCCAATCCAGGCAACATCCTGGTGAACTTCCTCTGCACTCACTCCAGCTCAACCGCATCCTTCCTACAGTGTGGTGACCAGAACTGTACGCAAAACTGTCCAGAGGTCAGGCAGCATCTATGGAGTGAAATGGAAGGTTGACGTACAAACAGTTGACAGTATAAGGAGGTGAGGGGCAGGAGTGAAGCAAGAGCTGGAAAGCGACAGGTGGATCTGCAGCCCTCTGTTGCCTCCCGGCCTCTGTCGCTATCTCCACTCTTCCCTCCTCCATCTGCCTATCACGCTAATCACCTGGATCCACCTGTCACTATCCACCTAACCTCTATGAGGTTAACCCTCAGTCTCCTATACTCCAATGAATAAAGTCCTAGCCTACCAAGTTCCCTCCATAACCCAGTCCCTCGAGTCCTGGCAATATTCTCATAAATCTTAAATATAGAACATAGAACACCTCAGCACAGTACAGGCCCTTCGGCCCACAATGTTGTACTGACATTTTATCCTGCTCTAAGATCTATCTAACCCTTCCCTCCCACACCGCCCCCCATTTCTCTATCATCTATGCACTCTTTCCTGCTTAATACATCTTTCCTACAACAGGGTGACCAAAATTGTACGCAATACTCCAGGTGCGGCCTCACCAATGTATTGTACAACTGCAACGTAACATCCCAACTTCTGTACACAACGCCCTGGGTAATGAAGGCCAGCGTGCCAAACACCTTCTTCACCACCCTGTCCACCTGCTGAGAGGACTGTTCCCATTGACAGGTCAGTCCAAGGACTGGAGGTCGTTGGCAAAAGAACCAACGGTGTAATGAGGAATGTTTCTTTGAATCAACAGGTAAGATCCAGGTGTTTGTAATGGAGGCAGGTTCTACTGTAGGCTTCAACAGGGAGCTGGGTAAGTGTGTGTAGTCCTTGCTGGACTAGGGGCGAGGCAGGGGCTGAAGGAACTCACTGGGTCGAGCAGCATCTGTGGGGGGGAAGGGAACTGTTGACATTTCGGGTCAAGACCCTGTGTCAGGACTGATGCCTCCTGACCCGTTGAGTTCGTCCAGCAGATTGTTTGCTGCTCCACATTCCAGTGTCTGCCGCTCTCCTGCATCTCCACAGAGGCGGTATGGATTCAATGGGCCGAATGGCCTCCTTGCCTGGTGTAATCAGTCTGTGGTTCTCTAAGCAACACACACAAAGCAGCTGGAGGAACCCAGCAGGTCAGGCAGCATCTATGGAGGGAAATAGTCAATGTTTCAGGTCGAGACCCTTCATCAGGAACTTCGGCCCGAAACATCGACTGTCCATTTCCCTCCACAGGCGCTGCCTGACCCGCTGAGTCCCTCCAGTGGAGACACAAGAGATTGTGCAGTTGCTGGAAATCTGGAGCAACACACACAGAGAATGCTGGCGGAACTCAGCAGGTCAGGCAGCACTTATGGAGGGAAATCAACAGTCAACGTTTTGGGTCGAGGCCCTTCATCAGGAGTGGATCCAGACTGTTTCTTTCCCTCCACAGATGCTGCCTGACCTGCAGAGTCCCCTCCAGTGGTTCCGTGCGTTGCTCCAGACTTCCAGCACTCCGCAGTCTCTGGTGTCTCCATAGAAGGCGGTATGGACTCAACGTGGCCGAATGGCCTGCCTGCGGGTAGCAAAAAGGGGGCGACTTACCCGACCCCGGGGGTTGTGGCGGCCCGGCGTGAGCCTGGACTCAGTGGGTGCGGTGTGTGTGCGCGCACAAGGCGGCTCCGGCGGAGGCAACGAGCGGACTCGGTTCCCTTCAGCAGACGGGCCGAGTGCCTTCCGCCCGCGGATGGCCCTCAGACACAGCGAGTGGATCAGCGGGGACTCCTCCAGTGCGGTCCCAGGGTGCAGGCGATGTTGCGGAGGGTCCGCGCATTGTATCGCAGAGAGTTGCCTACAACTGGTGCCGGAGGAGTCCAGCCAGCGCTCAGCAGCACCGTTGTAATAGCTGCACGCTATTTCTCACTTTGCAAAACGAAACCACCTCCCAGTATTTCGTCCGTGGCGGCGAGCTGAAGGGAAATTAACGTGTCACTTCCCCGAATAGAGTTCCCGTCTCTCGGCTCAGAAGGAGGGATGTTCCACTGTCACATTTGCATTCAGCTCCTCTGGCACCGACCCGAGTGGTCAGGCTGCTCTCTGACAGCGGAACTCGAAACTTGAAGCAACTTTTGACGAATAATATCGGTGACTGCAGGGCAGGAATTGCTGCTGGCGGTGTGTGATGTGTTAAAGGTGGCAGAGAATTGCCACCTCTGCCGACGTTAATTTCTACATAACTATAACGCCACGCCAAAAAAAAAGATTTGTAGGTGAAGGAATCCCACAGTATGATGTCAGTACCGTGTCCCAAATATGGACATAAGAAAGGAGGGAGGCAGCATAAAGGAAATTACAGACCTATTAGTCTGACATCAGTGGTGGGAAAGTTATTGGAATCTATCCTCAAGGATGGGGTTACGGAATACCTAGAGGTGCAAGGCGAGATAGGTCCTAGCCAACATGGTTTTGTGAAGGGAAGATCCTGCCTGACCAACCTATTGGAGTTTTTTGAAGAAATCACAGGTAGGGTGGATAAGGGAGAGGCGGTAGATGTTGTGTATTTAGACTTTCAAAAGGCCTTCAACAAGGTGCCTCATAAGAGACTGATTAATAAGATGAGAGGTCATGGAATTACGGGTAGGATAACAGAATGGGTGGAGCATTGGCTGGTTGGCAGGAAGCAAAGGGTGGGAATAAAAGGATCTCGTTCTGGTTGGCTACTGGTTACTAGTGGTGTGCCGCAGGGGTCGGTGTTGGGGCCGCTCCTTTTTACCTTGTACATTAACGATTTGGATGATGGAGTAAATGGTTTTGTGGCTAAGTTTGCGGATGACACCAAGCTAGGTGGAGGAGTAGGGAGTATTGAGGAGACAGGAAGTTTGCAGGGAGACCTAGATAGTTTAGGTGAATGGGCAAGGAAATGGCAGATGAGATTCAATGTTGAGAAATGTGCAGTTGTACACTTTGGAAACAGAAATAAACGGGCAGATTATTATCTAGAAGGAGAGAAGATTCAAAGTACAGAAGTACAAAGGGACTTGGGGGTACTCGTGCAGGATACCTTAAAGGTTAACCACCAGGTCGGATCGGTGGTAAAGAAAGCGAATGCTTTGTTGGCATTCATTTCGAGAGGTATAGTGTATAAAAGTAAGGAAGTGTTGATGAGGCTCTACGGGGCACTAGTGAGGCCTCATTTGGAATGCTGTGTGCAGTTTTGGGCCCCATATCTTAGGAAGGGTGTGTTGATGTTGGAGAGGGTTCAGAGGAGATTTACGAGGATGATTCCCGGAATGAAAGAGCTCACGTATGATGAGCGTTTGTCGGCTCTTGGACTGTACTCACTGGAGTACAGAAGAATGAGAGGGGACCTCATAGCGACATTTAAAATGTTGAAAGGAATGGACAGAGTAGATGTGGCCAAGCTGTTTTCCTTGGTGGGTGAGTCCAGGACCAGAAGGCACAATCTTAGAATTAGAGGGTACAGTTTCAAAACAGAGATGAGGAGAAATTTCTTTAGCCAGAGGGTGGTTAAATTGTGGAATTCCTTGCCAGGTACAGCAGTGGAGGCCAGATCATTGGGGTGTTCAAGGAAGAGATAGATAGATATCTAAATAGTTGGGGTATCAAGGGATATGGGGATAAGGCCAGAAATTGGGATTAGAATAGTTTTTTTTCTTCTTCTTCTTCCTCCCCCCCCCCCCCATTTCTCATTTCTCATTTTTTCCCTTTTCCTTGGAGCAGACTCGATGGGCCGAATGGCCTGCTTCTGCTCCCTTGTCTTGTGATCTTGTGACTGTGAGGACAAGCCAGGGAGACAAGCCTTTCACCCCAGCAGGCATCAACCTGCCACTTACATGGGCTTTCTTCAACTCCCCCCAGATTCTACCACCCAGGGTAGAGGAGTCTAAAGCCAGAGGGCACAGGTTAGAGGTGAGAGGGGAGATGTATTGGTATTGATTTATTATTGTCACTTGTACCAAGGTCCAGTGAAAAACTTGTCTTGCACACCGATCGTACAGGTCAATTCATTACACAGTGCAGTTACATTGGGTTAGTACAGAGAGCATTGATGTAGTACAGGTAAAAACAATAACAGTACAGAGTAAAGTGTCACAGCTACAGAGAAAGTGCAGTGCAATAAGGTGCAAGGTCATAATAAGGTGCAAGGTCACAACAAGGTTGATTGTGAGGTCAGAGTCCATTTCATCATATAAGGTTCAATAGTCTTATCACCGTGGGGTAGAAGTTGTCCTTAAGTCTGGTGGTACGTGCCCTCAGGCTCCTGTATCTTCTACCCAATGGAAGAGGAGAGAAGAGAGAATGACCCGCGTGGGTGGGGTCTTTGAAATGTAAAGGAGATTGGAAGGGTAAGTTTTTGATTCAGAGGGTGGGGGTTATTTGAATAAGTTACCAGAAGAGGTGGTGCAGGCAGATACAATTACAACGGATGGGAAAGGAATAGGGGATCCGTGCCTGATGCAGGCAAGTGGGATTCGCATCGACAGGCATTACAGTCAGCGCGGACGTGGTAGGCCAAAGGACCTGGTTCTGTGTTGTATAGCTCCACGATGGAACCTATCATTGACAACCCTTACTCACTAAATAATCTGTTCGGTGAAGTGCTGGTTGGTTTTATGCCGCACCCAGACTATTAGAGCCTTTGGTTAAAGCAAGGATCAAAGAAGATAATTGAGGTGAGGTAAGGGTGGTTATCCCTCAGAAGAAGACATTTGACTGAGTGTGGAATCAGGGAGCCTTGACAAACTTGAGGATGATGTGCGTCATGGGAAAAACCCTTCCCTGGTTTCAGTTATACCAAGCTCACAGGATAGTTGTGGTTTGTGTTAACCAAACACCTCAACCACTGGCTATCACTGTGAGGGAATATTTCAGTAGATTTACCTTCACCTGCTTCACTGACGATCTTCCCTCTGTCATAAGTTAGGAAGGGGGATATCTGGTAAGGTTAAAGTGTTCACTTTCATTTGCACCTCCCAAGATAACAAGGAGCATGTGCACAAGGTGCCCTAGTTAAGGAAGGTGGGACCTGTTCCGACGGGACGGTCTGCACCTGAACTGGAGGGGGACCAAACATTCTTGCGGGTAGGTTTGCTAGTGCTGCTCCGGGGGGTTTAAACTAGATTTGCAGGGGGAGGGGAACCAGAGTGTTAGAGCAGATAGTGAGGCGGAGGAGGACAAAGGTCAGGCGAGGACTGCAAGTATAAACAGAAATCAAAGGTTTGTACGTGATAGAAATGTTCTCAGGTGCATCTATTTCAATGCAAGAAGTATGGTAGGTAAAGCAGATGAGCTTAGGGCGTGGATTGACACGTGGGATTATGACATTATTGCTACTAGTGAGACTTGGATGCAGGAGGGGCAGGACTGGCAGCTTAATGTCCCGGGGTTCCGTTGTTTCAGACGTGATAGAGGGGGAGGGATGAAAGAGGGAGGAGTGGCGTTACTGGTCAGGGAAAGTATCACAGCTGTGCGGAGACAGGACAGCGCGGAGGGCTCATCTACAGAGGCCATGTGGGTGGAGCTGAAGAACAGGAAAGGTGTGGCTACACTAATAGGGTTGTATTATAGACCGCCCAATAGTCAGAGAGAATTGGAGGAACAAATCTGTAGTGAGATAGCAGACAAATGTAAGAAACAGAAAGTTGTGATAGTAGGGGATTTTAACTTTCCACATATTGACTGGGACTCCCACACTGTGAAAGGGCTGGATGGCTTGGAATTTGTCAAATGTGTTCAGGAAAGTTTTCTAAATCAATATATAGAGGTACCAACGAGAGAGAATGCAACACTTGATCTCCTATTAGGGAACCAGACAGGTCAGGTGACAGAAGTATGTGTAGGGGAGCATTTTGGGTCCAGTGACCATAATGTCATTAGTTTCAAGGACAGGTCTGGTCCTCGAGTTGAGGTTCTAAATTGGAGAAAGGCCAATTTTGTGGAAATGAGAAAGGATCTAGGAAGAGTGGATTGGGATGAGTTGTTTTCTGGCAAGGATGTGCTCAGTAAGTGGAAGGCCTTCAAAGGCGAAATTTTGCGAGTACAGAGTTTGCATGGTCCTGCCAGGATTAAAGGCAAAGTTAAAAAGCATAGGGAACCTTGGTTTTTAAGGGATATTGGTGATGCTTAAGAAAAAGAGAGAGGTGTAAAGCAGGTATAGGCAACTAGGAACAAATGAGGTACTTGAAGAGTATAAAAAAAGTAAGAAGATACTAAAAAAGGAAATCAGGAAGGCAAAAAGAAGACATGAGGTTGCTTTGGCAGATAATGTGAAGGTAAATCTGAAGGGTTTCTACAAGTATATGCAGAATAAAAGGATAATAAGGGACAAAATTGGTCCCCTAGAAGATCAGAGTGGTCATCTATGTGTGGAGCCTCAGGAGATGGGGGAGATCTTAAACAATTTTTTTTGCATCAGTATTTACGCAGGAAACGGGCATAGTGGATATGGAAGGAAGGGAAACAAGCAATAGAGTCATGGAACATATAAAGATTAAAGAGGAGGAGGTGCTTGCTGCCTTACAGTGAAGAAAGGTAGATAAATCCCCTGGGCCAGATAGGTATTTCCTCGAATTGAGGGAGACTAGTGTAGAAATTGCAGGGGCCCTGGCAGATGTATTTAAAATGTCCTTAGCCACGGGTGTGGTGCTGGAGGACTGGAGGGTAGCTCATGTTGTTCCGTTGTTTAAAAAAGGATCTAAAAGTAAGCCAGGTAATTACAGGCCAGTGAGCCTGACATCAGTAGTGGGTAAATTATTGGAAGGTGTTCTGAGAGATCAGGATATACAAGTATTTGGACAACCAAGGGCTGATTAAGGATAGTCAGCATGGCTTTGTGCGTGGTAGATCGTGTTTAACAAATCTTGTAGAGTTTTCGAGTAAGTTACCAAGAAAGTAGATGAAGGAAAGGCTGTGGATGTTGTCTACCTGGACTTTAGTAAGGCCTTTGACAAGGTCCCACATGGGAGGTTAGTTCAGAAGGTTCAGACACTAGGTATCCATGGAGAGGTTGTAAACTGGATTCGAAATTGGCTGTGTGGGAGAAGACGGAGAGTGGTAGTGGATGATTGTTTCTCAGACTGGAGGCCTGTGACTAGTGGTGTGCCTCAGGGATCTGTGCTGGGACCATTGTTGTTTGTTGTCTATATCAATGATCTAGATGATAATGTAGTAAATTGGATCAGCAAGTTTGCTGATGACACTAAGATTGGAGGCGTTGTGGACAGCGAGGAAGGCTTTCAAAAGCTTGCAGAGGGATCTGAACCAACTGGAAGAACGGGCCAGAAAATGGCAGATGGAATTTAATGCAGACAAGTGTGAGGTGTTGCATTTGGAAGGACAAAATCAGGGTAGGACATACACAGTAAATGGTAGGGCACTGAGGAGTGTGGAGGAACAAAGGGATCTGGGAGTTCAGATACATAATTCCCTCAAAGTGGCGTCGCAGGTAGACAGGGTTGTAAAGAAGGCTTTTGGCATCCTGGCATTCATAGATCAAAGTATTGAGTACAGGAGTTGGGATGTTATGGTGAGGTTGTATAAGACATTGGTGAGGCCAAATTTGGAGTATTGTGTGCAGTTCTGGTCACCTAACTATAGGAAGGATATCAGTAAGATTGAAAGAGTGCAGAGGAGATTTACTAGAATGTTGCCGGGTCTTCAGGAGTTGAGTTACAGGGAAAGATTGAACAGGTTAGGACTTTATTCTTTGGAGCGCAGAAGAATGAGGGGAGATTTGATAGAGGTTTACAAAATTATGAGGGGTATAGACAGAGTTAATGTGAATAGGTTTCTTCCACCTAGATTAGGAGAGATAAGTACAAGAGGACATGGCTTTAGGGTGAAAGGGGGAAGGTTTATGGGGAACATTAGGGGGATCTTCTTCACTCAAAGAGTGGTGGGAGTATGGAACGGGCTGCCATCTTATGTAGTAAATGCGGGCTCACTCTTGAGTTTTAAGAATAAATTGGATAGATACATGGACGGGAGAGGTCTGGAGGGTTATGGACTGGGTGCAGGTAAATGGGACTAACGGAATAATGTTTCGACACAGACTAGAAGGGCCGAATGGCCTGTTTTCTGTGCTGTAGTGTTCTATGGTTAACAGTCAGGGGATGCATTACCAAGTGGCAAGAACATTGGTGCCACAGAAATGCCAAGCAACTGTCTCCAGAAGAGGAAGCTAGACCAGCACCTCTCATGTCCAAAGGTCCCACCACTGTCAAAGCCACCAATAAGCAAAATCCCGAGACCACCATAGACCAGAACCTTAAGTAAAGCCACATAAATACTTTTGCTACAAGAACATTGATTCTGGAAATGAGGGAGTTAGCCTATGAGGAGAGATTGGGTCACCTGGGACTATACTTGCTGGAATTCAGAAGAATGAGAGGGGACCTTATAGAAACCTATAAAATTGTGAAAGATAGAGGCAGGAAAGTTGTTTCCACAGGTAGGTGAGAGTAGAACTAGGGGACATAGCCTCAAGATTCGGAGGAGTAGATTTAGGATGGAGATGAGAGGAACTGCTTTTCCCAGAGAGTAGTGAATCTGTGGAATTCTCTGCCCGAGGAAGCAGTTGAGGCTACCTCATTAAATATAGTTAAGACACAGTTCGATAGGTTCTTGCATAGTAGGATGAATTAAAGGTAAGGGGAAAAGGCAGGGCCGGTGGAGCTGAGTCCACGGCCAGATCAGCCATGATCTGATTGAATGGCGGAGCAGGTTCGTCGGGCGAGATGGCCGACTCCTGCTCCTATTTCTTAAGTTCTTTAACAGGTCAGAGGTTGAAAACTCTGCACCATTTCCTGGCTCCACAAAGCCTCGCTACCAGCCGGGGTGTGATCAACTCCCCTCTCCGAGTCTGAATGAGGTCAGCTCCAACCACACACAGTGAACCACGACAACGGTGTGTACCCACCTACCTGATGCACTGCAGCAACTCACCAAGGCAACTCACCAAGGTTTTAAACCCTAAAAGTGCATAAGGATGTTGAACCAGTTTACATAGAAACATAGAACACCTACAGCACAATACAGGCCCTTCGGCCCACAAAGCTGTGCCGAACATGTCCCTACCTTAGAAATTACTAGGCTTACCCATAGCCCTCTATTTTTCTCAGCTCCATGTACCTATCCAAAAGTCTCCTAAAAGACCCTATCGTATCCGCCTCCACCACCGTTGCCGGCAGCCCATTCCTTGCACTCACCACTCTCTGAGTAAAAAACTTACCCCTGACATCTCCTCTGTACCTACTCCCCAGCACCTTAAACCTGTGTCTTCTTGTGGCAACCATTTCAGCCCTGGGGAAAAGCCTCTGACTATCCACACGATCAATGCCTCTCGTCATCTTATACACCTCTATCAGGTCACTTCTCATCCTCTGTGGCTCCTATATTGCTAACTGTCAGTGAAGTGGAGGATTTTGACTGAGAGATGAAGAAGTGGCAATGGACTTCTATGTTAGGGTGGTGAGCGACTTTTGAGGAGAACTTGTAGGTGGTAGGGCTCCCACTTGAACGTTTCCCTTGGCCTCTACCATACATGGTGATGCTTCACACGAGATGTTACAGTAGTGAGTACTACAGTTGTCATAAGCACATGGTGTTTCAGCAAATGTGGTATTGGTGTTCATGTGTAATAAGAACGTTGATTTATACCAATACATTAATTGTTGATGTATATTGGGGTTGTTAGGATCATGCTGTACCTTCAGGTTGTGTTATCAGATAATTCCCTGGCACATCTATTTGAACGTGGTTTTGTGGAGTAATTAATATGTAAATATTCAAGGTTAATGGCAGTGATTTCTGGTAGACAGCCTATTTCTACATGGCCACTACAGCCATTATCACAATTTTTCTTATCAAAATATATTGGATTAAGCAGGTGGCAAATCGTGCAAAATGGGCAAAGACCTTTCTCTATGTTTTCACTGCTTCTGAGAATTTTGCCCCCCTTTTAACAGCCTTCTGTAAAATTGTGTCCTTATTTGGGATGGTTCAGCCTTGTTGAAGATCAATCTCTGGGATGTTTCAGTACATGTTATTGCTGGGGGTGTAGTGTTACAGAGCACATTGTGTTACCCTGTCGTATAGCTAGGTGTTTGCTCAGTCATAGAGTACTACATCACAGATACAGACCTTTCGGCCCATCTAGTACATGCCGACCTCATCTTCAGCCTAGTCCGACCTACCTGCACCCGGACCATGTCCCTGTAAACCCTTCCTATCCAAACTTCTCTTAAATGTTACAAGTGAACCCACATCCACCACTTCCACTGGCAGCTCATTCCACACTCGCACCACCCTCTGAGTGAAGAAGTTCCCCCTCAGATTCCCCTTAAATATTTCACCTTTCACCTTAAACCTATGTCTTCTAGTTCTAGTCTCACCAACCTGAGGGAAAAAGCCTGCATGCATTTCACCCTATCTACACCCCTCATAATTTTGTATACTTATATAAGATCTCCCCTCATTCTCCTGCGCTCCAGGGAATAAAGTCCTAACCTATTCAACCTTTCCCTATAACTCAGGTTCTCAAGTCCCGGCAACATCCTTGTAAATTTTCTCTGCACTCTTTCAAGCTTATTGATATCTTTCCTGTAGGTAGGTGACCAGACCTGCACACAATACTCTAAATTCAGCCTCACCAACTTCTTGTACAACTTCAATATAACATCCCAACTCCTGTACTCAATGCCCTGATATAAAAAGGCCAAACTGCCACCCTCTTTACAACCCTATCTACCTGTGACGCCACTTTCAAGGAATTATGGATCTGTATTCCCAGGTCCTGTAGTTCTACTGCACACCTCAGAGCCCCACCATTCACTGTGTAGGTCTTACCCTGGTTTGTCCTCCCAAAGTGCATCACCTCACACTTGTCTGCATTAAATTCCATCTGCCATTTTTCAGCCCATTTTCCCAGCTGGTCAAGGTCACGCTGCAAGCTTTAATAGATCGTTCCTCGCTGTCCACTATACCTCCTTCATTCTTTCATAACCAGGAAACATTTGGTGCATGCTTATATTCAGGTCCCTGCGTGGTCACAAAAGAAAAAAAACGTAAGAAATAGAAGCATGAATATACCATTTACCCTCACGCACCTGTTCACCCCTTCAGAAAGGTTCATGGATGATCATTTTACCTCTAACACCACACACACTGTAACACCACACACTGTAACACCAGACACTCTGTAACTCTAGAACCCACCAAGACACCATGCATACTTCAATCTTCATCTGTACCTCAACAACCACTGCACTTTGATGGTCAAATGTTGAAGGTTCCTAACCCACTGGCAGAAGTGAATGGTAGAATAAAAGTTGAGAATCACTGTAACGTCAAGAGCCATCAACTATTACAGTAGTAGAGACCTGTACTGGCGGAGTACATTAGTCCACAGCATGTTCTTGAATGTGATAGCGTATTGGGAATTAGCCATGGACCAACCCATGGTATGGACTGTAACAATAGTCGGATCAAGTCTGTATACTTTGAAGTAAAATGAACTCCCTTTTAGACGGAAGAATTACCAGATTACAAATTCAGTGCAGGGTATCTAACAGCACAGGAAAAATGGTGTGGCTGTGGCTGTGGGCTGTGGCTGTGGCTGTGGCTGTGTGTGTGTGTGTGTGGTGGTGTGTGTGTGTGTGTGTGTGTGGTGTGTGTGTGTGTGTGTGTGTGTGTGTGTGTGTGTGTGTGTGTGTGTGTGATGTTTCATTGGATGACCTTTATACTACTTCACATGATACAACTGTGGCAGGAAGGATGACATTTATTCTCCATTGCTCACTGTTGAAGAGAAGGGGGTGAGTTCCATTCTGGAACTGGGGCAGTCTCTGTTGGTGGAAGTACTGGCTGTGCTGTTAATGTTTGCAGGTTTTCCACACCGTGAATATGACAGAACGGTGAAATACTGCACTTGGGGTGTTGTGTCACTTTGGTGGGAACTTGCACTTGAAATGTTACTGTGTGTGTAATGTTACACTGCATTGTGGTGTTACAATGCAGCAGCTGGTAAAGTGCAGGAGATGCTGTAGTGTGCATCATTCCATAGTGGTTGTAGTGTTACAGGATGTTTGGTATTACAGTGTACATTGTTGCAGTATGTGCGACGTACAGTCTGCAATGGTACAGTACACAAGTAATTACAATGCCTGGTATTACAGCAGGTGGTATATCAATGTGTCTGATATTATTCTGAATATTCTGTCTCAGTCTGTGATTTTCCATACAGATGCTGTTATAGTCTGTGATGTTACAGTGTGCTGCATTACAATGTCTGTGATATTACGGTCCGTGATGGTATTACAGTGAATGATTTTAACGTGTGTAGTGTTACAGTGTGTATGATGGTTAAAGTCCAATAGCGTTCCAGCATATCTACCCTGGGAGAAAGACTCTAACCTACCTACCCTATCTATACCTCTCATAATCTTATGTACCTCTATCAGGTCTCCCCTCAGCCTCTGCTGCTCCATAGAAACAACCCAAGTTTGTCCACCTCTCCTTATAGCTAATACTCTCTAATCCAGACAACATCCTATGAACCTCTTCTGCACTCTCTCCAAGCCTCCACGTCCTTTGTGTAATGTGGCAACCAAACTTGCACACAATACTCCAAGTGCAGCCTAACCAAAGTTTTATACAGCTGCAACGTGACTTCCAACTCAATGCCCCTAACGATGAAGGCAAGCGTGCCGTACGCCTTCTTTATCATTGCATCCGCTTGTGTTGCCACTTTCAGGGAGCTACGGACTTGCACCCCGAGATACTTCTGTGTATTGAACCTTGATGGGAGTGCAGCTGGAAGATTGTGTAAATCTGGTCTCCCTGCCTCGGGAAGGATATATTTGCAGCAGGATTGCAGCAAAGGTTCACCGGGTTGATTCCAGGGGTGGCTGGTTTATTGTGTGAGCAGAGATGAAGCAGACCGGATTTAAATTCTGATGACTATAGAAGGATAAATGCTGACCTTGTTGAAAGATGTCACATTTTCAAGGGGTTTGACCAGATAGATGCAGAGATGATGCTTTCCCTTGCTGGAGTGTCCAAAGGTCACAGTCCCAAAACAAGGGGTTGGCCAATTGGGACAGAGATAAGAGGGGTAAGGAATCTTTGGAATTCTCTGTCCAACAGGGCTGTGGAGGCTCAGTCATTTAGTATTTTCAAGACAGGATCAAAAGATTTTTAGATCTTAAGAGAATCAAGTAAAGTGTCACTGAGAGTAAAAAAAAATCAGCCATCATCTTATTGAATAGCAGATACAAGGGGTTGAATGGTCCACTCCTGTTTCTAGTTCCCACGTCCCTTATGTGATTGGGTATCCCAATAGGGAACGCTTTGGGTGAACCCCACACAGCAAAATTGGGTTTGTTGCATTCATATCAGCTAAGGAATCCGATCCAGCCCAATCCCACTTTCCATATCTTGGTCCATTGTCCTATGGATACCTTTCAAATATGCTGTAAGTTTCTGTCTCAACCACCTTCTGAATGTAGAAACAAAGCACTGGAGGAACTCAGCAGGTCAGGCAGCATCTATGGAGGGAAATAGACAGTCGATGTTTCGGATCGAGACCCTTCACCTGGACTGAGAGATAGAGGGGAGGTAGCCAGTATAAAAAAAAAGTCCCTCCACTCCACCGTCTTATACTGGCTATCTCCCCTCTATCTTTCAGTCCAGATGAAGGGTCTCAATCGCAAACATCGACTGTCCATTTCCCTCCACAGATGCTGCCTGACCCGCTGAGTTCCTCCAGCATTTTGTTTGCTGCTCCAGATTCCAGCATCTGTGGTCTCTTGTTTCCACCTTCTGAATGAAAATGTTTCTTCTCAGCTGCCCTCTAATTTTTCCACAAATCTAATCCTCCAGTTTATTGACCACACTGTAAGGGGAAAAGGTCCCTCCTACTCATTTACTCAGGTTCCTTTAGACTTTATACACTTCACCTAAATCTCACCTCAACCTTTCTCTTCAAAGGAAACATCCAATATTTTCTCATGATTTGAGATTCTTCCATTGTGGAAATATCTTCATGAGCTCATCTGTGCCCACTCCAGTACAGTCACATTCTCCCTACAATATAATAAACGGAAATGTACACATGAGGACTTTAGCTGTGACTTCACTCGAGCTTTGTACAGTTCTAACATAGTATAATCATCTTATCTACCTGTCATCCTTCCTCCAGCAATATGTGGACATTTCTTTTCAGGATCCTCTGTTCTTCTACTCTTGTCAGTATCCTACCATTCACATGTATCCTCTCCCCTCATTTGCCCTCCCTGATGCATTATCTCACACTTCTCTGGACTGAATTTGTTTGTCTTGCTTTTGCCCACCTCAGCAATTCATTGATGCCATCTTTCTATCTGTTGTTCTCTTCCGCACTATCAACCACACAGGAAACTTTTGTTTCAACAGGAAATTTCTCCAGCCTACTTTTTCTCACATGTATTATAAAAAGCAAAGGAGCTAGTATTGCGACCTACAGAATCCCATTGTAAACAGCTTTCTCATCACGGAAAATACAACCATCTCATTTGCTTCCTGGGACTGGGCCAATTTTTGACCCAGTTTCACACTTTACCTATATTTTATTCAAATCCTGTGGTTGCAGTGTTAAATCTAAACTCTCGGTAATTAATTTAAATCCCAAACCGTCAATATCCACTGTTTGAATATTGCATAAATAACATCTACTTAAGATAAGATAAGATTTCTTTATTAGTCAGATGTACATCGAAACACACAGTGAAATACGTCTTTGCGTAGAGTGTTCCGGGGGCAGCTCACAAGTGTCGCCACACTTCCAGTGCCAACATAGTATGCCCACAACTTCCTAACCCGTACATCTTTGGATTGTGGGAGGAAACCAGAGCACCCAGAGGAAACCCACGCAGACACAGGGAGAACGTACAAACTCCTTACAGACAGTGGCCGGAATTGAACCCGGATCACTGGAGCTGTAATAGCGTTACGCTAACTGCTACACTACTGTGCCTTGACAACAATTTGACCGTGATTTGGCAACAATTTGAGTACATAACCTAAAACTGACGAAGAGAAACACCCCATTTCCACAGACACAGAAGAGATTGTGCTGTCAAGACTCCAATTCCTGTTTGTTGGTGGACTTGCACTTGAAATGACTTTTAAACTGGAATTATTTTGAAGTCTTCCTATAAGCCCACATGATGTTGAGCCCGCTGCAATCTACTCGTTATTCATCTTTTATTGAGTTGAAGTTTTATATGTGCAAGGTTCCGGGAAAATGAAACCATCTTATACTCTGTACAGGAAGGAAATGGTGAAAGTTAACAAGAAATATAGAATTTCAGAACACACCTTCAATAATTCAAAGGTCGGTAATAACTATTTGAATGGAAGATAAACTTGCAGATGTAGTTTGTGTGTGTGTGTGAATTAAATCATTTTAAAAATTGGAATGAATAGACACCATGTATTAGCAAAACCTTACACTTATGGTGTTATCTTTCTGTTCACAAAGCTTTCTGAAGTGACGCATTTCTTGGAAGTGTAGTCATTATCACAACACGGGCAAATGCAGTACAATTGCTCACTGTTATCTCTCACAGCGATGAGAAAATACTCTGATATTTGCTCTGGAGTTTCTTGATTTCACTTACACAGAAGTAACACCAATATTTTAATATCAATTTCTGCACTCACCTTGCATGTAGAAGGTTTTACCTAGATTTCTTCCTGATTTGCCTACATTATAATTTACAAATTGGTTTAAAGTTTACCCAGTGTGAACCTCAGGGGAAAAGAAAATCTCATCCAATTCACTCTTAATTGTTCTTTCAATGTCCCATCTGTCTACCCCTTGGATCCTCTGTTCACTACACCATTTGGGCCCCTAACAAGTTGCTCAACCACATCCTTACCCCAATGTTCGATGCTTTGGACCTGGTTAAAACCACTGGTGTGCCTCTGGCAACTCCTCCACTATGGTTCCCAGCTGCACTTCCTTAAGTCGGATGGTCTTACCTTAATTCAAGTGTGGTGGAGAACTGGTCGAGCCATTCACCCACCATCCTCAGTTGGATCACACAAAGTACTTCTAAATCTTGCTCTCTTTCCATCAAAACTGCTCATTATCGCAAAGATAACCCCAATCTTTTTTTCTCTATCTGCAAATATTTTCTTCAGCCTTTCTAGTCTGTCTCATAGATTCATAGGCCAGAGTCACAGGCCATTCAGCCCATCATGTTTACGCTGACCAGTCTGCATTCATCCAATCTTCCAGTCCTTGGCCCGTAGCCTTCTATCCACTTCAAGTGCTCATTTGGACACTTCTTCAATGCTGTCAGCGGCCTTGCCTCCAGCACTCTCTCAGGCAGTGTATTCCTGGTACTCACCACTGTCTGGGTGAGAAAGGTCCCCCTCAAATCCCGTCTAAATCTCTTACCCCTTATCCTAAATCTGTGTCCTCTAGTGTTATTCATATCTGATAAGGAGAAAAGTTTCCTGCAGTCTGCCCAATCCATCCCTCTCATAATTTTGCATACCACAATCACGTCCCCCTTAACCTCCTCAGCTCCAGGAAAACTAGACCTTGCCTCTCTAGTCTCTCCTCATAACTAAATTGCTCCGTCCCAGGCAAATGTGCTGGTGAATCTCCTCTGCACCACCTCCAGCGCTTTCGTATCTTTTCTACAGTAACTTCCCCTGCTTAATTTCTGTACCATATTTATCCCGTTCCATAACTACCTTGAAACTTACAGGAGTTATGGTGCTCCCCCCCAGAATGCTCACCCACTGACATTGTGACTACTTGTCTGGCTTCATTCCCCAACATTATGTCCAGTACTGCCCCTTTTCGAGTACAACTATCTACATACTGCATCAAAAAAACTCTCCTGGTTGCACTTTAAAAATTCTACCCCTCCAGGCCTTGCCCACTGAGGCAATCCCAGGGAATATTGGGGAAGTTGAAATCCCCTAGTATCATAACCACATTGCTCTTCAACTTCTCTGTGATTTGCCTACATATCTGCTCCTCTACTTCCACTAACTGTTGGGAGACCTGTAGTATAACCCCAGCAAAGTGATCGCCCCTTATTAGTTCCCTGAGCTCTACCCACATGGCCTCATTTGTCTATGATATTCTTCCTCCTTACTGAACAGATGGACTCATTAATCAATAGTCCAGTCTAGAGTCTTTTACCAGGGTGGAAAATGTCAAATACTAGAGAGCATAGGTTTAAGGTGAGAGGAGAAAAGCTTAAAAGAAATCTGCAATGCAAGTATTTCACTCAGAGAATGGTAGATACATGGAACTTGCTCCTCAGGGAGGTGGAGGAAGCAGATGCAAGAGAAATGTTTAAGAGAGGCTTAGACAGGCACATGAACAGGCAGGGAGTAGAGGGATACAGACCACGTACAGGCAGATGGGGTTAGTTTAGACTGACATCATGGCCAGCACATCACGGAAATCAGCCTCCCCTCCATGGACACTGTCTATACTTCTCACGGCCTTGGTGAAGCAGCCAGCATAATCAAAGGACCCCACCCACACTGGGTCATTCTCTCTTCTCCCCTCTCCCATCAGGCAGAAGATACAAAAGCCTGAAAGTGCGTACCACAGGCTCAAGGACAGCTTCTATCCCACTGTTATAAGACTATTGAACGTTCCCAAATACAATGAGAACGAGATAAGATAAGATATCTTTATTAGTCGCATGTACATCGAAACACACAGTAAAATACATCTTTTGTGTAACTGCTCTGGGGCGCAGCCCGCAAGTATCGCCACACTTCCAGCGCCAACGTATCATGCCACAACTTCTAACCCGTACATCTTTGGAATGTGGGAGGAAACCGGGGCAGCTGGAGGAAACCCACGCAAACACGGGGAGAACGTACAAACTCCTTACAGACAGCAGCCAGAATTGAACCCAGGTCGCTGGCGCTGTAATAGCATTACACTAACTGTTACACTACCTGCGGTTAATGTGCCTGCCTTGTGAGGACTCTTGACCTCACAATCTACCTTGTTATGACCTTGCACCTTATTGTCTACCTGTACCGCACTTTCTCTGTAGCTGTGACACTTTACCCTGTATTCTGTTATTGTTTTTACCCTGTACTACCTCAATGCACTGTGTAATGCATTGATCTGTATGAATGGTATGCAAGACAAGTTTTTCACTGTACCTTGGTACAAGTGACAATAAACCAATACCAATGGTTGGCACAGACATAGTGCCTGTTCCTGTGCTGTACTGTTCTATGTCCTATACACTGTTTGACTTATTCTCGTCCACCAACACACCTCCAGCAATAAGACCTGGGAGTGCCTTTTTCCCCAACATTGAAATCAGCGACGTCTGTTGTTTACACGGCCAAAACTTCCTATAAGATTCCCCCTGCCTAAGCACTAAACTTTTATCTCTCTCTCTCTCCACATCCCTCTGCCCTCTGAGCTCCTCTTGTTCATGAGACTCACTTCCTCCTGCCAAGACTCTATTCCTACTAAAATGCCGACCGACTTTTGTTGTTTTCCACGTTAGACGATGTTGTTAATGGTTTTGGGTCCCTCGCCTTCGATCCCCACTGTAATCAGACACCTGCAGAATAAATGACCCATGGTGAATAAAAGATTCACCAAGAGGTTGACCTAAATTCCTATCCCAAGGTGTTGTGGGGCCCCGGTGTCAGAGCAGAACCTTTCAAACAGATGGTGAGCTGGAGAGGAAATCCTGAAGTATTTGCTTCTTTATAAGACGGTTTTTGTCTCAACCTGTGCTATATGACAACGTCCTCTCAGTAAAGTTAGGGGCAATCTAACAACATTGACCTAAGCACAGAAGAAAGCTCTCCCTTGGCTCCTTGTATACATAATAGTGATTGGACTTAAACTTGTGACCCTCCTAATTCAGAGACAGGATGTTACCATTCAGCCAAACTGAAATTATCGTTACTTACCATCTCATGATGAATCTAATCTAAAGAATCAGGAAATTATTAAATACAAATCTGTTGAGAGCTGTCATTAGCATATTGAGAATTAGATCTGAACATCTTATCGCTGCAGGTCTTAGGCCGCTTCTTACTTGGTTGAGATAAGCTTGCCAATTTCATGCCTTGACTTAATGGTCTCCTGTTTTCCTGTTTTTGTTATGTATCAAAAAATTCCTTTGAGTTTCACTGCATGTATATTGTTGGCCTGGTTTAGATAACCAAGGTCCTTTTTTGTAGATTGAAGAATTTGACTGGACTTTTATACACAAATGTTCTGTCTCAGTTTATTAATTTGCTAAAATATATTATTGTTGTGGTTGATAAATATTAAAGTCATTAACATTCACTGTAGTACACAGTAACTGGGAAGATTCATTCTGTTGATATATCTTTGCTTCCATTTTGCAAACTAACCTTTCTAATTTTATAAAAGTACCAGCATGTTTCATGTTCTAATCTAACATGAATCCTCATCCTGCTACAATCACACTGATGCATGTAAACACATCCACACGCAAATGCATGTTTGCACACACATGCCCATATAAACATACATGTACTAACAAAGAAATGTGCATTCGTGCACACACACACACACACACACACACACACACACACACACATGCACGCTCTCTATCAAGTATACTATTCATACCAAAAATGGCAATTTCAGACAAGAATATTCACAATTCCAAATAAAGACATTAACAGCCCAAAGGAAGAGCTACAGGTAAGTACATCTAATGCAAAAAAGTATTATTGGTTTGTTGGGGAAAATGGACTTAGTTATTTCAAATGAAAAGAAGAAAAACTAAAATGTTGGAAATACTCAGCAGGTCAGGCAGCATCTATAGATCCAAAAACTTTCGTCAGAACTGGGAAAAAGGAGAAAAGCAAACCAGTTTTCAGTGGTGGAATGGGGTGGTAGAACAAAGGGAATATTTATGACAGTGAGAGTCTAATTGGTGCAGGTACAAGCACATTAAGCTTCTTTGTTTGTGCAATGTGTTATGTCACGAACCAGCAACAAAAGAAACACACCGAGATGTATAAGTGTTAAAAACTATTTTATTAATAACTACTTATGATAATAAGAAAAATAAAAGTAAAAATGTTAGAATGTTAGAAGTAAAATGTTAAACCTTGAACGTTAACCCCAAACTAAACTCGTCATGTGTGTGTGTGTGTGTGTGTGTGTGTGTGTGTGGTGTGGTGTGTGTGTGTGGCAAATTCCCAACTCCAAGTCCAGGAAATAGTTTTCAAAGTTCAGTTCAGCAAGCCGTAAGGTGAAACATGAGCAAAGGCTTCTTCAACAACCACCGTTGTCTGAAGATAAGACGTAGATGTAGAGAACATAGAGCGAGTAATTACAAAATCCAAATGTTCCACAATGGAACCCAACGACACCTCAGTGTTTACTCGGTAGTGACTTCCTCACCCCAAAAAGCATCTGAATCATGGCCGTCCACACAAATACCTGTTTCCCTTCAACAGGTCAGCAACAAAGTGAACTCCACTGGATTACTTCCAATTTCCATACGTGGATTATAGTAACAGACACAGTTATTGTTTCTCATCCATCCATAGAGAAACTAGCAGGCTGGTGTCTCTCTGTCTCTCTTTTCTCTCTCTCTCTCCTCTGACTGACTTCGACTGACTTCTTCAACAATGTCATTACGTCCTTTTCCTTTGGTTGACGTAAGCAACACCACACACACACACACACACACACCACACACACACACACACACACACACACACACACACACACCACACACACACACACACACACACACAACACACACACACACACTACTAACTCTATCTTAAAGGGACATTCACCGAGCCCGTAACAGTTATCAATGGCAAGATTGTGGGATGTTGCTCAACAGGTCAGACTATACAAAGAGAAAAAGGAAAACTGAGATAAAATGACAACAGGCAGGGTAAAGACAAAAAGAAATCGTGAGTTACCTAAGCTGGAGAATTCGTTATTGAGTCTGGAGTTACAGCAAGCATGTTTGGAGAGGCGTGAGTTGAAGTAAGTACCCACATGATGGCTTGATGGGAACATTTGAAAATCAGAACAAAATCCATCAGAATGAGAGGAAATTTGATGAACCAACCATAAGCTCTAATATTCCTATAGAAGATATAATGACTGAATTCAACAAAATCAAGTATCAATGGACTACAATCAGTTTTGTTGAAAACATATTTATCAGAGAGTATGCCAATGTTCCTAATCCAATGGAAGTTGATATATAATTATCATACCTTAAATAAAAGCTTAAATAAATGCTGCATGCATTGGCTTTACTTCTAAATAATGTTAATTAATGATACATTTTTTACCCTTAAAATGCTATGCGCTTTGGTTATTTATCAATGGAATTGCCATTGCAGTCTTCAAGGGAAAGACTTATTTATGTTACTGATAAAGTGGCCAGATTGCCCAATAAAAATAATCACTTATAACTTAGAACCTAGAACATTACAGCACAGTACAGGCCCTTCGGCCCATGATGTTGTGCTGACATTTTATCCTGCTCTAATATCTTGTTTGCGAGATGGCGTTGCTTGATCGATCAAGCAGAGCTGTATTGGACTTACATTCCAAATATGTTCCTTCCTATTTCCCTCCAATTTACACTCCCGTAATATTGACCCTTGACATAAAAGACAAACAGTTGATTTCTTCCAAGGCTTCTCCCTGTACACTAATAACACAATGTTCAGAATGGAGCATGGTTTTATCATCTGCTTATTGTCCAAAAATCACTGATTTACCTTTGTTCTTGTTTTTGTTGCATCCTGGACAATGGAATTTTGCTGTTAATATAGATTTCCCAGTAATAAACTACCCTCACTGGGGTAACTTACAATTTGCACAGTGATAAATTCTGTCACCCAATGATTTCAGCTCACAATTGTGGGATTGGTGCCATAAAACAATAGTCATGTGGACAAAACATAGATTCTTTTTCCGTCTTTGCTGTCTTCAGTTTTCCTTCTGAATGGTCAAACAAAAGACATCCTCCAGGAAGAAGATTATAACATTCAATTCTCATCAAATTGCCATCCGAAACAGGAGCAACGTAATTGGCACTTCCAACATAAAATTAATTTATTGCCCAGGTTTCATCTTGTGTTGGTCAGAAAGCCACCACAGGTTTTTCTTAATTTTGCAAAACTTTAAGGAGGAATGGTGGCTAATAAACGTGACTTAAATGCAAGCCATCAAGGTTTTCTGAACTTGAATTCTGACTCAGTACATCAGCTTTAATATAATTTAAAATCTTCAGGGCCTTTGTGACTCCAGACTCGATGTCAACATCTCTGCTTATGTTCCATAGTGGAGGTGGTGTAACATATGGAGAGAATGTGTTCAATTTAACACCGTTCTGCTTAACATTTGATTTCAAGCTTTTTAAGATTCTTGTCCTTTTTTTACGTAACTTGTTCAGCTGCTAACACATTTGTTCAAACATCTGGCAACTTAAACTGAGACAGGAACTTCTAAATCTCTCACTGACTGGTCTCAACCATGGAAAAGGAAAGTGGGAGCATGCAATGATATCTGATTTGATCAAAAATCACAAAGGCTTGTTAAGCGTGGCCGGGACAAATTCATTGACCCACAGGGACAGAAAACAATGGAAACTCTCAGCGGCTCAGGCAACATATGTGGAAAGAGAAACAGAGTTAACTTACCAGGTTGTTTGTTCTCCATTGCAAGTCACCATCTTAAATCAGTGGTGCCAGTGGCATGTTGGAACAAGCTTAATCCAAACAGCATGACCCCCAGGATAACTGAAGCAGCCTTGGTGCATCAACAATATTCATGAAGAGGCGTTTTAAGTTCACAATCAATCATGTACTATCCAAAAATCTCATCCAGAAACCAATTTTACATTTGTCTCTGTCTAATGGAACAGTACAGCACCGGACAGGCTATTCGGCCCACAATGTTGTGCCGATCTTGATGCCAACTTATGTGATATGTCCTCCTCCTGTGTATCATCCATATCCCTCCATTCTCTTCATATTCATGTGTCTATCTAAAAGCCGTTTAAACCCCACCAAACTGCATACTTCCACTACTATCACTGGTAAACCCACTCCAGGCACCTACCACTCTCTACATAAAAAACTTCCCCCCTCTAACCTTACAAACATGTCCTCTGGTGTTTGATGTTTCTACCCCAAGGAAAAGATTCTGACTCTCTACCCTATCTATGCTTCTCATAATTTTTAAAACCTCGATCAGGCCTCCGAAGCTCCAGGGAGAACAACCCAAGTTTGTCCAACCTCTCCTTATAACTCATACCCTCTAATCCAGGCAGCATCCTGGTAAATCTCTTCTGCACCCTCTCCGCAGTCTCCACATCCTCCCTATAATGTCTGTTTACAAAATAAGTTGATTTCCCACTCCCATTGGTCATCTCTCTAAATATGGCCAGGCACGGTAGTATAGCGGTGAGCGTAATGCTATTACAGCGCCAGCGACCCGGGTTCAATTCCGGCCACTGTCTGTAAGGAGTTTGTACGTTCTCCCCATGTCTGCGAGGGTTTCCTCCGGGTGGTCCGGTTTGCTCCTACTTTCCAAAGACATACGGGTTAGGAAGTTGTGGGCATGCTATGTTGGCGCCAGAAATGTGGCAACACTTCCGGGCTGCCCCCCCAGAACACTCTACACAAAAGATGCATTTCACTGTGTGTTTCGATGTACATGTGACTTATAAAGAGATCTCATCTTATCTTATCGTGGAGTCACACAGCATGGAAACAGGACTGGGTCCACACTGACCATTAGAATCCACTCTCTCCAGATCTTACCACTCGCGTACACACTTGGGGTAACTTACAATGCTCAATAACCGACCAACCTACATGTCTTGGAGGGAGGAGGCCCATGTGGTCACAGGGAGAACATGTAAACTTCACACAGGACCGCACCAGAGGTCGGGATCCAAAGAGCATCACTGGGGCTGTGGAAGACTGGCTCTACTAGCTGGGCTACTGAGCCAATATATTCAGTCATGGGCACCCCTGGGGGGGGATATTGGAGGGACTGGCATTTTGTAGCTCATGCATTTAAAAGTTCTGCAGGCTATCTCTATTTTTTTGCCTCTCTTTGGATAAAGAAGGCCTTGCAATCCGTCACAATCTGGTTATAAGCGACTTTCCAGAGAGCTGCCCTACATATGTGAGCAAGCTGCTTGTTGCTATGGTACCGTTTCTATATTTATAACTTGACGGGGGTTGAGTTTGAAATCATTTCACAGCAAGTCCATCACTGTGACGTCAGGGAATTGGTTGAAATAACGGTGTGCCTGCTGTCTGCAAAAGGCGGGCAGCATGATAGCAACGCCTCAGTCTGACAATTTCCACCAAATGATTCCATCCAGGAATGTTGCACCAGTGTGATATTCCCAAGAACCGATTCTTGTCGCTCTGGTCGGTGGATTTGATCAAAAGTCACGAAGCCTTGTTAAATGCAGCCAGGAGGGATGCTGTGATTTTGTTCAAGTCTATCGGGAGTGCATCCAAGCAGTGGATCAACCGGCCATCCAACATCCTGTTGCTCTATTACCGGTGGAAATGGGCTGACGCTCTCAATGATATTGTCAATCTGTATCGCAGGTAGAGTTCGCGATATTCCTTATTACTGGCGTGAATGTACATTTATAAACTAGTGCATAGTGGAGCAACTATATACATTTGAGGAAGCTTTTTTAATGAGAAGGAAATTCAAAAACAAAATTTGGATTAGATTGAGGAAGGGAATATAAATCAACGTGTTTCTGTATGTTTTAATCCTCGGCAGATGTGTGACCACATCTGTCCCATATATTCAGACTTGTGTTCACCGCAATGTGTCGAAAAGTTTCTCACTGAATTAATCCACTGTAACATATGGCCTGTACCTAACCAGAGGTCCGAGGAGACTCATTAGTGTAACCGGAGGTGCTGGAATTGATATCTCCAGACCATTACGAACACGGTCGCCTTAATATTAATGATTGATCTGGAATATAATGGGGCTGAGATTTTCAACTCCCCAAGAAAGTTATTAAACCTTCCGATGGTAAATTAATGTAGTGTACAGTAGTGTGCTAATTGGAGAACGCTTGTCTGATGTAGAGTCCCGGGGGTCAGACCACATAAACTCGATAATCTATATGCAAGAGATGACCTAGTTCTCCGCTCCTATCTAAGGGCTTCGATCCATCGCGTTTGATGCTTCGTCATAAATGCAGTTGTTCATAACACCTCCGTTTGATTAATTGCTTGAACTTTGCACTTTTTGCTTGCGTCTGGATGCCAAGGCAATGCTAAATATTGCCCCTCAGCCTATCAACTGGAGTCCAGATCTGGTGACTGTCACTCGTGAACGTGGTTGCAGTTGGTGTTTTCCATGGGATGCAATGGGGATTAGAATGTCCCCAACCCAATCCCCACTGGATATGGATGCAGGGCAGTGCCACAGAGCTCCTGTAGCTTGCTATTCCTGAGGTAGCGCCCACATCACAAGCTATCTGCAACAATATTTCACAGATTGCGGTGATTAATGTAGGTGTGTGTGCTATTTTTTGTTGGTGGGATGAATTGATTCACTCCAGTGCCTTATGACACCTTATGTCACACGGGAGTTTTTATTTTAGACACGCACTGTGTTATTTTCGTCTTCGGTAACTTCACATCTTTAAAAAAATATATAATTTTACCTTTTTTTTCTCGCAGGATAGAACTATTCGTATGCTCTAAATCTGTATTTCATCTCCAGATTATACGATGAAGGCATGATCCTTAACGGCGGGGAACAAACGTAATCATAGAAGTCCTCATTATCTGATATTTATTGTCACGCGTGTGATCTCTGCCACTTACCGAGCTAGACTTGAACACTGCCCTGGTTCGGATCTAGATCCGCACCCACGTTGTAAATGGAACAACTGTAAACGGTGCCGAGCAGCGGAAGGCAAAACAAAAATCTGCAAAATGGATCACTTTTATTTAATAAATGCGCACTATTTTATATTTACAGAATGAAAATCTGAAGTACATCAGAGTTAGAAATAAACACAAGTTAACCACCATCTGTAGGGAAAGGGTAGGTTAATGTTCTAGATGTTTAACCCTCTCCAGAGTCATTCTGCGGTGGTGGCGTCGCTGGCAGAGCAGCTGCCTCGCAACATCAGAGACTGGGGTTCAATGCTCACCTCGGGTGATCACTCGACCTCTGTGTAACTGCGTGGGTTTCCTCTGGATGTTCCAGTTTCTTCCCCCATGTGTCAGACGGTAGGTCAAATGATCACCGTTAGTTGCTCCTCTGTGGGTGAGGGGAATTTGGTGGGAGTTTGGACAGAATAGGTTACCGGGAAAGGAATGTGGCATGTACCGAGGTAAGGTGAAAAACTTTGCATGCCGTCCATGCAGATTTCATTACAACAGTGCATTGAGGTGGTACAAGGGAAAACAGTAACAGAATGCAGAATAAAGTGTTACAGTTACAGAGAAAGTGCAGGGCAGGCAGGCAATAAGGTGCAAGGCCATAACGAGGTAGATTGTGAGGTCAAAAGTCCATTTTATCATAGAGGGGACCGTTCAATAGTCTTATAACAGCAGGCTAGAAGCTGTCCTTGAGCCTGGTGGTAGGTGCTTTCAGGCTTTTGTATCTTCTGCCTGATGGGTGGCGGGGGAAGGAAGAATGTTCAGGGTGGGTGTGGTCTTCGATTATGTTGGCTGCTTTAGTTAGTGGGGGATTGGGATTTCTCTGTGAGCTGGCATGGACTCGATGGGTCAAATGGCCTCCCAAATCGTAAGGAAATATGGAAACACCTCCCTGTGTTTATTTGCCATCTAATTCCAGCATTTCCTGGTTTTACTTCAGAATTAACATCCCTCTTCAAATGAGACGATACATTCATAGAAAGTGCTTCAGTTTAGTCGGCTCCTGGTATTAATCTTTGAGCAACACACTTGATGCCTTCTCACAGTAAGGCCGCAGTGCAGAGGGAAGATATTCAGACTGTAGAGTCTGTACTACCATAGAACCATAGAACCATAGAACCATACAGCACAAAACAGGCCCTTCGGCCCACCATGTTGTGCCATCCATCAGACCACCCTCACACTACCTAACCCCTTCCTCCCACATATCCCTCTATCTCACGTTCCTCCATATGCCTATCCAACAAGCTCTTGAACCTGTTCAATGTATCTGCCTCCACCACCACCCCAGGCAGTGCATTCCATGCACCAACCACTCTCTGGGTGAAAAACCTCCCTCTGACATCTCCCCTGAACCTCCCACCCATCACCTTAAAGCCATGACCTCTCGTCTTGAGCATTGGTGCCCTGGGAAGGAGGCGCTGACTGTCTACTCTATCTATTCCTCTCAATATTTTATATACCTCTATCATGTCTCCTCTCATCCTCCTCCTTTCCAGTGAATAAAGCCCTAGCACCTTAAGCCTCTCCTCATATGCAATACTCTCCAATCCAGGCAGCATCCTGGTAAATCTCCTCTGCACCCTCTCCAATGCCTCCACATCCTTCCTATAATGAGGCGACCAGAACTGAACACAGTACTCTAAGTGTGGCCTAACTAGAGTTTTGTAAAGCTGCATCATCACCTCGCGGCTCTTAAACTCAATCCCATGGCTTATGAAAGCCAACATCCCATTGGCCTTCTTAACTGCTCTTTCCACCTGTGAGGCAACTTTCAATGAACTGTGAATATGAACCCCCAGATCCCTCTGCTCCTCCACACGGCCAAGTACCTTGCCGTTTACCCTGTACTCTGCCCTGGAGTTTGTCCTTCCAAAGTGTACCACTCACACTTCTCCGGATTGAACTCCATCTGCCACTTGTCAGCCCAGCTCTGCATCCTATCAATATCCCTCTGTAAGCTCCGACAGCCCTCCACACTATCCACAACACTGCCTTATCTTAGTGTCGTCCGCACACTTACTAACCCAGCCCTCCACCCCCTCATCTAAGTCATCTATAAATATCACAAAAAGTAGAAGTCCCAGAACCGATCCCTGTGGGACACCACTAGTCACTGCCCTCCAATCCGAGGGCACTCCTTCCACCACAACCCTCTGCTTTCTACATGCAAGCCAATTCCTAATCCACACAGCCAAGCTTCCTTGGATCCCTTGGCCTCTGACCTTCTGAAGAAGCCTACCATGAGGAACCTTATCAAATGCCTTACTAAAATCCATGTAAACCACATCCACCGCACTGCCCTCATCAATCTTCCTGGTCACCTCCTCAAAGAACTCTATCAGGCTTGTGAGGCAAGATCTTCCCTTCACAAAGCCATGCTGGCTGTCCCTAATCAGTCCATGATTCTCAAGGTGTTCATAAATCCTATCCCTTAGAATCCTTTCTAACAGCTTACCCACCACAGACGTGAGACTCACCGGTCTATAATTCCCTGGCCTATCCCTCTTACCTTTTTTGAACAAGGGGACCACATTCGCAACCCTCCAATCCTCCGGCACCACCCCCGTAGACAACGAGGACTCAAAGATCCTTACCAGCGGTTCAGCAATCTCCTCCCTAGCCTCTCGAAGCAGCCTGGGGGAAATCCCGTCAGGCCCCGGAGACTTATCTGTCTTAATATTATTTAACAACTTCAACACATCCTCTCTCTTGATATCAACAACCTCGAGAACATTACCCCTACCAGCACTCCCTTCCGCATCATCAAGACCCCTCTCCCTGGTGAATACCGAAGAGAAGTACTCATTGAGAACTTCTCCCACTTCCGCCGCCTCCAGGCAAATTCTCCCACCTTTGTCTTTAATCGGACCTACCTTCACCCTAGCCATCCTCCTACCCTTCACGTACTTGAAAAAGGCCTTGGGATTTTCCTTAACCCTACTAGCCAAAGCCTTTTCATGTCTCCTTCTAGCTCTCCTCAGCCCTTTCTTAAGTTCCTTCCTCACTACCCTATATTCCTCACGGGCCCTGTCTGAACCTTGCTGCTTATACCTCACGTATGCTACCTTCTTCTCCCTAACAAGTCGTTCCACCTCTCTCGTCACCCACGGTTCCTTCACCCTGCCATTCCTTCTCTGCCTCACCGGGACATATTTATCCCTAACATCCTGCATAAGATCCCTGAATATCGACCACATCTCCATGGTACATTTTCCTTCAAAAAGGACATCCCAATTTACACTCCCAAGTTCTCTCCTTATAGCCTCGTAGTTAGCCCTTCCCCAATTGAAAAACCTCTTGTCTTCTCTGCACCTGTCCCTGTCCATGACAATTTTAAAGGTTATGGAGCAACGGTCACTGTCCCCCAAATGCTCACCCACCAATAGATCCTTCACCTGTCCCGGTGAACCCCTCCTGGACACACTTAACAAATTCTGTCCCATCCAAACCTTTGGCACTAAGCAGGTTCCAGTCTATATTTGGGAAGTTGAAGTCTCCCATTATAACAACCCTGTTATTTCTGCTTCTCTCCAAACACTGCCTGCCAATCTGCTCCTCTATATCTCTACTGCTACCGGGGGGCCTATAAAATACTCCTAGTAGAGTAACTGCTCCTTTCTTGTTCCTTACTTCCACCCATATGGACTCTAGAGATGATCCTTCTACAACATCCATCTTTTCCACAGCCGTAACAGTGTCCCTGACCAGTATCGCCACCCCTCCACCTCTTCTCCCCCCTTCCCTATCCCTCTTAAAACACCGAAAACCAGGAATATTCAATATCCACTCCTCTCCTGACGTCAGCCACGTCTCAGTATAGCCACGATATCATAGTCCCCTATACTTATCCAAGCCTCAGTTCATCCCCCTTATTCCTGACACTTCTTGCATTAAGTAAACACACTTCAGTCCATCTACCTTACTACCTTTATAGCCTGTATTCTGCTTCTCCTTCCCCAAAGCCTCTCTACCTGTTTGATCTAATTTTTCCCCATCCCCTTCTTCCTCTGACCTACTCCTCTGGTTCCCTTCCCCCTCACAAACTAGTTTAAACCCTCCTGTACCACCCTAGCAAATCTCGCCGCAAGGATATGATTAACATCAATCCAGCTGTTTTCTTTGCCCAGGCCCCTCCCTATGGCCTTGCAAATTCCTCCTGTCAGAAATTTACCCAGAACTGCTTTGAATGCCATAATTGAATCTGCCTTCACTATTACTCCAGTAGTGCATTCCACACCCTATCACTGTATAAAAAAGCTATTCCTAGTGTCACATTGGTTCTTTTGCCAATCACCTTCATTCTATGACCCCCCTAGGACATGGCTTGTCCTTTGAAAGGCGTAGAATGAACATCCAGTTAGAATGTAGATAAGCTATCTGAATACGTTCAAATACTTAATGTATCACATAATCCAATCTTCTGTAGAACCTTCATCAACGGAAATCAATCATCAGGAATTAATTAAGAAGCTTGTATGTTATCTGGGAATTTCAGTAAATGGCTTTTTGTATCTGAAGGAGCTGTGCTTTTTGCTGAGCATTTGACACATTCACAAGGTAAGATGAATAAGAAGGGCCCTTCTTTACCCATCTGTGTAGGCATTCTCAAGCCCCCAATATCGCAGCACCGATCAGCTCCTAAAAGATTCCTATCTTCTTTTACCTGTCACTAACCTTTAATTATTGATTACACATAGAAAAGTAATCTGGCTGTTTGTATTAACTTTGCTTTTCACCAATTTTAAAGTTGATCAGAGAAGACAGACAGGAAGGATCAAAAATTCGCAGAGAATTAAACTCTTACATTCCATTTCCAGATTTCCTCACAACAGAAGGAAGCCATTTTGACTCATTGAGTCCATGCCGACCCATAGACCAATCCCACTCCCCCACGGATTTTCCCTGTAACTTATTCTCCCCACATACCTTTAGCACCCCTACTCACCCACAAGCAGCAGCCAATTAACCTACCAACCCGCAAATCTTTGGGTTGTGGGAGGAAACCGGAGCACCAGGGAGAATCTACGATCTCCTCACAGACAGCACCGGAGGTCAGGATTGAACCCATCTATGTCTATGTCTCCCCTCTTATTTCAATATTTAGTTCCCCTTTATTTCTTATCCTGTTCCCAGTTTGACACTGAATTACCTTCCCTGCAAAGCATTAAACAAAGCCATTCAACACACACAAAATGCTGGAGGAACTCAGCAGGTCAGGCAGCATCCATGGAGGGAAATGAACAGTTGATGTTTCGGGACGAGACCCTTCAGCAAAACTGGAAAGACAGAATCTTCAACGGACCTAAAAAATTTAACCTCTCCCACTTTTCCGCCATGTTGCTATTGTTGTTCCCTTCGAGTATTCAACCTACTTTCTTTTGAAAATTACTATTTCATCATGCAGTGGATTCCAACTCTCTGCAACTTGTGTTTAAATAGAAAATTCCTCCTGTTCTTTTGCTTTGTTGAGAGCAGCAGCAGCCTCTCCATGTGGTCTTTCTTGATCTCACAAGGGTCTTTAGGTCCATCAATGGAGAGGGACTACAGTGAATCCTTCTCAAATTTGGCTGTCATCGAAATTTGTTGTTGTTCTGCATCTGTTACAAGATGACATGCAAGTCATGATCCTAACCAATGGGTGCACCATGGACCCAACCCCAGGGCAGACTGGGCTCAAGAATTGGCTGTGCTGTTACACCAGCATCCTCCTCCATCTCGCTCACTCCAGCACTGCATCTCACCTCCAACAAGCTCCCTGCTGGAGTGAATGGGAAACTGTACAACCTTCTTTATCTCCAAACCGAAAGAAGATTATTCTGACCTCTGTCCTTGGTTCACAGAACTCAGACAATGGCTACGTATGTGTACATGTAGAGGCTATACTCATTGGGTCCTTCACTGAAGCATTCCAGAGGATGGTTCTTGCAGAAACATCGGTAAGATAGGGCTACAATACCAATTGCCCCTGCCACATACACCCCTTCCCCCACATTCAGGATCTATAACGAGATCCTAGAGAACATGGATCACTCTCTTTGTCACAGGAGCCACCTCTGAACAAAGAAATTCATCACTGCCTCCAACGTGCCAGCACGGCCTTTGGCTGACTGAGGAAAAGAGTGTTCAAAAACCAAGTCCTCAAACCCAGCATCAAGTTCATTTTCTACCGAGCAGAAGGAATTGCCCCCGTCAGACATCAAACAGTGTAAGCAGTGGAAAACCTCTACAACATCTTCCAAGTCAATTGGCAGGATAGGTGAACCAATGTCACACTGACATCCCAAGCATCAAGGTTCAACAGCTCCCGTGGGTGGGCCACATCACCCACAGGCTTCACACTGGAATTCCCAAATTCCACCCCAGCAAGATATTCCCAAGAGGATAGAGAAAATGTCTTTTCAAGGACCTTCTGAAGATTTTGTGAACAGCTTCAGAAGGTCCTTGAAAGAACGTATCATCCTCACTGACTCTTGGGAAACCCTCACCCAGGACTATTCAAAGGTGAAAGAGCATTCAGGAAGGCACTGAGCACCTCAGGTCCCTAAGGTGGGAACAAATGGGGGCCATGCACAAACTATAGGGAAGAAGTGCAACATCTCCTGACCAACCCACTGACCAGTCCATCAAGTAGCACCTGTGACCAAGTCTGCTAGTCCCATAGGACTCTTCATCCAGTGCAGAACACACAGAACTGGAATGGAAGTAAAGTCATCCTTGACCATAGGAGACTGCTTAAGATGAAGGAGAAGATGAAGAAGCTGGTAGGGGAGTCTGAAACTAGACGGCATAGGTTTAAGTGAGAGGGGAAAGATTTAAAAAAAACCTGAGGGGCAAGTTTTCACAGAGAGTGGTGGGTATATGGAACGAGCTGCCAGAGGAAGCTGTAGAAGCAAGTACAATTACAACATTTTAAAGACATTTGGACAAGTACATGTATAAAAAAGGTTTAGAGGGATATGGGCCAAAGTTAAGCCAATTGGATTAGCATAGATAGACAGTTTTTGGGCTGAGGGGTCTGTTTCCATGCTGTATAACTCCATGAATCTATAAGCTGGCAATTGTGTCCAGCCTTTTCACAGCATGTGCAAGCCAATATAGCTTTCTTCTTCACAAAATCTCTAACAACAGTTTGTAGCCTCTAATTTCTTGAATGGTTTGCTGTTTGACAAACTCAGTGGCCTTATGCACAATGTAAAAATATTGATTAATCTTCTGAAACATTGCAACACAAATGCTTTCTGTTAAGTATCCATGCCTCACATTCACAAAACATTGGAGAAATCACAGAATGCAGCAAGTGTAACTTCACCTTTCCTTAAACTTTGCTGCCTCTCCAGATTTTCATTACATTTTTTAGTAACTATTCTTGTCTTGAGTTACCTGTGTGTAATTCGTCTCCCAGATATTTGAAAATTGTTACAATTCCTGGCTATGTTTTAATTACCGATTGTCACACCACATAAAAACAAGTTTTCCATTAACGATGCTCCATTTAGTTCGCCCAAGGAACCATATTTACTGATGTCCCTAACTCCTGCTTTGAAAGCCTACTTGACCTTCACTTGGGCTGTTTTAAATCTCAGCTCAAGTTGAACTTAATTATGGTGCGTTACTGCTACTCAGCACCGAGAAACCTTTCTTTTTGCTCTCTGATAACTTACAATTGCAAGCTCAAGCCCCTCAGCACCCTGATGTATCATATCGTGCGGCGATTACTCATTAATTTATTATCTTAGAATCTAAATCATGTGGACATTCCAACTAAGTTTAGATCTACAGAAAATTGTTTGAAATCCCCCTTTGATATAACTTTTTCTTTGTATCATAAATTGTTTCTTAATATAGTAAATCAAGACCTATTGGATCTTCTAATGTTTACTTGCACCTTTGGTGTTAAAACTAATGGACATGGGAATCAGTGGAGAGTCATTGGCTCTTTACAACTTTCTGCCTGATGCACATTTCCTTTACAGTGATGAGTCACCTTGTTCTGCTCATTAATTCATGAACTAATTCCAGCTACAATGGAAGGTGCAGGATATTCCTAAATCCGGATGCAAAACGTAATTGGTAATTGGTTTCTTATTCTCACATGTACTGAGATATAGTGAAAAGCTTGGGTTTGCATGCCATCCAGTCAGATCATTCCATACACAAGTACATTGATGTAGCACAAAGGAAAAAGCAGTAACAGAATGCGGAATATAGTGTTACAGTTACAAAGACAGTGTGGTGCAGGTAGATAACTAAGGTGCAAGGGCCATGACAAGGTAGATTGAGATATCAAGAGTTTGTGGCGACTCACCGTCTAGTCGGGCGAACCGGCTCGGCAGTCGGGTCGCGCGGTGTCGGAGCGACGAGGCCCAAGATGGCGGCGGGCCTCGTCTTTCCGAGCGACGGGGAGAACCCGCGCGCGGGAAAGTCCTGATGACGTAGGACTTACGTCATTGCCGGTTTTTTGGGCGGGAGTTTTTCTCCCTTAAAGGGCCCGCACAAGGCGGGAAAATAAACCAGTTCTGTCTGGCAATCCTCCGAGTAGAGTCTTGTTTTATTCCGCGGTAGCAACCGCTACAAGTTCATCTTTATTATATGAGTTCCGTTCAAGATTCTTCTAACAGTGGGATAAAAGCTATCCTTGAACCTGGTGGTATGTGTTCTCAAGCTTTTATATCTTCAGCCTGATGGAAGGGGGGAGAAAAGAGAATGACTGGGGCGGGAGGGGTCTTTAATTATGTTGGCTGTTTTCCTGAGGTAGCGGGAAGTATAGACAGAGTCCATGGAGGGGAGGCTGGTTTTCATGATAGACTGGGCTGTGTCCACACTCTCTGCTATTTCTAGTGGTTTTGGGCAGAGTTGCGATACATCTGGATGGGATGCTTTCTATGGTGCATCTGTAAAAGTTGATGAGAGTAATTGGGGACATGCCAAATTTCCTTAGCCTACTGAGGAAGTAGAGGCACTGGTGCGCTTCTTCACCATAGCATCTATGTAGCTGGAGCAGGTCAAGTTATTGGTGATATTCACACCGAAGAACTTGATGCTCTCAACCATTGACAATTCCTCTGCGCCCTCCACCCACCCACCCCCAAAGATGCTGCTCGACCCACTGAGTTCCTCCAGCAGATTGTTTGTTGCTCCAGATTCCGGCATCTGGCAGTCTCTTGTGTCTACTCTTAAATCATGCCTACCTAAATGTCTGTTAGAGATTACTAGGTGGCTCAGCTGCGCGAGCAAGTTCATAGACTCTGGAGGTAAGATTGATTCAATCGTTTAGGGTCATTGCTGCACTCTTCCGTTCTTCCTTATCTTCTTGAACTTCGTTTCTCAAGTAAATCATCCTGCTCCAGTTAGCGCTAAATGGAATTCCTTGTAGGAATTTTCCTAACCACTACATTTGCAGGTAGGTAAAGGAGCTCGCCAGGCAAATACAAGCCTAAAGGCATGTAACTACTCAATTGTCTACATCACCTGCATATAATTTTCTGCTTTCCCTATCCTGAGAGTGTCTTGGCAACCTGTCCATCTTAGCACTTGGCAAGGTGCTTTATACCCACCTACAGACACCTGCACATCAGCTGCTGCGCATAAATGTAACCCAGTGGTTGCTGCAAAGGATGTCCAGGTGGGCTGTGACGAGGGTACATGTGAAGACCTGGTGAAGCACAAGCTGATTAAAGACTTAAGATTACTTGGTGATTCTTTTAATGGAAACAAATGATGTTTCTTCAGAACAACAACAATCACAATATACCATGCTTTAGTATTGATTGGTTATCTCCGACCATCAAAGGTTGATTTTCCTGATTGGCTGTGATGCCAGAAGCAATATTTCCTGGCACCATTGCAATTACCTGGCAAGGAGAGTGAGAAATGTTGTTGCCATGGGAATTGACATCAATGACTTTACGACAGCCATAATTCAAACTACCTTCAACTGGGAGTGGTGCAACAATGCCGCAATATTTGAAAGAGTGATCCAATTTGACTCTATAATGTACCAAACTAAGAGATGTAGAATCCACTTGGAGAGCCTCCTTGACATTGCAATTTGAAGTATAACTCCACTCCTCCATAATCGTTCATGAGATGTGGATATAGCTGACAAAGCCAGTAGCTAACGTCCTTTCCTAACCGGCCTCAGGCAATTCAGAGTCATTGCTAAGTCTGAAGTTGCATATGGGCAGACTAAGTACTACATGGGATCTTCTTACCCAGAGGCCATTAATGATTATTTTCGTGACAATCCTGTAGTTTCATAGCTACTATTATTGCCACTGGCTCTTTATTCAATTTTTATTCATTTACTTGAACAAACCCCCAGGTATAATACAAGCTCACGGTCCTGGAGAGATAATCCAGGTCTCTGGGTATTAGTTGAGCAGCTTAACCACCATGTTATTGTATCCTCATCCAGTTCCTTAAATGTTCAAACATCTTGTCAGACATCCTTTACAGTTTATAATTTTACTACAGTGTATTTTGAAAACCATGAAAGAAAGTGAACCACCACCTGTGTTTTTAATACTAGAAAATGCCCTCAACATATTGAAGCTTGTCTTGTGCTATTCACAACCTGCTCACTGAGTGGTTTCAGATGGCACTGTGTAATAATCTTATTCATAAATATATCCAGAACTCTCTGAAAATGGCACAATATTAAAATATATCTAAGTTTACACATGTATGGGCTGATTTCGAAAATCAGGGGCTCCCTGTAAGAGTCGGCATTCAGAAATACTATATTTTAAAGTACAATATACTCTCAGGGACACACTACTCCAATTGCAACGTACATTTTATGTGTAAGTGAGACTATTTACTTAAAATGGCAGTCAGTACTCATTTAATCAAATGCTTTGGAATGACAATCTGATTATTAGTGAAAACAGTGCAGAAGTATTTTAGCAGAAGAGAAACATTTTAACCTTTTACCAATTTATTTGAAAATGTGGATAATCTGTAGGAAATCAGACCTTTTTTGGCTGTTTGGGCCTTGAAACAAATATTGTCGTCATTAATTCTCATCATCATTTACGTGCAAATTAACATTTGTGGTGGCAACCTTTGAGTGCTAAACTGATTTCCATTGCTTTGCATCTTCCAGCTAGAATTCACTTCATTTAAATTTTAACCTTTTTGAGATTATTTATTTACAGTCATTCTTCAGTTTCATCTAATGATATTCCAATTGTTGTTTAGCAATGTAATAACCTCTTTCCAGTTTACTTCTGAGCGGCATTTTGTTTTCTCAACAGCCATTTCTACAACTATTAGAAGGATTAATAATTTTAACAAATCATGCTTAATTTCTTGACACTTGTCAAACCTTATAATAAGTTCCCAGAATCCTTCCTTACTGTTGTGTTGTTTCTCCATTAATTTACCCAAGCACATAGAGTAGATTATCACTTTTCTTACCTATTCAGGCTGATCCTTTGTCCCCAAGGCAATGGCCTAGATACAAATCATGTTTTGTAATATGAGCTCTGCAAGGAGCTTGTATAATCACCTCTGCCTGGATGACTTAATCTTTTTTGCTGCCAGCTCGGTGTATCATCGCTGCTATCTATCCATGATCTGAATTTTTTTTCACTACAGTACAAAGCGTTGAATACATTTTGATGAAATTATTGCTTCATAGATCAATAGTCACAATACACTCACCTTTTCCCCAATTTGCAAAGATCTCTTAAGCATTTTTTTATTTAACATCTTCATTTATAGTCTGTTACAACAACATTCATCCTGGAATGGTTGAATCAACCTTAAAGGAGGTGTGCGGGCAAGTTTTATATGTGCCTGGAATGGGCTGCCAGGGGTAGTGGTGGAGGCAGATACAATAGTGGCATTTAAGAGGCTTTTAGATAAACACATGGATATCCAGGGAATGGAGGGATGTGGATCATGTGCAGGCAGACGCGATTTAGTTTAATTTGGCATTGTGTTCACACAGACATTGTGGGCCAAATGGGCCTGTTCCTGTGCTGTACTGTTCTGTGTTTTATGGTGTGATTATCGTGCATTCATGAGTCTGTATTTCACTACATTCTTAAACAAGAATTGGAATTCTATCATTTTGAGGTTAATCATACCTTTGAATGTTACAGAATGACATCTTCAAATGTCTAATATAAATAAGCAGCCTCAAGGGAACATATCAAAGTTCAAATAAAACTTATTTTTGTTGTAAAATCCATCATAATGGAAGATAATGCAGCTGACAAAGATTTCTGGCATTACCAGTATTAATGGCATCTTTTTAAAATGAGTTTTATAATGAACTAATTTAGTAAGTGTATGCTATGTGATTAATCTATTATAGCTCACTTTTTCCTGTTCAGATTAAGGTAACAGATTAATGTTACAATGTTCATTTCAAACTCTGCCATTCTTAATTAAGAAGGCTGTTTAAAGGTCTGAATCAGGGTGCTAAGCTTGTTTCAGAACCACAGTTACAACTTTTTAACAATGTGCAAAATGTGCATCACAGTTGTTGGTCTCATTTCTGTAGAGAGGGTGGATCAGTTGATCTCAAAGGAAACATCATGAGGCCAGGAGGAAGTTTACATCTTTAGCTAGGCCACTGAACAAATGTGCAAAGTAAACAACATAATGTATAACACCTCTGAGCTCCACCTAACCCTTCCTGCCAGTTAGCAGCTCATTCTCTTCAAATCTGAAACAGAAAATATAAGGTGATGGATATGTACAGCAGGCCAACTGGCAACCGTGGAAAGGAAGGATCACCCCCTTAGAAAAGGACCTTCCCAGTTTGATGTAATAGAACAGGCCGGATGAACAGGAAGGCTTTCTGGCCTTAACCAACGTATGTTTGTAAGATGTCACCGTGGAGGCTTTATTTGACTCATGATCTTGTGAACGTGATATGTGAAAATGTTTATTTGTCCTTTGGATAATTTGGAAAAGAATATGGTTGAAGAATTACATTTTTTCTCTTTACAATATTTCCCTTAACAATATTTTTATTAATTCCACAAAAAAAGAGTACATGCATCAAAAAGAGGATAAAAATACTACTGAATACATTGTGTTAAATCATACTTGAGATCTCAATACTCTAAATTAATAATCACATGTGATACTTAGTTAATAAAGAAAAAAATTGGAATAATTTTATTATAAAAAAAACTACACCCACTACCAAAAAAAAACAGCTGTTTGGTTAAAAAAAAGACAAGGAAAGACCCTTGAAACATAACAATTTTTGTGAACTTGGAAGCTGTTTTCTGATGCTCCCTGTAGGTGGAATGGAACTGAATCAGCAGAAGCCACCAATAGCATCACCTCTCTTCGACGGAACTGGAGTGGAAAAGTATATGAACTCCATCAACAAGGTGTTACTGTAATAGAACTGAATCCGATTGAGCAGCAGCATGTGAAATTTATCTCCGAATTTATATATTTGCAAAAACGGACACTACGGCACGCAGCAGTCACTACAGAGGTAAGCAAGCTGCACTGACAAAACTCTTTGGAATAAAAGTGTTTACAATATAAAAATGGTGATGCAGATTTTCCTATCAGCAACCAAGTGATGGTGTTTATAACTGACCACAAAGAAAGTTGGCTACAACAATCCAATGTTCTCTCTGGTATGGATTACCTCTTTCCCGGGGTTAATTTCATTCTGTCATCGATTACAGAGGAAAACCTTTTGATCAGCAATTTACAGATACCAGCAGGCAGGCTGATCAGCCAAGCAGATTAAATAATTATTTCTGATATTATAACCAAAAAAATATTAATTTTACAACATTATAAAGATTGGGACATACACATGAGATTAAGGCAGAGGTAGAAATATCATGAACCAATTTTAACATATATTTTAAAATAATTTTTAATTATTAAAAACTTTCAGTTATTCTGATATCTACACATAAAATTTAATTTCATAGAAGAGGCAGGATTTTCACCAGTAAGTACGGCTTGTCCCATTTACACTTCATTCGACAAAGTTTAAAATTTGCAGTGCTTTTTATAATAAAGGTAGTTTGTAAGTAGCTACATTTCTTGCCAAATCAGTAAAATCTAATTGATTCCAGCTGTGAAGCCTGATTCAATGCACTGTGCAGTAATTGATTCCATGGTTAAATGTATCTGTGCAGACACCAGAGGTTGCTGCAACTGCTGACAACTTCACTGTCATTGTAACTGCAAAATCTAGGCTACTGCTTATAAAAAAGCTACATCACAACCGCTGATGTTGGCTCCTGCTTATTTTCCCTTGCTACTCTTGGGACCCTTACATTATTCACATTACACCTTTGCTTGATAGTTTGGCTGAGAATGCAAACTTCCACTAATAAAATATTCATTTTCAAAAGCTAAGATGAGATATCTTTATTAGTCGCATGTACATCAAAACACACAGTGAAATACATCTTTTTATGTAGAGTGCTCTGGGGGCAGCCTGCAAGTGTTGCCACGCTTCTGGCACCAACATAGCATGCCCACAACTTCCTAACCTGTATGCCTTTGGAACGTGGGAGGAAACCGGAGCACCTGGAGGAAACCCACGCAGACACGGGGAGAACGTACAAACTCCTTACAGACAGTGGCCGGACTTTGAACCCAGGTCACTTGCGCTGTAAAACGTTACGCTAACTGCTACACTACCGTGCCTGCCCAGCTAGAATGTAACTGGAGGTGTTGTGTTCAAGCCCTGGCTTCTGCCTTTCCATTCAGCCTTTACTTGCATGGGACAAGGGGTCTGAGATGCTGTCAATATTGTGGCAGTTAACTTAGTCAAAGTCAAAAAGTCAATGTCGAGTTTATTGTCATCTGCACAGGTACATGTGCGCACAGGTGCAATCAAAAACTTACTGACAGCAGCATCACAGGCATGTAGCATCATATAAGCAGCATTCACAAGAAAAAACATAAATTATACACAATTTTTACAAAAAAGAACACAATTAGAACAAAAAAAAGGTCCAATTTAGTGCAAAGTGGTCAAGCTAAACCATAGTGATTAGGAGGAACAATGGACTGCAGATGCTGGAATCTAGATGAAAAACACTATGATGCTGGAGGAACAGCTCCTCATTTTCCATCTTGGAACCTTGCAGCCTAACGGCACGAACACTGAATTCTCCCACTTTAAGTAATCCTCACCCCCCTTCCCCCACCCCTACCATGCTTCTCTTCTTCCCTTTCTGAACCTATATCTCTTTTTACTACCTTTTTTATTCTCTCTCCTTACCTTTGACCCATCCCCCGGTGGGTCTGCTCTCCCCTCCTCCCCCGCACCTGCCTATCACCGTCTCTTCCCTGTATCTACCTATCACCACCCTGTGCCCACCCCGCCTCCCCTCTTTTGTCCACCTATCACTGCTCTGCTTTTCCCTCCTATACACTGGGCATCCCCTTTTCCTATCTTCAGTCCTGAAGAAGGGTCCTGACCCGAAACGATGATGCTGCCTGGCCTGCTGAGTTCCTCCAGCATCATCGTATTTTTCACTGTTGTGATTAGGGTTGTGCCGGTTGGTTCTAAGAACCGAATGGTTGAAGGGAAGTAGCTTTTCTTGAACCTGGTGGTGTGGGACTTCAGGCTTCTGTACCTCCTGCCCAATGGTAGCTGCAAGAAGATGGCATGGTCCGGATGGTGGGGATCTTTGATGTTGGATTTGATTTAGCAACATGCTGCCATGATTTTAACTCCCCGACATAGCCTCTTTTAATCAGCATTAGGATGAAGAAACTGGATTAGTTTATCTTTTCAACTGCTCACTGTGAATCTTAATTACTTACTCCAACACAAGACAGACATCCCGGTGGGATTACAATAGAACTCCAATAATCCACTATCTGGCCATTTGGAAATCGTTAGGAGTTTGAGGAGATTTGGTATGTCACCAAAGACTCTTGCAAATTTCATTAGATGGAGAGCATTCTGACTGGCTGCATCACTGCCTGGTATGGAAGCGCCAATGCACAGGATCGCATGAGGCTGCAGAGGGTTGTAGACTCAGCCAGCTCCATCACGGGCACAACCCTCCCCGTCATCGAGGACATCTTCAAGAGGCGGTGCCTCAAGAAGGTGGCATCCATCACTAGGGACCCTCAACACCTGAGGCATGCCCTCTTCTCATTACTACCATCAGGGAGGAGGTACAGGAGCCTGAAGACCCACATTCAATGATTTAGGAACAGCTTCTACTCATCTGCCATCAGATTTCTGAACAGTCCATGAACATTACTTTGTTATTCCTTTTTTTTGCACTATTTACTTATTTTGTAATTTTTTGTAACTTTTAGTAATTTTGTGTGTTTGCACTGTACTGCTGCCACAAAACAACAAATTTTGCAACATATAAGTCAGTGATAATAAACCTGACCTGATTCTGATGGTTTGGCATCTTGCTCGCCAGATGATGTTTGCAGCTTCCACTCGCTGGGCCCCCAGTTCCCATGTTTCTCACCACTTCCCGGGGTCCTGGTTCCCATGCTCTCTGTCCACTCACTGGGGCCCCAGTTCCTGTGCTCCCGATCCACTTGTCTGCAGCCTGGTTCCTGCACTTCCCTTCCAATCACTTGTTGCGTCTCCCATGCTCCCTTTAAATGTACTGGGTTCACTGAAACGTTGCTGTGCAACATGTTTTATAAAAGCGAATTAATGGTATGTTGGTGTATTAAAGAAAATAACATCCAATAGTCTGGAATATCTGCTAGTCCCGGACCACCAAATTTGCAGACATGCAGGATTTACTGTAGTAAACAAATGGCCTGCTGAATACTTTGTTCTTCAAACAACTAAAATGTTTTTTTCCCCAGTAACCTGACAAAACATAAAATAATAAAAAACGGAACAAATAAAAATAACAGGAGCAGGGGCAGGCCACTCGACCCATCTATCCTGCTCTGCCATTCAATATGATCATGAATGATCATCCAGATTTCGTATCCAGTTCCGGCTTCCTCCCCATATTCCTTTACCCTTCTAGTCCTAATAACAATATTGAATTCTTGCTTAAATATATTTAATGATTTGACTTCAACAGTTTTCTCTGTAATCCAAAGGTCCCCCATTCTCTGGTGGAACAAATTTCTCTTCTTTGTGGCCTTAAGTAGCTTATTCTTTATCCTTAGACTAAATAATATGCATTTCTCCTTCTTTATTTTGTGACAGGAATTGATACACATGCATAACAAAGAAAGCCGGACTGTTGGGAGCTGTATTTCCAAATCCAATGCTGGTATGTCAGTTTGTCAGTCATAAGAGCCTTGTAAAATAAATACTTATTTAATATTAACTTTCAACACCACCCCCCCCCTACCTGGTGGTGACTTACTCATCTAGGCTGGCAGCTAAGTCTTTGAACATGGACCAGTCTACTGACTCAAAGCATTCACGTAGAAGCTCATCTATTTCCTCAGACCAGCACTGTACGACTTTCTGTACCAGATCCTGCCATCTCAGCTTCTGTTTGTATGTGGGAGAAGGAGCACAGCCTGGTGGATAGAGTCCATGGAGGGGAGGCTGCTTTCCGTGATGTGCTGAGCTGTGTCCACAACTCTCTGCAGTTTCTTGTGGTCCCGGGCAGAGCAGTTGCCGTACCAAGCCATGATGCATCCGGATAGGATGCTTTCTGTGGTGCGTTGATAAAAATTAGAGTCAACAGGGACATGTCAAATTTCTTTGCTACGGTGGGGTTAATTATCTGGGAGGTCTGTAGGGCTAATGCTTTATAAATGAAAATTATATTTCGTGTTAGATGTAAAGTACTCTCTTCTGTGGCCTTGAGAGCCTATAACAAGGCTGTTGACTTGTGATAAGAACCTAGCTAACTAAGATTTAAGTGGGGAGAAATTTCACTGCTCAAAGGGTTATGAATCCTCCATCCCAGTAGGCTGTAGATACTCAATTCATGAGTGTATTCAAGGATGAGATTGGTAGGTTTTTGGGCAAAAGACGAAACTGGAGATAGGACAGAAAAAGATGAGTTGTTGTAGCAGTTCGGCCTTGATCTTATTGAAAGATAGAACATGTATGTGAATGTATGGACCACTCCTGCTTCTGTTTCTAATGTCTTTATGTCATAGAGTCTTACAGCATGAAAGCAGGCCATTCAGCCCACCACATCCATGGATAGGAGGGGATTAGCAGGATATGGGCCAAACGCGGGTAAATGGGACTAGCTTGGTAGGCACCATGGTCGGCATGAATGAGTTGGGCCAAAGGGCCTGTTTCCATGCTGTATGACTCTATGACTGTATCCACACTGACCAGTGGGCATCCAGCTGTACTAATCCCATCTTCCAGCACTCAGCCTAGACCCTTGTATGCCCAGGTGATTCAAATGCTCGTCTGGACACTTCTTAAATGTTGTTGAATCCAAACTCTGCAAATCATCGTAAGGGATTTTCAATACATTCTCATTAACAATTAGTCATAAGACCTTGTAAAATAAATAGTTATTTAATATTAACTCTCAACACACATTCTGACAATTATTGTTTTGGCAGCTGAAGTTATCTGGCATTTAACATTGAAAAGCCCTGTGATATCATCAGTTCTGCACAAGATACGGAAGACAAATAAAACTGCGGATGCTGGAATCTGGCTGACTGGCTGAGTTCTTCCAGCATTTCTGTTTTTGTTTCATTCTTAAGATAGCTTCAGTTGACTGTTGCTAATTTTATATTTGGTCATAGACAACAGCTTGACATAGGAATTTCCACTGCATTTCAACATGAAACGACTCCACAATTTTGTATTATACCAAAAAATCCTTCTCTTTTTTTTCCCCCTTTAGAACAGTCCTTATTCTGTGTATTTCCAGAATCATTGGTCTGTTTGGAAATGTTCTGCAAGGATGTCATGGAGCTCTCTGAGGAATTATATAAAAACTCTGTCCATGTTTTGGAATCAAACACAACGGTTCTGCCTGATCCTGGCCAGGAATGGTGGAAAGTAAACCTTCCAGACTGGATACAGTACATCAGTAGGGTGTTGCCTGCATTAGAGGACACAATTATTAAAATTCGGAACATAACTCACCAGTTTCTAGAATATTTTAAAACAACTACCATTGCTTGTAGCTTAAAGAGCCATCCAGATGTTGGGTACTATGTCAGTGACTACAGTTTTAAAGAAGCATATATGAAGAAAGTATGGCATTTATAATGGGTTTTTAAAGATATACTAAATGTAGAGGATGAGCAGTCATTACAGGTCTGTGATATAAGGTTGACTGTAAATAAAGTCAAGGAAAGAAATTCAATCAGTTCTCATTCATTTCAGCTTATCCCAAAAATGTTTGTGGAAAGAGCATGCTAGAAAATTAATAAATATCACTTCAGAAACTGTGCCAATAATAAACAGAGCAACTAATCTTAAATGAAGTTGAAACACGAAGATCTGTATTTTAACATTTACCATTAGTTAATAAATCCATCGTTTAGCTTTCTATGCAGACTTTAATCCACGTGAATAATTATACTTGTGTCAGCTCATCCCCTTGGAACTTAATTCTTTAACACTTTATTTAGATTCCAATTATTCAAAGATTTAAGGCCCTGGGCCTATAGCTCAGTAACTCAGTCACAATCTAAAAAGGGAAGAAGATAATACTAATTATCTGATATTAAGTAATTGGTTTAACAAACAGATTACGGCTAATGATTGGAGCATAAAACTGCAGATGCTGAAAATCTAAAACAAAACCATAAAATGCTAGAAACACACAGCAGATCAATGGTTAATGATTCCCTTGTTCAACCATATGTCATGACTGTAATAGCAATGACTTACAAAACGTGCTATAAAGTTGTTGGCTCATGCTGGAGGATACATGGTTTGTGTCCCTCATTTCATCAAAAACTTTGTATAAACTACCACTTGATGTCATTCTTTCAAAGACATAACTTCAAATTCATAATGGTTTACAAAATTGAATGTAAGAAAATTCTCTTCTACTGTGGTTTTCTGAATTATATTAAAATATAACTGTACATGATTATTATATACAAATAAATTGTTAAGTGGAGCTATTATGCATATTGCCTCATAGAAAAGCATTATTTGACGGTGTTTCATTAAATAATTGTGGCTGAACCTTGATTCTTAAGTTGTTGTCCAGTTCATTTTAAACTGAAATTTGGACTCAATTCTGACACTAATTAACTTAATCATTCAATGTGAAGTCTAAGGAAAATATATCTTTTGGGACAGATTATTCTCATTTCTCTTCACTACAGATTATCTATCTATAAAGTTGCTGTAGGGAAATAATTCGTAAGAAAGTTTGTGCCTTTAGGTTTATGAAACTATTTGCTGGCAGTAATTTTGCAATTTTATCGTTTGATGAATAACTCTAAGGTGTTGACTCAAATCTCTTTATAGTCTAACATGTTTTGTACACTTACCATAGATTAGTCTTACAGGAATGAAAGAAATAATTTCAAAAATCAATTATGTGCAAATAAGTAAAATATACAGTTATATAGTAAAACTCCAATAATCTGGAACACTCGGGATTCTGATGGTGCCAGACTAGGGGTTCTTTTGGACTATTAACACCCAGCACATTTTTTAAATCAGTTATTTTTAGATGTTACACGGTATTATAATAAATTTTGCAGGGAAGCCAGTAAGTTTAAAGGGCAGCAAATGGAAACTTCGTCAGTTTCAGGAGAACGGGGGAAATAGAGTCCCAGTGAGTCGGATGAGTGTGCGGGAACCGGGGCCCCGTTGGATGGAAAGGAGCACGGGAATCGGGGCCTTGGTAAGTGAAAGGGAGCGGAGGAAGCAGAGATCCAGCAAGTTGGAAGGGAGCTCAGGAACCGGAGCCCCAGCGAATTGGGAGGCTGCCTGCGAACTGGGGCATTGGTGAGTCAGAAAGTGCGCAGGAAACGGAACCTGATGATCCAGATGCTGAACAATTGGGATTTCCAAATGGTGATTATGGGAATTTTACTGCAGTAGTTACTGGCATTTTCCCAGGTAACAAAGCAGCGCGAACATCCAAATTACACTGCTGACTGTGGGTTGCACGGATGCCAATAAGGACGTAGCTTATCTATCTCTACTTTGATGTAGCTGCACTGCTCCACATTCTGATGATTTTGAACGATGCACGAGGTGAGTGTGTAGGAATGCCTGAAAATCTGTAATGCTGTGATGCAAATGTTTAAGTTGTTCAGCTGTCCAAATGAAAAGACACACACACACACGCGCACACACAGAGCTCAGGAATTAAAGAATCTGAAGACAACCATTCGATCAGCTTAAAGGCTCAGTAAAACATGATTTTGGATAATTGGGGTGTGATGGAAAAGATTTCTGTGTTACATGAGTAGTTAGAGGATTGCATTAGCCTACAGAAAGATGCTTAGGGATGAGTTAGAAAGGAGTAACAAACTTTATCTGAGTTGCTAAGTTAATTTTGTTCTTGAGGACTATTTTTATTCATTTTTTGAGGAGTTGGACATCGCTGGAAGAGTCATGGAGCCATACAGCAGAGAAACAGTTCTATCAGACCACCAAGTCCACACTGACCATTGGGCACCCAGTTATACTGATCTCCTTCTGTTCTCCCCACATTCCTGTCAACTCTCCCCAGATTTTACCAGATTTTACCATTCTCCTACACAATAGGAGCAACTTACAGTGGACAATTAACCTATCAATTTGGGATGGGGAAGGAAACCAGATCATCCAGACAGGAAACCTGCACCATCCCAGAGAGAAATGCAATCTCCACACAGACAGCACAGGAGGTCAGAATCGAACCAGGTCACTGGATTTGTGAGGCAGTAACTGTACTACATGTGCCACTGGTTACCATCTTCCAACATTCTATCGATCCTGGAATGGTTCCTGCAGATTGGAGGGTAGGAAACTTGACCCAACTTTTGAAGACAGGAGGGAGAAAGTAAAAGGTGAACGACAAGTGGTTTAGCCTAAGATCAATGGTAGGGAAAATGCTGCAATCTTTCAGGAAGTATGTAATAACAGAACACATCGAAAAAAATGTTAGAATTGAGCAGGGTCAACATGGATTTACTTTACACTTATGACAACACAAAGGAGGCTGTTCGCTCCATCGGTTCTATGCTGGCTCCCAGATGATCAAGCTCATTCGTCCTTACTTCCCTGTTCGCCCTGCAACTTATTCTTTCTTATACATGCTCTTCAACTCCCTCTTGGTTCATTTTGTCCTTAACCTACACAAAGAGATAATTTACAATATACGAATACACCACTGGCACATCTTTGGGAGGAAAGTGGAGGAAACCCAAGCCATCATGGACAGAACACGGAAACGCCACAGACAGAGCACCCAAATTCAGGATTGAACCCAGGTTTCTGGAGGTGTGAGGCAGTGGCACTAACTGCTGCAGCGTCAAGGGAAACCTGTTTTGACTAATCTGTTGGAAACCTTTCAGAAAATGATGAGAATGGATAAGGGGCAGCTAGTGGATGTATTGTATTTAGATTTTCAAAAGACTTTTGATAAAGTCCCACAATAGGAGGTTTGTAAATGAGTTTACAGCACCTGGAATCGGGGAGATATCCTCATTCCCTTCCTGATGAAGGGTGTCAATCTGAAACATTGTCCATTTCCCTCCACAGATGCTACCTGACCAGCTGAGTTCCTCCAGCATTTTGTGTGTTGCAATGGAATTGGGGAGGTTGGGATAATATACTGGCACAAATTGAGAACTGATTAACAGAAAGAAAGTAAAGCATGGGAATAAGTTCACAGTGAATGTCAGGGCCCAGAGGAGTGTTGTAGAACAGAGAGACTTTGGAGTACAAGTACATGGTTCACTGAAAGTGGACTCACAGGTAGGCAGGGTTGTGAAGAAGGCTTTTGGCACGCTGGCCTTCATCAGTCAGGACATTGAGTATAAAAGTTGGGAGGTCATGGTGCGGTTGTACAGGACACTGGTAAGCCCGCACTTAGAGTATTCTGTTCAGTTTTGGTCGCCCTGTCAAAGGAAAGATGTTATTAAACTGGAAAGAGTGCAGAAAAGATTTACTGGAATGTTGCCAGGACTTGAGGGACTGAGTTATAGGGAGAGGTTGAGCAGGCTAGGACTTTATTCCTTAGACCGTAGGAGACTGAGAGGTGATCTTATAGAGGTGTATAAAATCATGAGGGGCATAGACAGAGTGAATGCACTCAGTTCTTTCTCCCCCCCAGAGTTGGGGTATCAAGAACTAGAGGGCATAGGTTTAAGATGAGAGGGGGAAGATTTAAGAGGAACTTGAGGGGAAACTTTTATACAAAAACGGAAGCATCTATGTGGAATGAGCTGCCAGAAGTGGTTGAGGCAGGTACAATAACTTTTAAAATACAGTTGGACAGATACAGGTATGGAAAGTTTTAGAAGATTGTGGGACAAATGCTGAGAAATGGGACCAGCTTGGATGGGGCATCTTGGTCAGCATGGACTAGTTGGGCCGAAGGGCCTGTTTCTGTGCTGTATGACTCTATAAAAGAGTTGTTCTCAGATTGGCAGGCTGTAATTACTGCAGTATCACAGGAATCGGTGTTTGTGTTAGAGGTCATGGATGTGGGAGCTGCTGTCAGAGTAGTCAAGGCAAGTGTAACTGTGGTGTATTTTGTAGGGGGTTACAACTTCAACCACCATGTACTGGTGAGAAAGGGAATGAGTGTTCAGGGCAATAGATGGGCTGCTTTGTCCTGATAGCTGTTGGACTTGTATTCATGCAGGTACAAGGACGAAACCCAGTCAGGCTACTGATTTCTACCATGTAGAGAGGTGGAAAGGTTTCAGAATATGACGAGGAGTGACACTCACTGCCAGCCTTTGATCTTTTCTTGGAGCATACTTAGCTGGACAAGACGTTGAAGTTGTACAAGATGTTAGTGAGGCTGCACTTGTGTACAGTTTTGGTCACCTTGTTATAGGAAGAATGTCATTAAGCTGGAAAGGGTGCAGAGAAGATTTACTGGAATGTTGCCAGGACTCGAGGTTCTGTGTTATAGGGAGAGGTTGGGTAGGCTAGGATTTTATTCCTTGGAGCACAGGAGACTGAGAGGTGATCTTATAGAGGTGTATTAAATCATGAGGGACATAAAGAGTGTGAATACACATAGTCTTTTTCCCAAGGAAAAGGGGGATTAAAAACTAGAGGACAAAAGTTTAAGGCGAGAGGTGAAAGACAAAAGTGACAGAGGGTGATGCGTATATGAAATGAGCTGCCAGATTATGTTGAGGCAGGTACAATAACAACATTGAAAAGACACTTGGATAGGTACATGGGTAGGAAAGGTTTAGAGGGATATGAGCCTAACGTGGGCAAATGGGACTTAGCTCAGATGAGTATCTTGATCAGCATGGGTGATTTGGGCCGAAGGGCCTCTTTCTGTGCTGTATTACTCTATGACATAGTTTTTATGTAGCTGAGCCATGATGGCCCCCGGGATGTTGATGCTGGTGGACATGTCCCTGGTAATGCCAAAGAACGTTGAAGGTGAGTGCTTAGACTCTCTTTTATTGGAGAGAGTTAGATGCCAACTCTACTTATTGGGAACATCAATAAAGCTAATAGTAAAATAGTGGCTCAGCAGTTAGTGCTGCTGCCGCCACAGTGCTCCAGGGAACCCAAGTTTGAACATGACCTCGGGTGCTGTCTGTGTGGAGTTCGCACATTTTCCATCAGATCATATGGACTTCTGTCGGGTGCTCCTGTTTCATCCCACATCTCAAAGATGTATGGTGGGCTAATTGGCTTTGAAAATTATCCCCTAGTGTAGGTAAGTGGTAAAAGAATCAAAGGAAAGTTGATATGTATATGAGAGAACTGGTTGTAGGGCTTCAGGGAAATAAGAGGGGGAATGAGGCTGCTGGGAGCCAGTAGAAAACCAAAGACACTTCTTGTGAGTTGTAGTAAGTAGGTAAAACAAAATAATAAATTAACTGGATCAATTATTTCATCACAGGAGTCAAGCTAATGTCATGCAAAGATAGAGCTTTGCACGATGTTCCCCAGACACCACTGGAACAGGTTGCCAGCAGAAGCACTGAATACTAATTCACTGTATTCTTTAAAGAGGCAACAAAAATGTCTTTTTGTATAAACATTTGCTCTCCATGACCAGTTTTACTTGCCAGGAGTTTAGAGTTTCTAGATATTTTCCCTTCTAATTGTTGTTACAATTGAGAATGTATGGCCTAAAGGTTTTATGGAAGCTGAGTAGGTGGTAACTTTTAAAAGTTAATTGTATATAGATTTGAAAAAGAGGAATCTATCAGGAAAGAGCAGGGAGTGGGATTAATTGGATTGTTCTTTCAAAGAGACAGCATTAACATGATGGGCTGAATGACTTCCATTTTCCCCTGCAGGATTTTATGATCTTGTGTTTTACACCTCTTTGGACGTGACTGTGGTAACATGTACAGGCCGTCCCCAGGTTACGAACACCCGGCTTATGGTTACCCCATTCATACCAATGAGCTCCCATAAATACTATTAGATTCAAACGAGAACCAGTCTTGAAACATAACCTGCATACATGTAACCTCTCCATGGTAATTGGACACCATTGTCTCTCAAGAACACAAGCTGTCAGTTTCACTGTGGGAAGCTACTTAAGAGAGTTGCTTTGTAAATTGACAAGCCATCTCTTCTATTCGTGCTTGTGCAACAATATTAATCAGGGTAACAGCTAACAGCCCATCAAAGTCAGCCATTGAGTGTTGGACATCCTAATTCTGTACCACTGTAACTAGGCAGGGGAAGACGATAAGTAAATGTTCATGTTAACTGGCCCTCATCAACTCCATTCGTTACAACACTGTGGTGGTATGGTTACCACACTGAGCAATTCTGGGTACTTTCTGACTTAAGGACTAAATTGATTTATGGATGTCTGTAAAAAAAGAACCTATTCATAACACAGGGATGGTCTGTAACGTAATGCATTTCCCATTGCAACTGTACAGCAACAATGAGCCACTGGTCCATTTACCCAACCTCTCATTTGCAGATGCCCATTTGGATGTTGAGAGAACATGTAGGGGAATTTTCTACTGTTCAAGTAACGTGCCTTATGACTCTAAACACAACATTTGTTGCAATTTAAAGGCACAAGAGACTGCAGATGCTGGAATCTGAAGCAACAAACAATCTGCTCAGTGGGTCAAACAGCATCTGTGGGGGGCGGGGAAGGAATTACTGATGTTTGAGGTCGAAAGCCGGTACCAGGTTTGGACCCAAGATGTTGACAATTCCTCTCCCCCAACATTTGTAGGAAATTATAGAGTCATACAGCACAGAAACAGGCCCTTCAGCTGAAATGGTCCATGACAACCAAGATGCTCATCAAAGCTAGTCCCATTTCCCATAGAGTTCTCCGCCGCCATCCTGGTAGCGGTGTACATTCCACCCTTGGCAAATGTCAAGCTGGCACTGGAGGAGCTGAGCACCGTGATCAACAGTCACGAGACAGCGCACCCTGATGCCTTCCCGACCATCACGGGGGACTTCAACCAGGCCAGCTTGAAGAAGTATCTGACCAACTACCACCAACGTGTCACCTGCTGAACGAGGGGAGCCATTACACTTGATCACAGTATGCTGAGGGCTAGATCTGTGGTGTTCAAGACCAGAGATCCAGAACCCTACAAGAAGTCCAGGTATGACCTACGGAAGGCCATCGTGAGAGCAAAAAGGCAATTCCGTGTGAAGTTAAAGACACATTCACATGCATGATAGCTGTGGCAGGGTTTGCATGCCATTCTTAACAGCATAAATGTTGTTTATGCGAAACTTAACAGCATAAATGGCAGTGATGCCTCACTCCCTGATAAGCTCAACGCCTTTTATGCACACTTTGAAAGGGAGAATAACACTACACCTGTGCAAATCCCCACAACATCTGGTGACCCTGTGATCTCTGTCTTGGAGGCCAATGTCAGAACATCCTTCAAGAGGGTGAACCCTTGCAAGGCATCAGGCCCTGACGGTGTACCTGGCGGGGTACTGAAAATCTGTGCTGACCAACTGGCTAGAGTGTTCAAGGACACCTTCAACCTCTCACTGCTGTAGTCAGAGGTTCCCACCTGCTTCAAAAGGGCATCAATCATACCAGTGTCCAAGAAGAGCAGGGTGAGCTTCCTCAATGACTATCGCCTGGTAGCACTCACATCTACTATGATGAAGTGCTTTAAGAGGTTGGTCACAGCTAGAATTAACTCCTGCTGAGCAAGGACCTGGACCCGCTGCAATTTGCCTACTGCCACAACAGGTCTACAGCGGATGCAATCTCAATGGCTCTCCATTTGGCTTTAGAGCACCTAGACAACAGCAAAACATACGTCAGGCTACTGTTTATTGATTACAGTTCAGCATTCAAAATCATCATTCCCTCAGTACTAATCAACAAGCTTCCAAACCTGGGCGTCTGTACCTCCCTCTGCAAATGTATCCTCGACTTCTTTATCGGGAGACCACAGTCAGTGAGGATCAGTAGTAACATCTCCTCCTCGCTGACAATCAACACAGGCGCACCTCAAAGATGCGTGCTCAGCCCACTGCTCTTCTCTCTACACTTATGACTATGTGGCTAGGTACAGCTCAAATGCCATCTATAAATTTGCCGATGACAACACTGTTGTTGGCAGAATCTCAGATGGCGATGAAGAGGCATACAGGAGTGAGATAGATCAGCTGGTTGAGTGGTGTCGCAACAACAACTTTGGTCAGCAAGATCAAGGGATTGATTGTGGACTTCAGGAAGTCGGAAGAACACACACCATTCTTCATTGAGGAGTCAGCGATGGAGAGGGTGAGCAGCTTCAAGTTCCTGGGTGTCAATGTCTCAGAGGATCTATCCTGCACCCAACACATTGATGCAATCACAAAGAAGGCATGGCAGCGGCTCTACTTTGTTAGGAGTTTGAGATTTAATATGTCACCAAAGACTCTTGCAAATTTCTACAGACGTACTTTGGAGAGCATTCTGACTGGTTGCATCACTGCCTGGCATGGAGGCTCCAATACGCAGGATCAAAAGAGGTTGCAGAGGGTTGTAGACTCAGCCGGCTCCATCACAGGCACAACCCTCCTCGCCATCCAGGACATCTTCAAGAGGCGGTGCCTCAAGAAGGAGGCATCCATCATTAAGGACCCTCACCACCCGGGACATGGCCTCTTCACATTACCACAATCAAGGAGAGGGTACAGGAGCCTGAAGACCCACACTCAACAATTCAGAAACAGCTCCTTCCCCTCCGCCATCAGATTTCTGAACGGTCTGTGAACCCATAAGCGTGACCTCATTATTCCTTTTTTTGGAGCATTTATTTATTTGGTAACTTAGTAATGTTTTAAGTCTTGCACTGTACCGCTGCCCCAAAACAACAAATTTCACGACATACGTCGGCGATAATAAACCTGATTCTGACTTGCCCGCCTTTGGTCCGTAGCCCTCTGAGCCGCCCCATCCCCCCACCTGCCCCGATGTCTGTTAAATGTTGTTGTTGTACCTGCCTCGCCCACCTCCTCCGGCAGCTCCTTCCATAATCTGACCCTTCATTTACCGTGCAGCAGCTGCCCCCTCGCCCCTCGCCGCCATCACACCCCTCAGCCCGGGGAGGCTGGAAACACCCAGCGGGTCGGGCAGCGCCTGAGGGGGGAGAGCACAACCCGTGTCGCACTTCACCGCCGACCGCCACCAGGAAGGACCCTTCCCGGCTGTCCTCTCCAGTGCCTGACAAACAAAAAGTGCGGATTTCGCTGCAGATGTGTAAATTCCCCCGCATGTTATTTTTTTTTTGTTTGGCTTAAAGAGGGGCCGTTTGGCCTTTAAAGAATGCGGGATGGTTGGTCCTGGCTGGGATTTGATCAGGCAAAGAGACGCGGGAGGCGCGCCCGGCGGTGAGGCAGGCCTCGTTGCTGTGGCGTCGTCGGTCGGTCGGTCGGCGATGGGCTCGGGGGTGAGGGAGCGCGGCCGGGGGGAGAGGGACCGGGGGGAGAGGGACCGGGACGGGGAGAGGGACAGGTCCCGGGACCGGGGGGAGAGGGACAGGTCCCGGGACCGGGGGGAGAGGGACAGGTCCCGGGACAGGGACCGGGGGGAGAGGGACCGGGACGGGGAGAGGGACAGGTCCCGGGACCGGGGGGAGAGGGACCGGGATCGGGGTGAGGGGGAGAGGGACAGGTCCCGGGACAGGGAGAGGGACAGGTCCCGGGACAGGGAGAGGGACAGGTCCCGGGACAGGGACCGGGGGGAGAGGGACAGGTCCCGGGACAGGGAGAGGGACAGGTCCCGGGACAGGGACCGGGGGGAGAGGGACCGGGGGGAGAGGGACCGGGATCGGGGTGAGGGGGAGAGGGACAGGTCCCGGGACGGGGAGAGGGACAGGTCCCGGGACAGGGACCGGGGGGAGAGGGACAGGTCCCGGGACAGGGAGAGGGACAGGTCCCGGGACAGGGACCGGGGGGAGAGGGACAGGTCCCGGGACAGGGACCGGGGGGAGAGGGACAGGTCCCGGGACAGGGACCGGGGGGAGAGGGACAGGTCCCGGGACAGGGACCAGGACTGGAGGGGTTTCCAGGGCCGGAGGGAGAGGAGCGGCAGCCACAGTCCGGACCGGCGGCGATCGAGGCGCAGGGCCAGGCCGAGCTCCCGCCGCCGGCGCCGCTCGTCCAGCTCCCGGTCCCCCCAGTCCCAGTCCGGCCGCTCCCGACGCTCCCGGTCCCCCCGCTCGGCCTCTTCCTCCTCTTCCTCTTCCTCGTCCTCCTCCAACCGTTCGGGCAGTTCGAGCAGTGCCAGCCGCCTGCTGAGCCTCCAGGAGAAGCTGAAGGAGAAGGCGGAGAAGAAGCAGCAGAGGGAACTGGCCAAGGCCATGGAGACCCCCGAGGAGAAGCGGGCCCGGCGCCTGGCCAGGAAAGAGGCCAAAGAGAGAAAGAAACGGGAAAAGATGGGCTGGAGTGAGGAGTACATGGGCTATACCAACGCTGACAATCCCTTTGGAGACAACAACCTGCTGGGGACCTTTATCTGGCAAAAGGTTATGATCAAGTGTCTTTGTTGAACGTTTATAAAATTGGTGGTGTGGTGGACAGTGAAGAAGGTTGTCAAAGGCTACAACAGGATGGTGATCAACTGGGAAAGTGGGCAAAGGAATGTTAGATGGAATTTAACTCAGATGAGTGTGAGGTATTGCACTTTGGTAAGTTAAATGAGGGCAGGAGTTGCATAGTAAATGATAGGGAGTGTGGTAGAACAGAGAAACCTCGGGATACAAATATGTCGTTTCCTGAAAATGACAACGTAGGTAGACAGGGCAGTGAGGAAGGTGTTTGGCACACTTACCTTCATCAGATGGGTTCATTGAGTATAACAGTTGGGATGTCATTGTTATACTTGTGCAAATGTTGGTGAGACCGCACTTGGAGAATTATGTACAGTTCTGGTTGCCACACTCTTGGAAGAATGTGATTAAGCTAGAAAGAGTGCAGAAGAGGATAGGGGAGCCTAAAACTAGAGGGCCCAGGGTTAAGGTGAGCAGGGAAAGATTTAAAGGGGATCTGAGGGACAAGTTTTTCCCATACATAGGGCGGTGGGTATATGGAATGTGCTGCCTGAGGAAGTGGTAGAGGCTGGTACAATTAAAGTAACATTTGGACAGATACATGGATAAGAAACCTTCAGAGGGATATGGGCCAGACGCTCAAATGGGCGTCTTGGTTGGCGTGGACGAGTTAGGCCAAACGGTCTGTTTCCGTACGACTCCATGACTCTTTGAACACTCTAGTCTGTAACTGGAATATTGTGGTTGCCGTGATGTTGGAAGGATGTGAAGGCATCAGAGAAAGTCCAGAATAAAAAATTCCAAGAAATGTTCCTGGGATGAGGGACTGAAGTTATGAAGGGAGATTAGAGAGGCCACAATTGTTTTTGGAGAGGAGAAGGCTGAGTGACGGTCTGATAGAAGAATGTAAAATATGAGAGGACTTGGTGGAGTGGATACTGGGGGATTGTTTCCTGTGGTGGGGAGGGTGTTGAAGATGAAATGTCACAGTTTCAGAAATAAAGGTGAAGAGAATTAAGAGTGATGATAAGAAAAACATTTTTCCACAATGTGTGATTGGAATCTGAAATGCCCTGCCTGTGTTGTGAAGCCAGGCTCCAGTGTGGCCTTCACAGGGGAATTGGATAAGTATATGGTGGAGAAATATTTGCAAGACCTGCGGAAAGGGCTGGTGGATGGAACTAGATAATTACTCTGGTTTAGCATGGTGGACTGATTGGCCTCCTGTGCTATAACTTTGATTAGCTGCTGCCTGTTGTTCTGCACTCTAGTTCAGTGTTATCCATCTTTAAAACTGTGTTCTTTGTTTCCATAATACTCTGTGGAAGGAAAGAGTTTGGATTTATACATTGCCTTCTTGTGAAATACTTTAATATGTAACCTCTGTTGTCTGAAATATTGTAGTCAAGTTGCACGCAGTGAGATACTGCAAACAGCCAAATAATTTGTTGAATTAATGGTTGAGAGAGAAATGTGAGCCGGAATACATGGGAAAATTGCCATTCTTTTCCTGAGAAGTGAATTTGGGATCATTTACCTCTAGAGGGCAGGTGGGACCCTTATTTAAGAATTGTCTGAAAGACACAATGTGCTGTCTTGCAATAGATTAATTTCAGGTATGAAGGTGATTTTCCGTGCAAGGTCACACAAACTTCTATCATTTAATGATAATCAAATAACTGCATAATCTGAAGAAATGAAATAAAAATGGGAAATGTTGGAAAGAATTGGTCAGTCAGGATTTGTGAATGAGAAAAAGCATTAACATTTTAGGTCAAAGACCTTTCAGCAGCAATCAATTAATCTGTTTTGTTTCAAATTGAAGGATAAGTATTCACCCAGGACGATTTGTCTCCAGATAGTATCATGACATCCTTTACAACTGTCTGAACAGGCAGATGGGGCCTTGGTTTCATGGTACTTGTTATATTGCAGTTGCACCTGCACTGAGATGATCATTGGACATTTTGTAGCAAATTGATCTTTACATTTTCTTATTTCTACTCAAATTCTCTTCTTTCTATTCAAATTCCTCAAAGGCATCACCATTAATTCGGTAAATTTACTCCACTCTAGAATTCTCTGTAGCCTCTGTATTCCTCCGGTACCAGATCATTAGGATTAGGAGCAGGAATAAGGGCCATTTGGCCCTTTGAGTCTGCTCTGGCCCTCATTATTTTCTACCTCAACACCATTTTTCTGCCCTATCTCAATGTTACTTGATTCCCTTGGTATCCAGAAATTGTTGAATCTCTTTTTGATGGACTCATTGACTAAACCTCCTTAGACATCCAGAGTAGACCATTCCAATTCTGACCTTTGTGACACACTGCTTGCTACATCTTGCTAACCAGAAAAAAAAATTTATGTCTACTGTTTCTGGTTAGCCAGCCAATCTTTCATCCACACCAGTATGTTGCCTCCAGCACCATAATCTTTTATTTTCCACAAGAACCTTTGATGTGGCACTTTATCAAATGCTTTCTGGAAATCTAAGTGTAGTTACATCCATTAGTTCCCCTTTATCCACAGCACATGGTTGGTTAACGTATATGAGGATACTGTAATAGACCGAATTAGACATTTGTAATAGATCTTCAGTGCATTGATCAAACATGATTTTCTTTTCACAAAACTATATTTTAACAATTCTCACTCATAAGTAGATTTTTAGGACCAGAAAGTTTATTAAAAAGTTCCTATGGCTTATTGCACTGGCTTAGTACACAATTGTCGCTCACTTGCATCTCAAGCAAGAAAGCATAACACTTTCATGGTTATTTTTACAGTAGAATTTATAAACAGCAGCCAATGAATCTCTGTATATAAGTCTGCATGTGTGTTTTGCAGAAATTTCATGGTATAAGAGCAGTAAAATGTTGACAGTTTTGCAATCATTGCAGCTGAAAAGTTTGGACTACTTTTTTCTGAGATGCATGATTGGCTCAACTATAATGATTTTAAAAATATTTTTCTGTATTATGAATATACAGTGTATTCGTATAATATCTTTATTTACAGTGTTTGTCTCTTTGCATTATAGGCGCTGGAAAAGAAAGGAATTAGTCATCTCACTGAAAAAGATTTGAAGGACAGAAACAAGAGAATTCAAGAGGACAACCGTTTGGAACTGCAAAAGGTATGGGATAATATCTTAGTTTTTCACAAACCTTCCATTCTTTTGTCCACAATGTTCCCAAAATGCCTGTAAATCTGATTTTTGACACATTTCCAGGTCTTCTTTCCAAACTGCCTCGGTCAGTTGGAACTCACAAAGAGAAGTAGAAATTCTTTTTTAAAATATCTTTTGTATTGGAAAAGAAAAATCAGTGTATAGTTCATTGCGTTTTCGAAACAAAGTTTGACTCGGAGTATTTTTTGGCAAGGCTTCTTCACTTGCTGGAGAAGGACTTTCTTTCTACTAAGTACTGTTAAGTAATAGGTGCAAAGTTTTCTTCTGTACTTGTTAACTCTATTAGCGCAGCATTTTATTCATTTTGGAGGAAATATTTGGATGTTGTGCACCTTATTGGGGATGACTGTAATGTGGCCAATAAGCATATTCACTGCATTCTGGATAATATTTTTCCTCCAGGATTTTAGGGGTTAGATACATTAAGATTTTTTAGGATATCTTTATTAGTCACAAGTACATCGAAACACACACTGAAATGCATCTTTTGCGTAGAGTGTTCTGGGGGCAGCCCGTAAGTGCCGCCACGCTTCCGGCACCAACGTAGCATGCCCACAGCTTCCTAACCCGTATGTCTTTGGAATGTGGGAGGAAACCGGAGCACCCGGAGGAAACCCACACAGACACACGGGGAGAACGTACAAACTCCTTACAGACAGCGGCCGGAATTGAACCTGGGTGGCTGGCACTGTAATAGTGTTACGCTAACCGCTACGCTACCGTGCCCCACTGAAACCTTATCAATAGCCATGAACTCAATGTTGGATTTATCTGTGTATCTTTAAATAGCTGAAAGTTTTAGTAAATTTACTGCTTAAACCACAGTTTTTGATAAAAGTATTTTGGAAAATTAAAAATTGATCATTTTAAATTAAGTACGCTTGCTGGTTGATTTTTAGGCTGTCAGTTATTTCCCATTATGCTTTAAAACAGGATTTTCCCAATGAAGTTTGACCCTCCACTGAGTTTTGAGGCTGATGAGAAAGACTTGGTGGCAGTGAAGTCTAGCCATCCTGTCTCACTGCCATTTCCCATCTGATTACAGCCAACACTAGTTTGATTTGTTACTGGTCTGAGATGAGGCTGATAGTAATAATTATCTCAACACATGCCGGGGAAACAGGACTGAAGCAGCAAGAAGTGCAGTTTCAAAAGATGTTACGGACTCAGTGAAAGTCCCTTTAAGATAGAGAGTGTGTGTGTATGTGTGTGTGGGGCGTGCTTACGTCAATAGAAGATAAAGGATGTAATGACGTTGTTGAAGAAGTCAGAAGAAGAAGAAGGAGAGAGAGAGAGAGAAGGGAGAGAGACACCAGCCTGCTTGTTTTCTCTATCGATGGATGAGAAACAATAACTGTGTTTGCCATAGAAATCCATGTATGGAAGTTGGAAGTAATCCGGTGGAGTTCACTTTGTTGCTGACCTGTAGAAGGAAACAGGTATTTATGTGTGGACGACCACGGTTCGGATGCTTTTCGGGGTGAGGAAGTCACTACCGAGTAAACACTGAAGTGTCGTTTGGGTTCCATCATGGAACATTTGGATTTTGTATTTACTCTCTCTATGTTTCTCTACGTCTACGTCTTATCTTCAGACAACGGTGGTTGTTGAAGAAGCCCTTGCTCATGTTTCACCTTAAGGCTTGCGGAACTGAACTTTAAGAACCATTCCGGAACTGGGAGTTTTGGACTTTGTCACACACACATACGACGAGTTTAGTTTTGGGGTTAACGTTCAAGGTTTAACATTTTTGAATTCTAACATACTAACATTTTTACTTTTCTTTTACGTATTATCATAAGTAGTGACTAATAAAATAATTTTTAACACTGAATTATGCTCAGTGTGTCTCTTTTGTTGCTGGTTCGTGACAAAGATATCAAGTGGCTGTTGTCAATCAGCAGAACCTGAGCTGAAAACATTCAATTAAATGTTGATCCATGTCAATGGTATCTGTGGACCATATTGCATTTCTAGGGTGGAGAAGATATCCAGTGTCAAATAACTTCAATTAACACCCAAGACTTGGAATTGGAGTTTTCTGTTTGCCCCAGAAGGCATTTCATTTGTACTTGCAATGCTTCTCATAACTTGCAGTGTCTCAAGTCTAGCATTTGTCCCATTTAAACCTCTTGGACAAGGTATCCGATTTGGTGGCTTTAATGAAAATAAAGCTGCTTCTCACTTTGGCCTCATCTAAATAACAGCAATGTGAGGATATACCTCATCACTTGTGCAACAGTAGATTAAAGGAATAATTTTATAAAATTTTGTACTGTGGTCTGCTGATAGCAATTAAAACCACAATTAACTCTTCTTTTAATTGCTTGATAATCTATTTTTTCCACATTCCTTTTATTTGATCCTAACAATGGCAACACCTGAGACTGACTTACACCAGATAAATTATGGGCAAGTTTCTCAATTTTGCTGATAGTCTACTCATCTTTTTGAGGAAAAAGAAACACATTTTATATGGTTGGTAAAGGTATAAGGATACTGACATAGTTAGATCTGAAGTAGATATTTGTAAAAGATCTTGCTGCCAAACATGAGAGTCAATGGAAGAGGTGAAATCAAGTTTATTGATCAGTTTTCTGGTTTTGGATGTAAACTCAATACCAAAACAGATTGAGTTTTTGATTAATGAGTTTTGTCAGTGAACATTTTACAGAATTTCATCTTGTTGACAAAATATTCATTAATATAAATTGTTTATTTTTAATCAATGCAATTAAACCAATAAAATATAACATTGAGTGGAAGTGCAAGAGGGTTAGACTGATGCATGAACTGTGTTTAAGCTTGCCCTGTTGAATCCAAAATGAGTAAACTTTTTGATGAATAAAAAAAAATCAAATTGGAATCTATAAAGAAACACAAAGCCAAGTAAAATTATTCAGCAGAACTCTTGTTTAATGTGGCATAGTTTATGTTTTATTGTTCACTTTTACTCAAGTTCTTATTTTGCCGCTTGTCTGTAGGTGAAACAGCTGCGCCTGGAGCGGGAGCGGGAGAAAAGTCTGCGGGAACAGGAGCTGGAGATGTTGCAGCGGGAGAAGGAAGCAGAACACTTCAAGACCTGGGCAGAACAAGAAGATTATTTCCATTTGCAGCAAGCCAAATTAAGGTAAACTGGAATAGAACCATAGAACAATACAGGCCCTTCGGCCCACCATGTTGTGCCGCCCTTCAAACAACACCTAAGACTATCTAACCCCTTCCTGCCACATATCCCTCTAATTTAAATTCCTCCATATGCTTATCTAACAATCTCTTGAACTTGTCCAATGTATCAGCCTCCAGCACCACCCCAGGCAGCGCATTCCATGCACCAACCACTCTCTGGGTGAAAAACCTCCCGCTGACATCTCCTTTGAACTTCCCACCCAATACCTTAAAGCCATGTCCTCTTGTTTTGAGCATTGACACCCTGGGAAAGAGGAGCTAGCTGTCCACTCTATTTATTCCTCTCAATATCTTGTATACCTCTATCATGTATTCCCTCATCCATTTCCTCTCCATTGAGAACAGCCCTAGCTCCTTTAGTCTCTCCTAATAATCCATACTCTCTAATCCAGGCAGCATCCTGGTAAATCTCCTCTGCACCCTTTCCAACACCTCCACATCCTTCCTATAATGAGGCGACCAGAACTGGACACAATACTCTAAGTGTGGTCTAACCAGAATTTTGTAAGAAGTCATACTTCCAAATTCTTTTGATTAAAACATAGTAGCTCCTATGTTTAATGTTCAATAGTGGATACTGTTCTGCATTCCTATATATCTGTAGGGGAGGCACAAGCTGTAATTTGTGCTCTATAGCTAGCGAGTCCTTAGTGGTGAGATTTTAATTATCTTGGATTTATTTTGACAATATTCTGTATGTAGAAATCTTATCCTTGTTTCCCCACGTTGACACGGTCCATCCAAAGATTTATAATTTCCTTTCTCCTAATCCTACAATCCACTTTCTTGACCAGCCTTCTGGTAACTTGTTTTAATCTCTTAATGTGGCTGGTTCTGCGCCTGGTGAACAGGTTGATGTTGGTTTATAAATGCACGTTGTTGAATGAAAGGCTTGAATATTCTCTGTCGTCAGAGCCTCTCCAGAACCACTCCTTGAGGACAGTGACCTATTAGTTTTGTCAGTGAATATTCTACAGAATTTAATCTTGTTGACAAAATATTCATTAATACAAATTGTTTATCTTTAATCAATGCAATTAAACATCCTAATAAATTGGTAACAGCCTTGTGCGAGCAGTTCCAATGAAAGATGACATTGAGTGGAAGTGCAAGGGGTTAGACTGATGTGTGAACAGTGTTTAAGCTTGCCCTGTTGAATCCAAAATGAGTAAACTTTTTAATGAATAAAAAAAATCAAATTGGAAATCTATAAACAAACAAAGCCAAGTAAAATTATTCAGCAGAACTCTTGTTTAATGTGGCATAGTTTACGTTTTATTGTTCACTTTTACTCGAGTTCTTATTTCGCCGCTTGTCTGTAGCTGACACTGCTGAGGAGATGCACCAGGGTGTTGCCTGGGATGGAGCGTTCAAGTTATGAGGAAAGACTGGATAGGCTAGGTTTGTTTTCTTTGGAGCAGAGGAGGCTGAGGGGGGAACTTATAAAGGTGTTGAAAATTATGAGGGGCATCAATAGCATAGGTAATGAGAAACTTCTCCCCATAGCAGAGGTGTCTAAAAACACAGGACGTAATCTCCTGCCCGTTATTCTGTAGAAGTAACCTGAGGTGGAATGTTATCATCCAGAGGGTGGTTGAAATCTGGAACACCCTGCCTGTGGGAGAGGTAGAGGCAGGTACTCGCATACATTTAAGAATCATTTTGATGAGCATTTGAAAAGCCCAGGCATAGTAGCCCTCAAATGAACTGCTGGAAATGGGATTAGTGTAAATGAGTGCTTGATACGCTGGGCTAAAGGCATTATGTCTGTGCTTTGTGACTCCTACGTTGCCCATAGCGAGTTCGAGGATATGCTTTTTATTAAAATGGGGTGCTTTCAACATCTTTCCATGGTTTTAAAAAAATATCAATTACAAATTTTTCCTGAATTATTTAAAACAATGGCTGAATGGTGAAAAATTGTAAAGATTTTCAAGTAGGTCACTTACTTTATTAATTTATTCTATAACTCAAATGATAAGTGTGATGTTTGATTTCCAACCAAATCAGAAGTAGATGATCCTAGTCAAGCAAACTTGCCTCAGCAATGCTGTGACAATTGGTCTTGAGTGAATGGAGCAGGGAAATGAACTGAGGCCACATTCTTAGTTTGATTAGTAATCTGATATTTTCTGATTTCTGCCAAAAAGTACATGTACATAAGATAAAGCACAGTTCGAACTTAGGATTTTTTATTTTGCCTATTGCAGGGTTTGTTATAACAATATTGAACTGGAATTCAACTTCTTTTGTGCATTTATTCTGTGTACGTTGCAACTGCTACTTTGGTTTGGTTATGAGGAACTCATGGATGTTTTCTGCGACAGGAAAACAGAAGTTTGCTGCTATATTTATTGGGTGCATTGCAGTTTATTATGTTATTTCAGCTACAACCCTAATCGATTTAGGGAGGAAAGTATTTGAGAAGAGCATCTATTATGTTGACATTTAATGAGAAAATGGCTTTCAATTCATTCCTTTCGCTTTAGGTCAAAGATCCGTATTCTGGGAGGCCGAGCAAAGCCAATAGACCTTCTCGCTAAATACATCAGCGCAGAGGATGATGATCTAGCTGTAGAAATGCATGAACCGTACACATTCCTAAATGGACTGACTGCTTCAGACTTGGAAGACCTTCTTGAGGATATCAGAGTAGGTCACTCAGTTAATGTGCTGTGTTTTATTGTCTTAGTAATGTCTTAAGATCTGTTCATAAGAGATTCAAGCTCACCAAGGTTCTCCCCTGGCTCAGTTGTATTAAATTACTGAAGGATCATTGCCATCTTCTCTGTGGGGTGAGTAATAATTACTGACCTTACCAATGGCATTCTTGTCCTTACAATTGAATTTAGAAATAGGATGAAACAAACAATTTTTGGTGGGAATTCCCAGCATTATATTTTAGCACAGGCAGGCAAAAGTGTGAACAGCAAGAGCGATAAGATAATTTGCAGAACTGGTTCTCAATTTGGTAATCATAATGTAATAATAGGTAGCATTAATTATCATTGTTTATAACAATAGCTTGGCATGTGCTGTTAATTTCAGTTTTTTAGCAGTAGAGGTATTCAAACTATGCATTTATGCTGTAGAAAATGATAATGAAAGGAACATAAGGTTTTTGGATCATTTGATTTGAATTCACCTTTTTCAAATTAAATAGTACATTATAATTGTCTTAATACATCCCAGTGGCAGCCTAGAAATTGGTAAATAACTTGTGTTGTTTCAACTTAAGATCTTATGAATTCCTGCACCAGAACTTAATTAAAATATTTGACTTATTCCCTGTAAGCAGGTTGTATGTGTCATGATTTGACAAGAATGATTTGTTTCTTGAAAATTGAAAATGGTTTTCTCTGAGTAATTGATCCTCAGACATTTTAAAAGAAGAAGGTAGCGCAGTTCTAAGTTGGGGCCACCAGAAGTCTCTGTTGCACTAACTGTTGGAATTTCCGCGGAACTCTTGTTTATGTCTGGAGCTCTAGGCACGTGAGGGAAATGGTGGGAGGAGATCTGTGGGAACGTGAAGCTCAGAAGATTAATTTAGAAGTGTTTGGAAGAAATGGAGGGAAGGGCAGGGAATTCCTGAAGGGGGAAGGGAAGTTAAAAAGTTTGTAAGTATAACACTGCAGTTGCAGGGTAGGTTCCAAGTGGGGTTTTGCCTCCACAGTACCAGAATATCGTGTGTAAGATATTCCATTAGTGGAACAAGCAGAATTTGTGGTTCATGCTAGAAATGAAAACCCAAAATTCACTGGAACTGGGGAAAAGATGGGAGCATGGATCCTTGAAGCTGGCAGCCTGACAGAAGTGAAAAGATAGCAGAATTGGATGAGCGATTGGAAAAGTGGTACAGGAGGGGGTTAAAAATATTGGATAATATGAAAGAAGGTGCTGAATAGATTAGTGTCACTCAAAGTTAAGAGATTACTTGGTCTAGTGGGAATGTATTCTATGTTACCAAGGGAGACTAGTGTGGAGCCAGCAGAATCTCATAACATGGCCCTTCATTTGTCTTTAAATGTGCAAATTCTGCCTGTATCTTTTTCTGTGGAAATTTGTAGGTTATGATTCATATTTACTGGGGCTGCGCTAATATTATGCATGAGATATTATCAAAGCTGTAGCCAAGATATAAATGACTCTTGTGCCTTCCTAAGGCGCCTTGATCTTAGTGTGTGTTGAAGATGTGGGTTGTCTCAAAGAACTTCTTGCAATGGTACACATTAGGTTTGATATCCTCAAGGCCAAGTTTTAAAGTTGAATTGTACTCTCATTGGCTCTTGATTATCAACTGAGTGGCTGAGCCATTCAAATCAGGATCCACCTTGGCTCCAACTTTGGAAGAAGAGTTAAGGAGAGGAAGATCGTGGTTTGGTAGTTCCTGTTGGAAGTTGCTGAAGGTTTTAACTGAACTGAAGATTCCAGTTCAGTTGTAGTGTGTTCTGGTTGGCTTCCTTTTGAATCTTTTCCTCAAAGTTCACATGTTAACAGTAAATCCCTGGATCAGAACGGAAAAGTTGTTGATATCAGTTGAACACCACCAATAACAAATCAGTACTTTAGACAAGATCAGCAATTAGGTGATGGAAATAAGTTTTTATTCTAGGGTTTGCTAATGTAAATAGTTTTAATGATGACTGCATCCCTTTGTGGTTTTGTTACCATGGAAACACTAATTGGAATATCATTGTGTAAGAATGTGTTGAGCAATTTGTACCTACAAGTCCCAAGTGAAAAAAAACACTTAAGTAATGAAAATGTTATCTAGAAATACAAGCATTAGCATTTATGTGTGGTCAGAGCATGAATAATTTGAAAATTCCTGTGACTGACTGACCTTTTTTGTTTAAGGTTTACATGGAGTTGGAACAGGGCAAGAATGCTGACTTTTGGAGGGATATGACTACTATTACTGAGGACGAAATAAATAACCTGAAAAAACTGGAAGCTTCAGGAAAAGGGCCAGGTAATGGAAAAATAGTAGACTATTCAGAGAAGAGATAATAGTCAGAGAACCCATCTCAGAAGGGCAAAATTAATTGAGGCTCACCGTGCAGCACAACCTAGTACTCCATTGCGAGACATGAGAGATTCTGCAGATGCTGGAATCTGGAGCAACACACACAAAATACCGGAGGAACTCAGCAGGTCAAGCAGCATGTACAGAGAGAAGTAAACAGTCGATGTTTCGGGTTGAGACCCTTCATCAGTCCTGCTGTCCTGATGAAGGGTCTCAACCCGAAACGTTGACTGTTTATTCCTCTCCGTAGATGCTGTCTGACCTGCTGAGTTCCTCCGGCATTTTGTGTGTGTTGTTGCAGTTCTCTATTAGGACTGGGTAAACACTACAAATGAAATAATATAAACTCAAGCACTGCCAATGACACAAGATATTGCTACTGAAGATGATGTGGTTTAAAATGCTACAAAATGCCATGCACTAATGACCTTTGTACTCTTAACTCAGTTTTAACCTTTAACTGTAACTCTGACTTCAACTTGTGTACTTTTTCTGACTCTAAATGCAGATCATTGTGGTGATCACTTGAAGGAGGTTGGTATTGGTTTATTATGTCACTTGTACCGAGGTACAGTGAAAAACTTGTCTTACAAACCGACCGTACAGGTCAATTCATTACACAGTGCAGTTACATTGAGTTAGTACAGAGTGCATTGATGCAGTACAGGTAAAAAAAACAATAACAGTACAGAGTAAAGTGTCACAGCTACAGAGAAAGTACAGTGCAGTAAGGTGCGAGGTCACAACAAGGTAGATCGTGAGGTCAGAGTCCATCTCATTGTATAAGGGAACCGTCCAATAGTCTTAACACAGTGGGGTAGAAGCTGTCCTTAAGACTGGTGGTACGTGCCCTCAGGCTTCTGTATCTTCTACCCGATGGAAGAGGAGAGAAGGGAGACTGTCCCGGGTGGGTGGGGTCTTTGATTATGTTGGCTGCTACACCAAGACAACGAGAGGTAAAGACAGAGTCCAAGGAGGGGAGGCTGGTGTCCGTGATGCGCTGGGCTGTGTCCACAACTCTCTGTAGTTTCTTGCGGTCCTGGGAGGAGCAGTTGCCATACCAAGCCGTGGTACATCCAGATCGGATGCTTTCTATGGTGCATCGGTAAAAGTTGGTGAGAATCAAAGGGGATAAACCGAATTTCTTTAGCCTCCTGAGGATGATTCCATCTGTGTACGCAGTTCCCTTAGCTACCCTTTAGTATTACATATTACTTGCATGTATAGTTAGCTTCTGCTCTAGTGATTTAGAATATAACGTGTCCTGGTGGTCACTCAGAAAAGTTTTGTTCCTATGTGTTCAGAAGTTGAACCCTGCCTGTGGCTCCTTGAAAGTCACAGAAGTATGTCCTAAACCATTTTTTTTTACATAATGCAAAAACACACTTGTGACAGTTTGACACAAACCCCTCTCATCCACTTTTGATTGTAGCATCTTCATCTCAATCTTGCCTTTTGCTGTAACTTTGTGAAATAGTTCTTTCCCGTTCTTATTTCAGTGAACTGTCAAGGGAATGTCATCCCGTTTGATGTTTTGCCCATCGTCACAGCATTTTGAAAGGCTAATGAGTGGGCCGCACTCCAGTGAATTTAGCATTAACATTTCCAAAGGCTTTGGGAATGAATCCAGACTTGGGAGGAACCATGCTTGTTACTTTATAGGTTTGAAAGGCTTGTGGACAGCCAGACCGCTGGTATTCATAGAAGGTCCAGACAATTCAATCCCTTCAGGTGTTTTTAAAGTTCATTCAAAACACTTTGGTTCCTCTTGGTGATCTGGAATAGAAATTTTGGTTGAATTTTCCTCAGTGTTGGTTAACCTTGTGTTAAATGCGTTCATGCTGCAGGTTTGGTTACACCTTTGTTTTAGAGTCATACAGCATGGAAGCGGGCCCTTTGGCCCCACTGGTCTGTGCTGATCAAGATTCCAATCTAAGGTAGTCCCATTTGCCTGCGTTTGGTCCATATCCCTTTAAACCCTTCCTATCCATATATTTATCCAAATGTCTTTTAAATGTTGTCAGTATACCTGCCTCAACCACTTCCTCTCGCAGCTTGTTCCATATAACTGACCACTCTCTGGGTGAAAACGTTGCCTCTTAGGTTCTCATTAAATCTCGCCCCTCTCACCCTAAACTTGTGCCATGTCTTAATTCCCCAGTGCTGGGAAAAAGACTGCACATTCATCCTATCTGTGCCTTTCATAATTTTATACACTTCTATAAGATCACCCCTCATTCTCCAATGCTCCAATGAAAAAAGTCTCAACTTGCTGAACCTCTCCCTATAACTCAGTCCTTTGAGTCCAGGCAACATCCTGTAAATCTCCTCTGCACGCTGTCCAGCTTAAAGCAGATATTTAGTACCAGCATTCAGTTGTAAAACCCTTTTACAATAATGTCGTCAGCTTATTTTTTTTCCTTCTCATTCTTACTTTAATTATTACTTTAACATTTACTTGCCAGGTTGTCTCTACAATGCTAGTCCCAAATGGGGGATAAAATGGCTTTAACTGGCAATAAATCGTCTCCAGTTTGATTGGCATCCAATATTAAAATCTGACATTTGTCAGTTGAAACTTAGATTTTGGCATATGTTACTGAGCAAATTAAGAGTTGCCCACTGCCAAAGTTATGGTGCATTGCCCCTCCAGAGTTGTGTTGCAGCAAATGATTCATAGTAGCTATTGCAAAACAACAAGTGAAACACAAATTATTTTCCCTGTACAAAAACTAAAATGCTTTTTATGCAAATAAATTGTCATGGCTGTCTGTAAGCTAAAGACTTGATTCTTGACGTCATTTGTCCATCTATAAAATCCTGTGAAGCAGCTCCCAAGAAGTTAATTTGCATTCCTTGAGCTGCGTGTTGTTGCATTTACAAAGTTGCACATTTTCCCCTGTAAATTGATCTTTACTCTCCGCTGCCCAGCTTCCCTCCCCAAATTCATCTAGATCAAGCTCATTTAATATTTGGAAATATGCTAATTTTCCCAGTCTGTATTGCATATTCGTGTTGCCGACTTTCTCTTCTGTAAGTTGAGCTCTGCCTCTTGATTTTGTTCAACCATTTCCCACAAGTTCTAACTCCAGCACAAGCCAAGATCCCATCTCAATTTACCAGTCCGCCTCAACCTATATCTCATCTCTTGTATGCAGTTCCTGGCATATTTATTCTCCATTTTCTGCTTTTGTGTACGGAGAAATGTTGTGCCATCCCCTGAATCTTGGGAACAAAAGGAAAAGCCTAAGATACTTCGGCCATCCAGCCCCCAGCTGTCTTTTAGGATTGAAATGTATTTAAGTGAACCCCTATGGTGAGGCTGCCGTGTCCCAGACACCAGAGATGGCTATGAAGATCAAAGAGGAAAGAGTATTCTGAGGAACCAGCAGCAGCAAGGACACATAGTGACCGTAACCAGCGGTTAACTTGCAGGGCTTCTGTTTTATTTTTAGGTTTCTCAGGCAGGGGTCACGTTTGTGGAGATTTTACAGTATGGTATAACACCAAGAGCAGAGACGAAGATATGGTGAGAGGCTTAGAGCTACAGTTTTGTCCTCATCAATCTTGCTAAAGGTCAAGACTGTGCTTTTTTTGCCTTTACATCAACTGTTTAAGCTGAAGTTGCAAAATCCATGCACGGTAGCTAAAAGCGGCAGCACGTAGTGCAGGGCTGCCAAGAGAAAGCCTGTACCAAATACTCAGAGTGCATGTAATAAATAAATCCTGAGAATCGGAAAGAACCAATCAAATGGAAGAGAGTGAAGTAAGTTCCCCAATCATGTTTGGTATCTACTCAGTAAAAGGTTATGATGTAGTTAAAGCACCAAAACTTGTTTGTATTCTGTTTATAAATTGCTAAAGTGTATGTTTTTAGTCATAAAACACAACTGCAATCCTGTGCCTTATGCCAACAATGAGTTCTTCCATACACAGTCAAATGCTGTTTATTAACACATACACAGACAAGACCCTTGAACACATGGTGATGTTTTTCTCAGCCCCTTGAGCTCAATCATTCCTCCTCTCTTTTAAGTTTTAATCTACACAGCTTAATGTTAAAGTTAATGGTAGAACAAATGGATTATTTTACTAATCTCTCAATTGTAATATCTAATAAGATTGAAGCTATTGTAGTTGTGTCATATCCTTTTTTTGTACATATGTTCAACAGAATTGCTATCTTGGTTTTATACAACTGAAGTTCTTTTCATCTAGGGTAAAAGCTGGCTAGATATGGGAAATTAGCACCCTTAAATTTTAGTCCCGCACCTGTGGTACAGGAACTTTGACTCGGAAATGAAAACAAATATAGTACCTTTAACAAAAGCATAAGTTTGGACATATCCTGCAAAGCCTCGTATGAGAATTGAGTAAAGTAGTTCCACGCTGAGTAAGCACTTGATGAGATGTTAAGGGTGGCATCCAGACACAGTCTTTGCTCTGATATACAGTTTTGTTAAAAGTGGAATATTATTTGAACCTAATAACTGTCCTTTTTCTAAAAAAAAAAATTTTTAGGAGAGAGACGAGAAGGAATCAATACTTCAGTGAGCACTGATGTCCAGTCAGTGTTTAAAGGGAAAACATACAACCAGCTTCAAGCATTGTATCAAAACATCGAAGCGAAAATTAAAACTGGTGGTTCAAATCTGGACATTGGTTACTGGGAATCTTTACTGCAGCAACTCAAGGCATATATGGCCAGAGCCAGGTAAAACACGAAAATACATTATTGGTATGAAGGCTTCTTGGTTCACTCAGATTTGCTTTTGCTGTGGTCATAAAAGAGGTACACTTGGGGAGAAGATCTGTGTACTTTGAGCATTGATATCATTGAGTGTTCTGTGCCAAAATACGAGATGACCTGTTAAAGGATTATGTACCTATACAAATGAAAAGGTGAAGACAATAAGCTTCCTACGCTATCAAAGGTATGGATGCTGGCTGTGCTTTAAATACATGAGTGATTGTTTTAGCTGAAGTTGCAAAATCAGTGTGCAATAACCAAGAGCTGCAGCACACAGAGCATGGCTGCCAAGAGAAAGCCTGTACCAAATACAGAGAGAGAGAGACCACGCATGTAATAAACAAATCCTGAAAATAGGAAAGAACCAAGCAGAAGAGAGTGAAGTTAGTTCTTCGATCATATTTGGCACGCACTCAGTAAAAGGTTTTGATGTAGTTAGACAACCAAAGCTCAGTTGTATTTTGTTTATGTTTGTTAAGGTGTACATTTTTAGTAATAAAGCACGACTGCAGTCCTGTGTCTTATGCGTAGACAGGCTGCTTCTGCTAGTCTTAGAAGGAAGTTGCAATAAGTTGTTTGGCCTAATCAGTATATGTTCATAGAGTTATACTGCACAGAAACAGGCCCTTTAGCCCAATTCATTTATGTTGTATTAGCCTCGTTGTCAGCAAGGACTCTGTTTTCACTAAATGTGCACTAAGTTGTGAATCTACCCAGTAAGAAGTCATAGATTTTCTTTTAAAGTTCTCTCCATATATGTTACTGCTTGGATGGACTGACATATGTCTGTTATCTTTCCCTCAGGCTGCGTGAAAGACATCAGGATGTGTTGCGACAGAAACTTTACAAACTGAAGCAGGAGCAGGGAGTAGAAAGCGAGCCCTTGTTTCCGATTCTAAAGAGCGAACCGCAGTCTCCCAAGGACAAGTATGTGCTTTTGCAGTTTTAGATCTGTCTTACAACTTGTTATTGCAGAAGGAATGAACCTCTTTGCTGCCATTTTGAATCAGTAAACTAACAATACGTTAAGTTAAAAGCATTCTTTATATAACATCATTGGCAGGTCACAGATGTGTGAGTAAATATCTGATGCATGTAGATTTTATTTTCTTGATGTTCATTGCAGTCAACTCTGCTACTCTCCATGCACATGATGAGGGTTTATTTAGGTGCTGAGTAATGCTTGAGCATTAAGAGAAATGAGATACCTTTATTAGTCACATGTACGTCGAAACACACAATGAAATACATCTTTTTGCTTAGTGTTCTGGGGGCAGCCTGCAAGTGTCGCCACGCTTCCGGTGCCAACATTGCATGCCCACAACTTCCTAACCCGTACGTCTTTTGGAATGTGGGAGGAAACCGGAGCACCCGGAGGAAACCCACGCAGACACGGGGAGAACGCACAAGCTCCTTACAGACAGTGGCTGGATTTGAACCCAGGTCGCTGGCGCTGTAAAGCATTATACTAACCGCTGGATAAAAGAATAACAGAATAGGGAAGCGAGTAGATTATTACATTTCATTGTTAATAAAACCTGGCTTCTATTCTGTCCGTTTATTATTAAAAATTGTTCTCTTCAAAGAATACTATTTATTGGCCATTTGTATGTGAATGACCTTAAATGGTTTATTTAGAAATGACACTTCTTATAAATTTGTTTTTTTCATTCTGTCTTATTTGCTTGTATAATATTTCAGTAAAGATCACAGCAACCTTTCCTCATCCGACCATTCTAGTACAGAGAACTCTCCTCTCAGGTAAAGATATTTTATAAGTTTAGAGGAATACTCTAGGCAGGGATGAGCATTTAAGAAAATTGTATTAAGGATATAAAATTACATTTTGTTGTTAAAAACTTGATTATTTTGCTGTTATTCTATTGGACTGACCATAGTTATTTTGGGACAGTAATATCATAGTTGTCTTAAATTATCGTGACCTATTAAATATAGAAACTATACTGCTGAAGCATAAAAATAACTTTTTTTTTGCAATAACAGCTATTTCTGTTGTTAGTTCGAGCTGAATTGTTTCAGAATTAATTTACATAGGATCTTACACTACAGGAGTATTTATGACTTGAAATAACTAAACCATTGTGGACTGGATGAGCTTTGCTATTCGTGTGAGGTTGAAAAAAATAGCCCCAATAACTTTCTGTCATGAGTTTTTCTTGACGCTGAAGTTGAACTGTAGTGTGGGAAAGCTCTGCATAAAGGAAAAGTTCATGTTGAATTTCACTTGCGTAGCGTACAAAAAAAATTGATCTTCATTGTAGCATTTGCTCAGTCAGTGCATCTTGTTCATGTTATAATGGTGAATCAAATTTATCAACGGTCATTAATTGAAACTAATGCCTTTCTATGTTATACAGTTTTAATTTTGTTCTAAGTGATTTTATTTAGTGTTTATATTTTCATTAGAATTGCTGTAATAGAGCAACAGGAGTCATGGAGTCATACATCACAGAAATAGGCCCTTTGGCGCAACTGCTCCACACTGACCAAGATTCCCATCTAAGCTAGTTCCATTTGTCCGCGTTTGCCCCATGTCCCTTTCCTATCCATGTACTTGTCCAAGCACCTTTTTAAATGTTGTTACTCTACCTGCCTCAACCATTTCCTCTGGCAGCTCAGGAATTGTGTGTGCAACAAATTGAAAGAGGGCCTTTGTTTCAGATTCAAAAGAAGGAACCACAGTTTTCCAAGGCAGCATAGTGGTGCGGTGGTTGGCACTGCTGCCTCACAGCTCCAGGTGTCTGGGTTCGATCCTGACTGGTGCTGTCTGTGTGGAACTTGTCCGTTCACTCCATGACCGATTGGATTTTCACCCCAGGTGCTGCACTTTCCCCTCTCATTCCAAAACTGTGGTAGCTGGGTAGTTAGATGGCTGCTGTAAGTTGCCCCTAGTTGTGGGTGGTAGAATCGGGTGTAGTTAATGGACAAGAGGGAGATAACCGGTTACTGGGAAATGCAGTTGATGGGATTGTCCTGAGAGCTGGCATAGGCCTTGATGGGCCAAACGGCCTTCTTTAAAGTCATAGGAAATATGAAACAAACGATAACAGTGTCCCCGTGGACTCAGGGATGTTCTACTATCTCTGTCTAGTGCAGAGGCATGCAAATATTAATAGCTCACTTTATGTCTCAGTGTAAGAGTTGCTAATTCAATAAAGTCTTGCAGTACCTTTTAATCACAGGAAGTTGGTCATAAATTCTCTTGTTGCTTGTTCTCTTTCTCCCATTTGCATCCCTTTTCTTTCCTTCTGTTCTTCACTCATTCTACCACTGCCTCTATATCCCAGGCCACACCCCTACTTTTGACCCCGTGTTGCCTTGGAGAAGGGTGGTATTGGAGCTTCGCTGTTACTTATAGAATGCAAATATTCTTTATTACTGGTGAAACTTGGGCTCTTTGATCTGTCAAAATGTGTAATGTCGTTCTCAGGTCAACCTCAAATAGGTTAGCTTTTTATAAGTAATGTTGGCATCTAGACCCAGCCACTTTTGTGATAAGAATGTCTTCCACACTGCAAAAAATAATAAGCTTTTGTACCAACAGCTATAACAGGTTATCAAAATGGAGACAACAAAACTGTCTACAACAGAATCAAACAGGTTTCAGCCTATTTAGAAATGCAAATTTTTGTTGCTAATTAAACAAGCCATTAATAGTGTTGATAATTTATAAGTTCTTCCAATTTTTGGCATTTGTGCTTAGTTTTAAAAGGTGATGCTGATTTTATTTGTGTCACACAGGTCAAAAGGTGAAGACAAGGAAGTAACAGGCACTTCAGAAGCAAATGCAGAAGAGGAGAATGCAGAGGGTGAGGCTGAAGGAGAAGCAGTGCTCACTGAGGAGGACCTAATACAACAGAGCCTGGATGATTATGATGCTGGCAAATACAGTCCAAGGTTACTCAGTACACACGAACTGCCTATGGACACTCATATAGTAGATGCTGATGAAGACCTGCAAAAGCTAATGATGGCAAGGCAGCAGCTGCAAGTGACAGGTAAGAGAAAGATCGCGAACAAATTGACTACTCAACTTCTGAAATTTAAAAAAAATTTTTATAATCTATTACCTCCCATTCCAACCATTCTCTACAATTATTTCCACTAAGTTTAAGCATTGAAACATAATTCAAAAGTGACTCACTTTTCTTGTCATCCATTGCTGAGGGGCAACTTTGACTTAATCCATTCTACTTTCTGTGCGTGCACTCTCGTATAAGCACTCTGCCACTCTCCACATTTTCAGACCATCCCCTGCAACTTGCACCAACTGCCACACAATCCCATCAGTAAGAGTGTCGTCCCTACCCATTCAGCTGACTTTTTGTTGAACTTCTGTAATTTATTTCTACGACAGCAGCAGATTCTTCTTCGATATGCCGACCATATCCCCAAATTGTAGATGAAAAGCAAGTTGAATTACATGACATGCAGGACTGAAATCATTTGGCCTGTCAGTCCAAGCCACACTTGATCCTCCCGCCTTTCCTCATCCAAAATTATCAGCATAACTCTTTATCCTTCCCCCAGATGCTTATCTAGTCTATATTATTCACTTCAACTTTCTGTGGTAGCAAGTTCTACATTCTCGCCACACTGTCACTGAAGAAGCTTCTTCAAATTCCCTATTTGATTTCTTGCTGAATACTTTATCTTAAAGACCACAAATGTATACACTATCAAATCTTGTCAGAATTTTAAATACCTTCTTGCAAGTTGCAGCGTCACTCAAAATATGCCCATGTTAAACCAGTTATGATCTATCTTGTACCAAATAAAGATTTAGAATGTACAAGTATTATTTTGGTTGTCTGATTCATGTTCAAATGTGCCACATGTCATAATCTTAAAATCTCTACTTAAGGTCTAACTAATTTTAACAATAATTATGACTTGTAGTTCAAATGTTTGAATGTATCTCGTAATTAAATTATATGTTTTCTGTCTGTTATATTTGCACAGGTGATGCCAGTGAGAGTGCTGAAGATGCATTTGTGCGCAAGGCCAAGGAGGGAATGGGAACTGATGAAGCTCAGTTCAGCGTGGAGATGCCCTTGACTGGCAAAGTCTACCTGTGGGCTGACAAATACCGACCCAGGAAACCACGGTTCTTCAATCGTGTCCATACCGGCTTTGAGTGGAACAAGTACAACCAAACCCATTACGATTTTGACAACCCTCCTCCTAAGATTGTCCAGGGTTACAAATTCAACATTTTTTACCCAGACCTCATTGATAAAAGGGCAACCCCTCAATATTTTCTTGAGCCATGTGTGGACAACAAAGATTTTGCCATTCTTCGCTTCCATGCTGGTCCTCCATACGAAGACATTGCTTTTAAAATTGTTAACCGGGAATGGGAGTACTCTCACCGGCATGGTTTCAGATGTCAGTTTGCCAATGGAATATTTCAACTGTGGTTCCATTTTAAAAGGTATCGCTACCGAAGATAGAAATGCCAGAGATAAAACTACATGACTGGTTATCATTGTCAAGTTGCATTCGTTTGTGGAACTGCCAACCAGTAATATATGCTGCATGAGACTTTGAAAGGGACGTGGCCATGCAGGACAATTAAGGATTTTTTCCAATGATGCGCGATAATTTTAACCATCCCCACACTCATTATTTTCCTGGTACAGTTCCTGTGATTATTGCAACACAATTTAATTCAATTCTGCTCAGCTGGAAGAACTGAAACTCTTAAAATATTGTATACTTTGTGTTGTATCGTTAGTTTTACTTCCTTATACTCTTGCTGTGATACCTAGCACTTTTTAATTTTTACCTCTGATTTACCTTGTCCGTTCTGTGAGGATGTCACTGCAACAAATGCATAATTTTTACTCTTTGGATCAATGCATTGGGAATCTGATGTGCAGGTTGCTATACAATCCCTACATCTAGCTTTTATGACCTGAATTATTGGTGAAGACATTTCTATTCTGTTGTAGGATGGCCATTTCACCAGCAGTCATAAAGATCTGTTTTGACACAAACAACAGATAATTAAAATATTTCTTTGACAGTCCTAAAAAATGTTTTTTCATCATATCATGGGATTGTTGTAATCCATCTAAGCACCTGGACAAAGCTCTGATTTAAAAGGGAATGTAATATTTATCCTAATAAAGGTGGCAGGTCTAATAATGGGTTATTCCCAGAACACTAGACTGTCAATCAAGATTATGTGCTAAATTCCTGATGTAGGATTTGATTCTTCCATGCTTGTACTGTATCCTCAGATTTCTTGCTATTTTATCTGTAGAGAAGTGCCCCATAATCTAGGGTTTGTATCATTTAAAGTTTTGCATCTGGTGTCATATAATTTCCCATACAAAAACTATCACACACTGAGCTCACAATGCGGTAAAAGTAAGTAATTTGTTTAACTTATCTGTAAAATTACCAAATGTAATGGAGCCGATTTTCATTCACTCCACGTGTTATTTTGATTGAGAACCAATGAAGAATTGGACAAAAACAGAAAATTGAGCCATATTTTGTTTTCTCAAGCTGCCATTCAATGAAAAATAAGTGTATGAAAACAGGTCACTCAGTACTTTGGACAGTTTTTTTTCAGTCAGTTGGTAAATGCAACAGGTTATAGTCACTGTTGTCAAATGTATTTAAGGAAAGGCACAACTGTAAGAAGCAAGTAAAGTTGCAAATAAGATTAGTTACTTGTGGAAAGATTGATAACTACTTAAGTCTGCTTGGTTTTCATTTGGAAATGCACTGTACTGAAACTTTTAATAGCTGTTAACAAATTCTTAGTGTCCAATGAAGTGTGAGTTGCCTTTGCCCTACTCCTTTGAAGTTAAGTCATCCACGCAGTATAATCTGGAACATAAAACAAGGTAAAAAGGACCAAGATAAGAGTTTTTGTTCCTGTGGAAAAAATTTGTGCATTACGATTGTTGCAGCATTTTCTGTTTCCTTGTACAATCAGTTACCCAGGATAGAATATAATTCTGTCAATCTTCCAATTAATTGTGAATGTTGAAGAAAATAACTTAAAATCACCTTTTCAGAATTTTGTACAGTTTACATGAATAAACATATTAACTTTATATTGTTCGGGACAAGTCTGTTTTTTGTTTGCCAGAGGAACCACTTGAGGGTGCTGTGTGACGCTTTGTCGAGTTCTGACGTTGGGGTGAGTATTAGAGTGACATTAACCATGGCTGTATCTGTTCCGGTGCCATACGATGGGGGTTTGTGGTGAGAATCCTTGGTATTGATACAACAACAACTGACTCAGCAAAGCACAAAATCCGCTGCATAAAGTAAACATGGAAAAATGAGTCCTGATGCAGGGTTTCAACCGGAAACGTCAACAATTCCTTTCCTCCCACAGATGCTGCTTGACCCGCCGAGTTCCTCCAGCAGATTGTTCCTTGCTCCTGATGGGGGAAAAATGTTTTATATCATCGTTTTAATATGGGGCCAAATTCCTTTATTCTCCCATTGAGTGAGTGCCTTTCAACTGAGTTGACCCAAATGCAGTGGATTGCAGCTAGAGCAGGAATGGTAGAAGTTCTAGTATGTCATAGAGGCATGCTGTGGAGGAAAAATGTGGCAGCAATGTGCCACATACTGATTGCATATTTCTTGTTACTCCTACCTTTGAACACTCAAAATGCTGAATGGTAATCAAATCGAAGTAATTGCCTAGAAAATTACCAGGAGTCTGATCCAATGACCAACTCCACTCTAATCTTACATCAAACTTCTGGCTGCATCTGAACTATCCCCACGTTACTTTTTACAAGTCCCACCTACAAGCAGCTGTAAAAGAATCAACGACATGTCCATTATAGCCAATCGTTCTACAAGTTTTAACTAATTTTCTAATCCTGGAAAATGGTTGGTTCAGAATCACTCTGTACCACAATTGTTTCTCCAACATAGAATGGAACCAAAGATATTTTTGTCCCATTGACAGCAGTATTGCTACAACCTGGTTCTTGCTGTTTAGAATTAGTAGCCACAAAATGTAAACTATTTTTGAAGGTGCTGTCTTGGTATTTTGTAATTCAATATTAGTTACAATACTGACCCAATATGCCATTTAGCAGTGTTGTTTCTTGTTTTCTTCTTCCACTTTTCTGAGAAGAGGATTTTTTTTAATAAAACTTGTAACTGAAGTCCAGTGAAGAGTGGTACAGCAGAAACTTCTGACAGTCAATACAAAGACCTTGTGTGCTGTGTCAACTGATTTAAACTTGTTTCTTTCAACAGGGTCAGCAGCAGACTTAATTAGTCCATCATTGTTTGCTCCTAATTTCAAAGAAATTTGCAGAATATGGTACTGGTTAAAAGGATTTAGGAGTTGTTCATTAGTTCGAATGGAAAAGGCAAAGAATCAGCACAGTGACGCTTGCAGATATTAACTGGACTTCTCCCTTCCTGATTTTCATGTAGCCTTTGCCTGAACTTTTAAAACAAAACTAGTGGTGAAGTCCACTGAATGTTTTTTTTATCTTTGCCATTAGTGATCATAATGAGTTGATATTTCAAAATGGTTCAAGGAAAGTCAAACGTTTGGGGGGTCTGATACTCCTTTACCTGGTTGTTAAATTATGATTTTATTAATCACATCAAATCATTGTTCCAAATTATTCAAAGTGCCTGCAATGAGGAGAGGTTGGATAAACTTGGATTGTTTTCACTGAAGCATCAGAGCTGGGGGAGTGACCTAATGGAAGTATTTAATATGATGAGAGGCAGACATAATCAGTCTCTTTCCCAGTGTACAAATGTCAAATGCCAGAGGTGTAGGATTCCAGTGAGAGGGGAAAAGATGAAAGAAGATGTGTGAGGCAAGTTCTTTTTACATAGAAAGTGCGGGGTGCATGGAGCACACACTGCAGGGGAAGTGGAAGCAGGTATGATAGCAACATTTAAGAGGCATTTAGACGGACATAAGAACAGGTGGGGAATGGACGGTCACAGACCATGTACAGGCAGATGAGATTAGATTGGCATCATGGCCAGTGCCCCCACGGTAGGCTGAAGGTTCCTGTGCTGTACTGTTCTGTGTTCTAATATCTGCATCGTACCATCGCTGCATTAACTATCTGACAGTAGCAAATGTAAGATGGAAATGAATTTCTACATTTTCAATTGGTGGAGGCCCAGGCTTGAGAGAAGTCAAAAAAGACCATTTATAGTGGTTGATACTGCTCTCTGCCTTTCTCCTGGACTTGACGCACAGTGAAGATCATGTCCACTGTGCCTGTAGATGGATGGAATCAGAGGGAGGCAGGGGCTGAAGATGGAGGAGCGAAAGACTTAATAAAACATAGAACAGTACAGCACAGCACGTTGTGTAGGCAAAAGGGATTAGTTTAATTAGGCATTGAATTACTAGTTTAATTAGTTCGGCAGGATCTCGGCATTGCTGCTGGAAATACAGAGCAACTGTTGCAGGAACTGGGGGCCTGAGTTATAGGGAGAGGTTGGGCAGGCTAGGACTTTATTCCTTGGAGTGTTGGAGATTGAGGGGTGACTTTATTAGAGAGGTGTATAAAATCATGAGGGGTACAGATAAAATGAATGCACACGGGAAGGGAATCAAAAACTAGAGGGCAGTCTAAGGTGAGAGGGGAAAGATTTAAAAGGGACCTGAGGGGCAACTTTTTCATGCAGTGCGTATATGGAACGAGCTGCCAGGGGAAGTGGTTGAGGCAGGTACAGTAACATTTAAAGGACATTTGAATAAGTATGTGGATAGGAAATGTTTAGAGTGATATTGGCCAAATGCGGGCAAATGGGACACGAGAGACCGCAGATGCTGAAATCTGAAGCAACAAACAATCTGCTGGAAGAACTCAGCGGGTCGAGCAGCATCTGTGGGAGGAAAGGAATTGTTGACGTTTTGAGTTGAAACCCTGCATCAGGACTGATCAGGCAAATGGGACCAGCTTAGGTGGGCACCTTGGTCGGCATGGATGCGTTGGGCCGAAGGGCCTGTTTCCCCGCTGTATTACTCCATGACATTTCCCCATCAAAATGCTATAATTTTCACCTTGGTGTGGGATGACCTCTGTTAGAATTACATAGGGGTTAAGTACATAAGAGTTAAGTTATAGAGTTCATTCCAAATATGGAAGAAGTGGAGTCCCAATCCAGCACAAGAATTAAAACCTGTTTCTCTTTGCTTGGTAATATTTGAGAAGGAAGCAACCAGAGGTACAGTGACACAGGTAACGTCTTCAATGGCATTAAGTCTTTTGGAGACACACGAGACTGCAGACGCTGGAATCTGGAGCAACAAATAATCTGCTGGAAGAACTCAACGGGTCGAGCAGCATCCGTGGGGGGGAAGGAATTGTCGACGTTTCAGGTCGAAACCCTGCATCAGGACTGAGAGTGGAGGGGTGAAGTGGCCAGTTTAAGAGGATAAGGGAGTGGTGAGACAGGAGCCCGAGGTGATTGGTGGACTGAGGTGGGGTGTAAGGTGACAGGTGGGTTGTGCCAGGTAGCAGACTCCCCTGCCCTACCTGACACTACCTGCCTGTCATCTTACACCCCACCTCAGCCCACCAGTCACCTCGAAATCCTTTCTCACTTCTCCCCTTCTCTTTACACTGGCCACCTTGCCTCTCCACTCTCAGTCCTGATGCAGGGTTTCGACCTGAAACGTCAACAATTCCTCCACCCACCACCCCCCCCCCCCCCCCCACACAGATGCTGCGTGACCCACTGAGTTCCTCCAGTAGATTGTTTATTGCATGAAGTCTTTTACTGGCAATGAAAGGAGGAATGAGCTATTTGGGAGCAGGAAGAGACTTCAATCTTGGTCCCTGGAGGCGATTATTATCTCCCATTGAGCCGGTGGACTTAAACTTGGGGCAGTAATTATGCTACCAAGGGTTAAATGCAAACCTTCCAGAATCTGGCGAGAATGTGGAAGAACTCTCTGACTAATGGTGTGCTACTGAACATTTGTGTGTGAGCTGACAGCAATGAACAGTAAATTTTCACAATCAAAGAAAGCCCTATTAAAAATGGCATTTGGAAATATCTATGTCTATTTACTTGCATGCTGTCTTTTTAATGTTACTTCATGTTATTGAACCATATTCTAATACCTCCTGTTATATAAACATGACTAAAACTGAACACATAAATTCAGACTATTAAGCTGAAAGGTATGGTGGAGGAATTATTGCAAAATTGACTCATCCAGATGGAAAGCAGGAACATAGCAGCAAAGATGTGAACAGAAGGCTGGTTATGCCTGCCTTCCTGTTGCTAATAATCAAAATGTGTTTTTCAGCTAATCCATTGTTGACTATAATAGCCGGTGTAAACTATCTGTAGTGAAAACTGTGCCAGACTTTATTATAGAAATAATTATTTGGTGAATCACATTTACCATGGTGTAAGATAGGGGAAGGTAATATATCTCGACAACACACTCCCATGTAATCATTTCAGGGAAGCATTCAAAACGTGGAAAGATTTTCAGAGGAGTTATCCATCAAGATGACTAAAGCCTTAATTTCACTTGGTAAGTTATGCACACATATGGTTGCAGTTGACCTTTAAGGGAGTTGAAACCGTGGGCAGTATCCACTAGACAAAAATAACAAATGTGCATTTACCTAGCACCTTTCAGCAACCTTCCCTAATATGACAGCTGTTCAACAACTAAAAGGAAAAGATTTGTATACAGCAGGGTAACTCAAACAAGTTATAGGCCAAGTGCTGGCAGATGGGACTAGCTTGGATAGAACATCTTGGTTAGCATGGACCAGTTGGGCTGAAGAGCCTGTTTCAATGCTGTATGACTCTATAACTCTAAACAACAATTGTTTCTTCTGAGATTCATCTGGGAAGTTGTTTTGATCAACTTCCAAATGTGCAAAGATATCTTTAACAGACTTCTAATTCTGTTCTTTTTTCCATCAGTTTCTGTTTTTATTGGAGATTTCCAACGACGACAATATTTTACTTTCGTATCTAAATTGGCAGATAGTTCCTTGGTTCAGCATGCTGCCACTTCTCACTTTAACACCTCCCTTCACTGAATTGAAGTATCAACCTACCGTTTCAAATTCATGATTGGCCTTGAATTCTCAACCCCCTCATTTTGCAGCAAGAATGATCCCACCTGCGATAAACTATCTTTGTAGACTAGAGATATAATGTCAATGTTTAAGAATGTTCATATGAGTCGAAGCTGTACTTGGATAAACAAGTTGTATTCAAGAACATGAAAACCTGGGCTGTGTCAATGCCACAATGACGCATGAAATGTTTGCTTAAAGAGCCTGGTCTATCAGAGCTGGATAATCTTTAGGGCCTGGGGTTATATGTTTTGGTCAGAGCAGAATACTGCAAGCCAGAATTATTGCCAACATTAAATGAAAATCAAATAACTGCAGACATTGGAAATCTAAAATAAAACAAGTCAGATCAGGCAACGTCTGTGGAAAGATAAACAGGGTTAGTATTTCAGGTCTGAAACCTTCCATCAGAACAAACGTTAGCTCTGTTTTTCTTTCCATGGATGCTACCTGACCTGCTGAGTGTTTCTGGCAGTAGGTGTAAGATGAGAGGGGAAACTGAGGGGCAACTCCTTCACACAGAGGGTGGTAGGTATAATGAATGAGCTGCTGGAGGAAGTGGTTGAGGCAGGTCCTATTACAGCATTTAAGAGACATTTGGACAGGTATATGGATAGGAAAGGTTTAGAGGGATATGGGCAAATGGGACTAGCTTAGATGGCCATTTTAGTTTGCATGGATGCTGGGACAAAGGGCCTGTTTCTGTGCTGTATTACTCTATGACTCTATGCAGTCATCCAGCGTACAATGATCACTTGAAGTCACCTGTGCAATGTTCCACTGAGCTATCCGTCTTCCACCACGCAGCTGCCTTTACCTTCCTGTTGTTCACCCAACTCCGCCCTGAGCTGTTGATGTCCTCAGGTCCTCTCTGATCAGATGCCCAACCATCCACAGTCATCTGCTCGCCACTCCTATCCTTGTGGTTCCCTCCCCAACAGACTTCTTCACTTATTACAACCCAGGACGTGGCCATTCTGGCCATTGGGTTCATGATGGTTGCCATCAGAGCAACCTCACCCACCCTTTCCCACCACTCCTTATTTCCCCGTACCCCTGCAACTTATTGTCTCTCATACAGGCCCATCAACTCCTCTTTGATTCTTTTGCCACTTACCTAGACTAAGGGGTAATTAACCTAGCAGCTTGTTTTTGGGATGTGGGAGGAAAGTGGAGCACCTGGGAGAAACCCATGTGGTCACAGGAAGTTCATGCCAACTCCACAGGGTTAGGCCCAAGGTCCGGTTTGAACCTGGGTCCCTGGAGCTGTGAGGAAGCAGCAGCACCAGCTGCATCACTGTTTTTACCAGTGGCTTTATCAGTGTTCACGGTAAGTATATTCAACCCCTGACCTTCTCCGACAAAAGGGCACCTTTAATGTTTATTGGCATTACCACGAGTGAGTCCACCATCATCAACATCCTGGGGGCCCTTTTTGACCAGAAACTACCCTCTGTTCCACTGTGCCATCTCTGTGATGTCTGCAGTGGCAGGTGATGGTGTAGGAAGGCCATCAGTAAACCAATCCAGAAGTTGTCACCAACCGTAACTTGGCGTGTCTCAGAAAGAGGACCTGATGAGTTTGATGGATAGTGATCAGCAAAGCGATTATTGGGCCAACAGAGGCCAAATGTGATACCCCTGTAAATCAGCATAGATTTTTATTATATATTTATTTAATGGATGTGGGCTTCACAGGATGAGACAGCATTTAATTACCCATCCCTAGCTGCCCTTGTGGTGGGCTGCCTTCTTGAACCGCTGCAATCCTTGAGGTGTGGGTGTACCCCCAATGTTGTTAGGGAGGGAGTCCCAGGATTCTGACCCAGCGACGGTGAAGGAATGGCGATATATTTCCAAGTCGGGATGGTGAGTGGCTTGGAGGGCAACCTCCACATGGTGGTGTCCCCATGCTTTTGTTGTCCTGGTCCTTCTAGCTGGTACATGACATGGGTTTGGAAGGTGCTGTCTAAGGAGTGATGGGATGATCAAGGCAAAGAATGCTTGAGGACGTGTCTCATCTTGGAGGGCTTGAAATCTGATGCAGGATAATGATGACAGATCAGAATGACTGAAATTGCCTTATACTTGCTGCCTGTTTTGTGGGATATATTCTGGTTTACTAGTAGAGGGGAAAAGCTACCTGGGATGTCCTAAAGGCCATTGTGATTCTGCACCATCCTCAGAAGGGCAGATTGCAGTGCCTCCTGTTTTCCCACTTGCTGTAAGTAAACATGTCCCAACATAGATCCTTAAACAGGCATTAAGACCCAAGTCAAGTCAAGTCGAGTTTATTGTCATGTGTACAAGTACAGAGAGGTGCAGGTACAATGAAAACCTCACTTGCAGCAACATCACAGGCACGTAGGTTCAGACAACACGCAGAGAATAAATGATACATGTTATACATAAATTATACAAAACAGTGAAAAGACTGTGCAAAATGATATTAGTGCAAAAAAAAACACCATCAGAGAGAAGTCCATGGTAGTGCAAGAGGTGGTCCGTATGTCAGTGATAATAAACCTGATTCTGATACTGGAGCAAGAGGCAACGCCAACAGAAAGCTGGAAGCTTGAGGGCACTGTTGAGGAACTCGTTTATGTACTCTGTACTTCACAATGAAGATTAAAGGTTTGCTTGGTTATTATTTTATTGCAACGGGATTTATTTTGATCTTCAGAATCTGACTTTATAAGTTGAGCAGTATGTGGTGTGGCTCACCCGTGCCAGTACTTGCACTGAGTTAGATATTCTTTTGTTATTTTAACAAAGACGTTGATCTGTAATAAAAACAGAAAATATTCGGAATATTCAGCAGGTCAAGCAGCATCGGAAACAGAAATTCCCCAAATTGCTGTTCTTATATCAGACTTCCTCTATATGCTTTTTTCTTCAACCAACCCATAACAAAAACATAAAAATAGCAGGCCAGGAGCAGAACCAACCACTCTATGTGGGTGTTTTTGACATCACAAAATCCTTTGAACCTGACAATAGGGGCCATGAAGTATCCTTCTCAACCTTGCTCATCCGGAGATATTCACCTCCCTACCTACGTTTGCTATCGGATATCACGAAAGTCAGGATCTTCAAAGCTAATTCCATTTGCCTGAGCATGTACAAACTCCTTACAGACAGCGGCCGGAATCGAACCCAGGTTGCTAGCGCTGTAAAGCATTACACTAACCGCTACACTACTGTGCCTTTGACCATCTGTCCTTTCTCTGCCTCTCATAATTTTATAATCCTTTATAAAGTCACCCCTCAGACTCCTTCGCTCCAGGGAAAAGAGTTCCTGAAAAGAGTGAATATTTTCTGCACCCTTTCCAGCTGAGTCACATCCTTCCTATAGCATGGTGACCAGAATTGCACATAATTATCAACTTAATCTTGATCAATAGGTCAACAAAAGACCCTATTGCAATACAAATGGTGTTAAGCAAGGCTGCATCATTGCTCCAAGATGTTTCTCAATTGGTAGGAGGAAGTGAAGTTTCACCAGAATAACTGGTGAGCTGGTAGGTTTGTCATGGGGGAGAGATTTAGCAGACTGGAGTTAATACTTTAGAGAATGAGAGCTGATCTCATTGAGATGCATAAAATCCTTCAGGGGTCTGAGAGTCTCAAGGGATGAGCCATTTCAGACTGAGGTAAGAAGGAATTTTGTCACTCCGGGGGTGATAAATCTTTAGAATTTCTCAAGTGGAAGAGGGATATCAGATCAGCCTGTAGAGTTTTTGATAGATTTAATTTTTTCGAGTTTGCACAGTTCATTCATCTATATATTGGTATTGGTTTATTATTGTCACAGGAACTGAGATACAGTGAAAATAATAACCATGTCTGTGTGCCATCCAGGCAGATCATGCCATACGTAAGTACATCAAGGTAGTAAAACAAAAATCAGAATGCAGACTGTAGTGTTACAGCGACAGAGAAAGTGCAGTGCAAGTAGACATATAAGTTAGATTGAAAATTTAGCTGATTATTAAAATTGGTCAAGGAAACAGTTGTGGATAAAGCCTTTCCTCACAATTACACAATCAACCATTCTCCAATGAATATGTGAAATAAAAGCTTTCCTTAGTAAAGCAATCCCCAGTGGTCACAAGGAATCATTTCCCACTCTTCCCTGGCTCTGAAACTCTTTTCTGAGCTGATTGCTGTGATGATCTTCCATGCCAGGTCATCTGGGGGAGTTTTCATTTTACCAAGGTTCTTTCGTAATGAGCTGGCAGAGTTTTGTGTTTTCTACCACTTGCTGAAAACTGAGTCAGATGTTTCCTTCTGAAAAACACGATGATGCTGGAGGAACACAGCAGGCCAGGCAGCATCCATAGAGGAAAGCAGGTGGTCAACGTTTCAGGTCAGGACCCTTCTTCAGATCCTGACCCAAAATGTTGACCACCTACTTTTCTCCACAGATGCTGCCTGGCCTGCTGAGTTCCTCCAGCTTCATCGTATTTTTCATCAAGGGATAGTCCATGTTTTGTGTTGAGGCCCTGCATCAGGACTGAGAGAGTAGAGGGGAGATGGCGAGTATAGCGAGGTGAGGGGGGGGAAGGGGGGGGGTGTTGGTGGTGAAGCAGAGACTGGCAGGTGATGGATGGATCCAGAGGAGGAGGGAGATGAAGGGCAGATGGACCCAGATGGAGGAGGAAGGTGTCGCTACATCAACTCCGATGTTGTCTAGTGCTCTAACAAGAGGGCATGGAAGGAGGGTTGGTGCAGGAGGTGGGTAGCTACTGTAAGGGGGAAACAGTACTGCAGTTAGTAGAGCAGCTGCCTTACAGCTCCTGCGACCTGAGTTCGATCCTGACCTCCGGTGCTGTCCGTGTGGAGTTTGCATGTTCTCCCCATGACTGTGAGGGTTTCCTCAAGGTGCTCCAATTTCCACCTGCATCCCAAAGATGTGCAGGCCAGTGGGTTAATTGGCCACTACAAATTGTCCTCAGTGTGTGGAGTCCAGAGGGGAGAATAGGTTACTTGGAAAATTAGTGTGAGGGATGGGATTGCTCTGTGAGCTAGCATAGATTGGATGAGCAGAATGGCCTCCTCTGTCAGTAAGAAATATGGAGGCACTTTTCTCTATGATTGCTGCTCCCAATCTGAAAAGATTTGTGGCTAAAGCTGCAGGAATTTGCTGGGGGACGTGCTTCAGGCTTGCAAACTCCCCCCACAACTTCCCCATCCTAGACCATCCTGGCACTGCCACCACCTGCCCCTCCCCTGCCCACCACAGGCAAGTGGCTGAGGCAGTAGGCTACCTCCTTTCCACCCATGTCACTCCTGTGTTTCTGCGTTATTGTCAGAAGGAAGGACACCAGTGGGCTTCACTAGTGCCCCCACTAATGGATGTCCAAGTGTGTGGACCTGAGAGATTCAAGTTACATGTCATTGGTGAGGACAACATCGAACAGAGAAACAAAGGGCCGCAGATGCTGGAGTCTAGATGAAAATATAACAAGATGCTGGAGGAATGCTGGACATGTTGCAGGCAGCACTGCTTTGTTACCTTTGACCCATCCCCTGGTGGATCTGCTCCCCCGCACCTGCCCATCACTATCTCTTACCTGCATCTACCTATCACCACCTTGTGCCCACCCCGCCTCCCCTCTTTTGTCCACCTACCACTGTTCTGCTTTTCCCTCCTATATACTGGGCTTCCCCTTTTCCTATCTTCAGCCCTGAAGAAGGGTCCTGACCCAAAACGTTGACCGCCTGCTTTTTTCCACGGATGCTGCCTGGCCTCCATAGAACAGAGAACATAAAACACAGAACAGTACGGCATAGGAACAGGCCCTTCCACCCACCATGTCTGTACCAACCATGATGCTAATCTAACTGCACATGGTCTATATTCATCCATTCCCTGCTTGTTCATGTGCCTCTTAAACCTTGCTGTCGTATCTGCTTCGACCACCTCCCCTGGCAGTGTGTTCCAGGCACCCACCACTCTCTGTGTTAAATACTTGCCTCACAGATCTCCACTAAACTTGCCCCTCTCACCTTAAACCTATGCCCTCTAGAATATGACATTTCCAACTTGGATAAAAGACTATATACCCTATCTATGTCTCTCATAAGCTCATATATTTTTATCAGGTCACACCTCAGCATCCGTTGCTCTGGAGAAAACTGTCCAACTTCTCCCTGTAGCTAATACTCTTCAATCCAGGAAACATCCTGATGGACCTCTTCTGCACCCTCTCCACATCCTTCCTACAACGCAGCAACCAGGACAGCGCACTATACTCCAAATGCGGCCAAACCAAAGTCTGATATAGCTGCAATAAGCCTTCCCAACTTTTATACTCGATACCACAACCAATGAAGGCAAGTATGCCGTGCACCTTCTAATGAATTTTGTTAAAACACTACAACTCACTCCAAGAAAATCCGCCAGCCCAGAAGTCTGGATCATTAACGTTATGTGTGTGTGACATCTTCTTAAGCTGACAGAGCAGTTCCTTGTCTTCCATATGGTCACATAGCCGCCCTAACAACTCGACAAGTTCAGATAACCAAACTTTCCTGTTTGTGTCAGAACTGATATAAGGTCATCCATCCGGTAACGTTAACGTCTTCTCTCCACTGCTGTCACCTGATCTGCGCAATGTTCCCAGCATTTGCTTTTGTCTCAGTCCCGATGCCGGGTGTCGACCCGAAACGTCGACAGTTCCTCTCCCCCGTCAGATGCTGCTCGACCCGCTGAGTCCCTCCAGCAGGTTGTTTGTTGTGCCAGATTCCAGCATCGGCAGCTACTGTGTTTTGCGTCTCACAGCCCTCACATGTTCTTTTATCTTTTTTCCTCTCTCCCTCTCTCCCCCTCTCTCTCTCCTCTCCCCCCTCTCCCCTCTCCCCCCCATATCACTCTCTTTCTTTCTCCCTCCCACCCTCTCTCTCACTCCCCCTCCCTCTCTCTCCCCTCTCCCTCTCCCTTCCCCCCTCTCTCTCTCTCTATCACTCTCTCTCTGCCTCCCCCCACTCTCTCTCCCTCCCCCTCCCTCTCACTCTCTAATGACAGAGTCATAGAGATATACAGCAGGGAAACAGGCCCTTCAGCCCACCGAGTCTGCGCTAACCATAACGCACCTTTTTACCCCAACCCGTTTTATTCTCCTCACGTTCCCATCAACAACCTCCAGAGTCTACCACTCACCCACACGCTAGGCACAATTTACAGTGGTCAATTAATTTACCAACCCGCACTTTATTTTGGAATGTGGGTGGAAACGGGAGCACCCAGGGGAAGCCCACATGGTTACAGAGAGAATGGGCAAACGCTGCACAGGCAGCACTGGAGGTCAGGATTGAGTCCAGCTCACGGGAGCTGTGAGGCAGCAGCTCTACCACTGTGCCATCCCAAGACATTGTGTCACCCGGACAACCTTCATCACCGCCCACTCACAGATATCTCCTTTGTTATCTCCACCCCTCTCTGCAATTTAAGGCACGGTAGTGTAGCAGTTAGCGTAACGCTATTACAGCGCCAGCAACCCGGGTTCAATTCCGGCTGCTGCCTGTAAGGAGTTTGTACATTCTCCCTGTGTCTGCGTGGGTTTCCTCCGGGTGCTCCGGATTCCTCCCACATTCCAAAGATGTATGGGTTAGGAAGTTGTGGGCGTGCTATGTTGGCGCCGGAAGCGTGGCAACACTTGTGGGCTGCCCCCCAGAACACTCTACGCAAAAGATGCATTTCACTGTGTGTTTCGATGTACATGTGACTAATAGAGAAATCTATCTCTCTATCTTTTTTTTCTCACTTTTCCGGCTCTGATGAAGCACCACTAACTTGATAATGTTAACCCTGGTTCTCCCTTCACAGATCCTGCCTATCCTTCTAAGTATTTTCAGCACTTTGTGTTTATACTTCATTTTTCTTCAACTCATTTATTGGAATAAAATGTGATCTGCTTTCTTGAAGGTTAAGTGAGTCAAATGACCTTTTAAAGCTGAATTTGTCAACACTTTTGGGAAATATGACGCCTTGGTTCAAACCTTCACCCTGACTATCTCACTCTGCCTGTCAGTCATGTTCATGGCTTGCTGCAGGGGCTGACACTTGTACAGTAAGTCCCTGCTGCTAATCGCCTTCCTGCAGCTGGAATTTAATGAGCACACATCATAATCCCCAGCAGTGACAAACTGTGGAGTAAAGGAATGTTTTGCACATGCCACAAAAGTGCATTCTGTTTGTATTTTTGCAATGCTGGTAAATATCAAATGTTGCTTTGATTTTATATCATGTGTATAAAGTCATGCATTCAATACTTTGTAAGTAATCTGTCTCGGTTTAATTTAAGCATTTCATTCCATTTCACAATAATGATCCTGACACTGCAGGTCTTTGAAATCTGTCACCCTCAGTTGCCAGGAATTTGTATATTAAAAATCTCAGCAATTAAATAAAACTGAAAGTGAACATCTGTCTCATCCCATGAGCCAGTAAACAGTTATGTCAACTGAGGCAACTTCACAGTCAGAGCTCAATAATAACCCAATCTGTTCAATCTGAGGCAAGTGGCCAAACTAGTTAAAAACTGCCATGGGGGAAGGGGAGGGTTCTGTGGGATTGGTTGCCTTTGGGAAGTGTCCTCGGCAGTAGCCGCATTAATCTGGAGCAGAGCAGGGTGTGGTGATGGTGAAAGTTTGTCCACTTGGGTTGCTTGCATCATTCAGGCAGGGTCCTACATCACATGCTGAGAATCAGCACAGAAACATCTCATCTCTCCCTATAACTGAGTTGTTCCATCCCCAGCAAAATCTTGGTAAATCTCCTCTGCACCCTCTCCAGTACAATGTGGTCCTTCATGTAATGTGGTGACCAGAACTGTGCACAGTTCTCCATTTGTGACCTAACCAATGCGTTATGAAGTTGTACCGTAATCTCCCTGCTCTTACATTCTGTGCCCTGGCTAATGAAGGCAAGTATCCTGTACGCCTTCTTCACAACCTTGTCTATCTGTGGTGCCACCTTCTGGCATCCTTGGACTTGTACACCAAGGTCCCCCTGTTCCTCATTACTCCCCAAGGCCCTAGCCCTATCATTCGTTGTGATATGGCTTTATTAGTTCTCCCAAAATACATTCATGCACTTCTTACATTACACTTAAATTAAATCTCCCACTTCTCTGATCACCTTTATAATTGATAAGATATCTTTATTGTTCACATGTACATCGAAAAACAGAGTGAAATGCATCTTTTGCGTAGAGTGTTCTGGGGGCAGCCCGCAAGTGTCGCCACACTTCCGGTGCCAACATAATATGCCCACAACTTCCTAACCCGTACGTCTTTGGAATGTGGGAGGAAGCCGGAGCACCCGGAAGTAACCCACGCAGTCACGGGGAGAACGTACAAACTCCTTACAGACAGTGGCCAGAATTGAACCTGGGTCACTGGCACAGTGATGGCATTACGCTAACCGCTACACTAACGTGCCTGATCAATACCATCTTGTACCCTCACTATACACAACACCACCAAGTTTTGTGTCATCTGCCAACTTACTAAATCACACCTACAAAGCTGTAGATGTCGGTTGTGGGATTTCAGTCCGTCTCACTCCCTGCAATAATCATCCAAACTCAAGCTCCTTTGTTCACTGGTTTATTGAAGTATATGCAAGGATGTCATCGAGTTCCAGGATGAGTGACGAATGATACATTCTTTGTTTTATTCCAAGCACAATTACATGCAACCTGCAACATCCAATTATAGAACAGTACAGCATGGGAACAGGCCCTTTGGCCCACGATTTTGTGCCAAACTAATTCAACTAAAGACACCTAATTAAACTAATCCCTTTATTTCCATGCCCTACATATTCATGTGTCTAACTAAGAGCCTCTTAAACACCCCTATCATATCAGCCTCCACCACCACACCTGGCAGCACATTCCAGGCACCCACCACTCTGTGTAAAAAAAAACTTGCCTTGTACAATTCCTTTGAACTTTCCCCCTCTCACCTTAAATGCATGCCCTCTAGTATTAGACATTTTGACCTGGGGAAAGAGTACCAGCTGTCTACTCTATCTATGCCTCTCATAAATTTCTATCAAGTCTCCCCTCAGCCTCTGACAGAGAGAACAACCTTAAGTTTCTCCAACCTCTCCTTATAGCTCATACTCTCCAATCCAGACAGCATCCTGGTAAACCTCTTCTGCACCCTCTCCAAAGCCTCCACATCCTTCCTATAACAGGGCAGCTAGGATTGAATGCAAAACTTCAGACATGGCCTAACCAGAGTTTTAAAGTTACAAGTCATAGATGAGCATTTTCTTGACCAATCTACAAATACTTAACTATTAATTCTTGACCAATCACTGCCCCTGGTCAGCACCAAATCACAATGAAACATTCCTTTGATTTAACCAAACAATCAATCAATCAATCAATCAATCAATCAATCAAAAAAGACCACATATCCTTTCAATGGTCACTTATAATCAACAGGCCCTCTGTTAACAATTTGTGTTCCCAAGCCTCTCACCATTTCCTGCATCCTGACAGAGGTTAATCGCTTTAGTAACAGGCTGGTGACACTTTATGTTTCAGAAAACATCCAGTGGAGCAGACAGTCAAATTCCAGCCTGCAGGCTCAATTATCAAAACCAGGTTTAATGGAAGAGAAACATTTGTACTTTCACAACAAGCTTTACCAGCTGCATAAACATCCCAAGTGCCATATAATACACCCTACAATATCAACTGATGCCTTCCTGCATCTTTAACTTCAAAACCTCGCAACATACACCAAGCAGACAAAAGCAAAAATTGCTGGAAATACTCAGCAAGTCAGGCAGCATCTGTGGAGAGAGAATCAGAATGGAATCGGGAGATCCTGGCTGTTGCAGTGGAGGGAGCAAAGGCGCTCGATGAAGCGGTCACCCATTCTGCGTCGGGTCGCACCGATATAGAGGAGGCCGCACCGGGAGCACCGGATGCAATAAGTGACACCCACGATTAGCACCTTCGTTCCGTCCGCCGCAACAGCCAGGATCCCGTGGTCACCCACTTCAATTCCACTTCGCATTACCACGCAGACCTGTCTGTCCACGGCCTCATCTACTACCGCACTGAGGCCAGATGCAGGCTGGAGGAGCAACACCTCATATTCCGCATCGGGAGTCTCTGACCTGACGGCCTCAACATCGATTTCGCTAACTTCCGATAACCCCTCTCTTCTGGTTTTCCTTTCCCCCACTTTGTTTACCCTCATTCCTGTGGCCCCCCTCACCCCCCTCTCTATCCCCTCCCCTACCCTCACGACCTGCCCGTCACCTCCCTCTGGTTGCCCACCTCCTTCCCTTTATCCCACGGTCTACTGACCGCTCCTATCAGATTTCTTCTTCTCCAGCTCTTTGCCTCTTCCACCAATCACCTCCCAGCTTCTCACATCACTCCCCCACCCACCTACTTCCACTCCTCACCTGGACTCACCTATCACCTGCCAGCATGTGCTCCTCCCCCTCCCCCCCACCTTCTTACTCTCGCTCCTGCCCTCTCCCTTTCCAGTCCTGGTGAAGTGTCTTGACCCGAAACGTCGACTGTTTATTTCCCTCTGTGGATGCTGCCTGACCTGCTGAGTTCCTCCAGCATTTTGTGTGTGTTGGTCTCTTTCCCACTACTCATGCAGTTCCACAGACAGCCAGTTGAAGGAGCTAACTGTGGCAGCCACACTTGCCCATGATGGATAGTTGGTTGCTGACGAATTCCAGTGCAGAGTTCTGCTTTTCTTTCAGTGTTATGCAAACATTCCTGCATTGTTTACAACAGTCTAACATTTTAGCTGGGTGCTTCTGTGATTATAGCATGACGTCTTATGTGCATTATATAAAAAGGCTGAAATTACTGATGGAACAATGAGATTTCGAATATCCTGAGCATTTGAAATGGAGGCTGGTGGATGTTGTGTTCACAAGGGAAAGGCTCTAATTCCTGCCCCATTTATACTATCAGTGCAATATGCCCCCACGTTTTATTTTGACTGTTTAACAAAGGTCATAGGTTGAACCAAAAGGCTCCAACTTGTGTCAGAAGAGAAGGAAATGCGTGGTGTGTCACTTGTGCCATCATTGGGTGAGTAACTGACTTCAGGAGAATGTCAAACCCGCTAAGGTGAATAGTGAATTGAAGTGCCAGGGCCAATTTTCTGACAGACAAGATTTCACCTACAACTGAGGGGCATAGATAGGGTGAATGCACTTAGTCTTTTTCCTAGGGTTGGGGAATCAAGAACTAAAGGGCATAGGTTTAAGGTGAGAGGGGGAAGATTTAATAGGAACTTGAGAGACAATTTTTTAACACAGTGGGTGGTATGTACGTAAAATGAGCTGCCAGAGGTGATGGTTGAGGCAGATACAGCAACCAGCACAATCAAAGACCCCACCCACCCGGGTCATTCTCTCTTCTCTCCTCTCCCATCAGGCAGAAGATACAGGAGCCTGAGGGCACGTACCACCAGGCTCAAGGACAGCTTCTACCCCACTGTGATAAGACTATTGAATGGTTCCCTTATATGATGAGATGGACTCTGACCTCACAATCTACCTTGTTGTGACCTTGCACCTTATTGTCCACCTGCACTGCACTTCCTTGTAGCTGTGACACTTTACTCTGTACTGTTATTGTTTTTACCTGTACTACTTCAATGCACTCTGTACTAACTCAATGTAACTGCACTGTGTAATGAATTGACCTGTATGATCTGTATGCAAGACAAGTTTTTCACTGTACCTCAGTATAAGTGACAATAATAAACCAAAAGCAATACCAATACCACATATACCGAGGTACAGTGAAAAACTTGCATATTGTCCATACAGATCAATTCATTACAACAGTGCATTCGGGTAGTACAAGGTAAAACAATAACAGAATGCAGAATAAAGTGTTACAGTTACAGAGAAAGTGCAGTGCAGGCAGACAGTAAAGTGCAAGGTCACAACGAGGTAGATTGTGAGGTCAAGAGTCCATTTTATCTTATTAGGGAACCATTCAATAGTCTTATAACAGCGGGATAGAACCTGTCCTTGAGCCTGGTGGTATGTGGCAGTATGTAGACTCAAGGAGTGTCCAGAAACTCTGTGCGTAAAGATAGCTGTTTGGTTGGACATTTTCCCTATGTGAGGTTTTCTATAGTAAGTAGAAGTTTATTTGCAATAAAGGAAGGCTGGGCAGAACAAAGTGCCCTTTGCCATACTCTGTGCTCTTTCAATGTAGAACTCAAGTAAAAACTGGTGCAAGAAGCAATCTACTGAAGTAACTCAGTGGGCTGAGCAGCATCTGTGTGAGTTCTTATGGACATCAGTGAAAACTGGTGTCCACCAGAACCACAGATACTGATATTGTTCAACAATTGGAACAGCTGTCCCATGCACCAACCAATTCTTTTTAAGTTCCATTCTTCAGCTGTGCAAAGCAATAATCCAACTCTAGGGCTGATGAGTTAATTCTTTAAGATGTTCCATCAGACAAATTAAATCCCCAAATTAATCTTCCAACGGCACAGCACTGATGAACAAAATCATAGAAATATCTTTAGATAGAGTTCCCGAAGTATCCCACACCGATTAAAGTATCAAATAGATACTGAGGCCAATGGACAGTCAAAGTCAAAGTCAAGTTTATTGTCATCTGCACAAGTCCATGTGTGCATAGGTGCAATGAAAAACTTACTAGCAGCAGCATCACAGGCACATAGCATCAGATAAGCAGCATTCACAAGAAAAATATAAATTAAACATAAATTATATACAATTTTTAGAAGAAAGAACACAATTAGAACAAAAAAAATGTCCATTTTAGTGCAAAGTGACCAAAGTGGTCACAGTGTTGCTAAACTGCAGTGATTAGGGTTGTGCCGGTCGGTTCAAGAACTGAATGGTCGAAGCTGGTGGTGTGGGACTTCAGCCTTGTGTATCTCCTGCCCAATTCTCTTGAGGCAGCGCCACCTGTAGATACTAGCGATATTTTTTGGAAGAAGTAAGCTTAGAGATTCTCCAGTTTGTTCTCACAGGGCTTTGGATCAGGGGCACTTTGAGGTTCACATCCTTGGTGAAGTTCCTTCTGGTGGTGAACTCCCCCACGTACACCCTCACAAGTTTGGCAAAGAACGTTCAATAATAAGAGCTTAGAGGAAAGTTTTCCACTGGGACTGGCAAAAAATTGTAGTAAATTCAAAAAAGATGTTGATGTAGCTGCAACACTAGGAGAACATAATCGATCAATTCTGTTTTATTTCTCTAATAACTTCCTTGGTGGCAGAGTCTGCTAACTCTGAGTAGTGGCTCTCAAATACACTGCACAGATTTTAAATTTTTTTTGCTTCACTGGATTAGTCTTACTTCTCCTAACAGTTACCTCATTAGTTAATAAAAAAAAACAAACAGACTTCAATTTATGTTTGTTTAAGACATCTGGTGCAATTTAAATTATATAAAAGACCTCCAGTCATTCCAAGTCAGGTTGGTTTATTGTTGGGGTAGAACACATCTAAAATTAACTTGTTATGCACTTGTGAGTTTTGGATTGTTATAGATAGAACATAGAACAGAGAACTGTACAGCACAGAACAGGCCCTTTGGCCCACAATGTTGTGCCGACATAGCTAATCCCTCCTACCTACAGAATGCCCATAACCCTCTGTTTTCCTCTCATTCATGTGCCCATCCAAGTCCCTCTTAAAAGCCCCCAATAAATTTGCCTCCACCACCCTATCAGGCAACACATTCCAGGCATCCGCCACTCTTGGAGTAAAAAACGTGCCCCTCACATCTGTTCTGAACCTACTCCCTCTCACCTTAAATGCATGCCCTCTGGTATTGGATCACTCAATAATGGGAAAAAGATATTGCTTGTCCACCCTATCTATGCCCCTCATAATTTTATACACTTCCAACAGATCACCCCTCAGCCTCTGCCACTCCAGAGAAAAGAGCCCAAGTTTGTCCAGCCTCTCGTGATAGCACGTGCCCTCTAATCCAGGCAGCATCCTAGTAAACCTCCTCTGCACCATCTCTAAAGCCTCAACATCCTTCCTATAGTGAAGTGACCAGAATTGCACACAATACTCTAAATGCGACCTAACCAGAGTTCTATAGAGATGCCTTGTAACTTCTTGACTCCTGTACTCAATACCTCGATTAATGAAAGCAAGCATTCCATAAGCCTTCTTAACCACCCTCTCTACCTGTGTAGCCACTTTCAATGAGCCATGGACTTGCACCCCAAGGTCTCGCTACTCCTCAAACCGTTAAGGGTCTTGCCCTTAAGAGTGTACTGCCTCTTGACATTAGTCCTACCAAGGTGCAACATTTCACATTTATCTGGGTTTAACACCAATAACCATGTGACAGCCAAATGCTGAACTCTCCATAATTTCAATTTCCTAAGGAGTATGCAAAAGTTCATTCAGACCAAAGAATGAAAATCCCTTAAATATTTACTTGCAGATGACATTGTTCCTTCCTGCTGCTCTTAATAGGCCAGTTGGGTGTTGGGATATAAATAACCAAGCCTTGGTAAGATAAGCTCGCACTTTCTGTCTGTCATATTCGTGCGAGCAACAGGTACTTTCATCTTAATCATGCAGCTTGAAAATAGACTGGGTTCTGTGTGTCCTTAAAAATTGTAATGTTTCCTGTCTCTGTCATTAGGAGCTCGGGATGGTTGGGGAAGAAGCCCTTTTGCTGTTTCCAGCAAGCACCAGAGCAGCCCAGAGATGGACCTCTGAAACCCCCTGTGGAACAGGATCTAAGTGGGAAAGACTGCCAAGGTCAAAGTCAAAGTCGAGCTTATTGTCAGATGTACAAGTCCATGTATGCACAGAAGTATTCTGAGTCTTCCCCAACCAGAAGCCCTGGATGAACCAGGAGATTCATAATCTGTTGAAGGCTAGATCTGTGCCGTTTAGGGCTGGGGGCCCTGAGTCACATAAGAAGTCCAGGTACGACCTCTGGAAGACCTTTGTGAGCGCAAAGAGGCAATTTCGAACTAAACTGGAATCACAGAAGGACAGTCAACAACTGTGGCAGGGCTTGCACAATATAACTTCCTACAAGACGAGATCAGGTAGTACAAATGGCAACAACCCATCGTTCCTGGATGAGCTCAGTGCCCTTTATGCACGCTTTGATGGGGAGAACTATGACACACCCATACATATGATGGGTACAGAAAATTTAAAAAAAAACTGGGAATCTGAAATGAAAACAGAAAATTCAGGAAACACTCAGCAGGTCAGGCAACATCTTTTGTAAAAGAAAAGAAGTTAACGTTTCAGGTCGAAGACTAGTTGGACCTGAAACATTAACTCTGTTTCTCTTTCCACAGATCCTGCCTGACCTGCTGAGCGTTTCCAGCAAATTCTTTTTTGATTTCAGCAAGGTACTGATCCTGTTTTTAAAGAAGTTTCAAACAATTTTGTCAAGTAAAAGTTGATCGTCTTCACTTATGCTTCTCTAGAAAGTATGTAAAGGGTAATGTATATATGCACAGCATCTGTCATCTTGCGCCTAGCTGTTGTGATGAGTTTCTACTTGGAAGAATCTAGTGGCAATGAAATCGAAAGCAGTGGTGTCTTTGATCAGTAGGCCAGTGCTCATCCCCTGTGGACCCAAGTCAAAGTCAGTCAATTTTACTGTCATATGCACAAGTACATGTGTGCACAGTTGCAATGAAAAACTTACTTGCAACAGCATCATAGGCACATAGCATCAGAGACACAAAACATGCACAAGAAAGACACAAACTAAGCACAATTTTAACAGAGAAGGAACACAATTAGAATAAAAAACATTCAAAGTCCGTTTTAGTGCAAAGTGATCAAAGTGGTCATAGTGTTGCTAAACTGTAGTGATTAGGGTTTGCCAGTTGGTTCAAGAACTGAATGGTTGAAGGGAAGTAGCTGTTCCTGAACCTGGTGGTGTGGGACTTCAGGCTTCTGTACCTCCTGCCCGATGGTAACTGCGAGAGGATGGCCCGGATGGTGGGCATCTTTGATGACAGATATTGCCTTCTTGAGGCAATGCCTCATGTAGATACTACCGATGGTGGGGTAGGATGTGCCGGTGATGCATTGGTCTGAGTCCAGCCACGGGTCTGCAGCCAGAAGTCAGGACTTATCTCCAGAAGCCTCCAAGGATAAGCTGAACTTTCTAAAGTGATGCTGTCCAAACTGATTTGACCCTGCATCCCAGTGAATGTTCATAAGTAGTAAAGGAGGGGTTTCTTTCTGTGGTGCATCAGCCTTGGTGGCTACAGTCAAGGTGCTGAGCCTAATTTTCTTCACAGCACAAGAATAATAGAGGCTTTAATGTGCAGGATCGCAAGAGGCTGCAGAGGGTTTTAGACTCAGCCAGCTCCATCACGGGCACAACCCTCCCCACCATCGAGGACATCTTCAAGATGTGGTGCCTCAAGAAGGCAGCATCCATCAGTAAGGATCCTCAGTTGGATCAGGACAGGCTATTGGTGATGTTCACTCCAAGGACCTTCTCGACCTCAACACCATTGATGTAGACAAGTGCATGTGCACCGCCCCCTTTTCTGAGGTCAATGACCAGCACTTGTGTTTTGCTGACATTGAGGGAAAGGTTGCTGTCATGACATCATGTCTATCCCTAAGGTCCTGCAGAGCTTGATATGAAATCCATCATCAATTTCGGTCCAAATGAAGAAAATGGCCTTGTTGAATTAGGGACAGAGCAGAGGAAAAAGTGATTACACTTCCTACTACCAGCAGAAATAATTTGGCATGGATTTGGGTCAGAAATTAGAGGAAAAGAAACTCTCCATATGCCTTTTATCATACATATGTGTGATGGATCAGAAACACATTGGGCTTTTCAAGATGTTGGCAACTATTTGGCAGAATAAATCAGGAAAATTTCTGGACATGGATTTGAGGCAGTGGCTATGACTTTCCAGATCTGTCCTAAGCAGATGGTTGTCCTGTGATGAACTTGAGGGCAAAGAATTCATGAAATCTGGAAGAGAAAAGGAGAAGTGAAACTTTGTTAAGAGAGGAAAGAACAGTCGCCAGTGAGTGTTGCACTGTTTACTCCAGCAGAGAGAGACGCAAGTGGGGAATGATGTTTTAGAAAGACAGAGATAAAGTGCCTTTGGAAAGGGTTTCATGATTTGCACTTTTAGATTTATTAAACAACCTCTCAGTGTTCCTCACTGCAGTTCAGGCAGGAGGATTGAAAAGCAACACACAGAATACTGGAGGAACTCAGTGGGTCAGGCAGCATCTATGGAGGGAAATGGACAGTCAATGTTTCTTGTCAAGACCCTTCATCCAGACTGAAAACCCTGAGTGGCTTAAACTTCCTAACCTCAGCTTCTCCTCCTCTCTCTTCCTGCCGCTCGTGGTGCTCTGCACACTCCTTGCTCTTTTCCAGGTCCTCCTGTGTTGTCTCTGCCTGGGATCAATGGGTTTTGCAGACACAGAAAACCCTTCGGCACCTGTGCATCACATGTAGACCAATGCATCTTGAACCAACTGTACAATACACCAAACACAAGTAGACATGCAGCAATATCCAAATTAAATTAACCAATATTTATCCTGTTTGTTGTTAAACACATTCCCAGCTATGCTTATTCAAGGATGGTGTTACCTTCAGATTGGCACTAGATCAGATTAGCGCACCAAATGGTCCCATAATTCAGTGACACAGTGACCTAGATAGAAGAGCTGCTCCCTCACAGCCCCCGTAACCCAGGTTCAATCCCAGCCTCTGGTGCTGTCAATATAATATCTTTATTAGTCACATGTACATCGAAACACATAGTGAAATACATCTTTTGCGTAGAGTGTTTGGGGACAGCCCGCAAACGTCGCCACATTTCCGGCACTAACATAGCATGCCCACAGCTTCCTAACCCGTACCCGTGGGAGGAAGCTGGAGCACCCGGAGGAAACCCACGCAGTCACGGGGAGAACCTACAAACTCCTTACAGATAACGGCTGGAATTGAACCGCTGCACTAAATTCTCCCTGTGGCCTCATGGGTTTCCTCCAGGTGCTCCGGTTTCCTCCAGCATCTCGAAGACGTGCAGGTTGGTAGGTTGAATGGCTGCTGTAAATTGTCGTTATTGTGTAGGTGAGTGGTGGAATCTGGGGGAGTTGATGGGAACGCGGAAAGAAATGGGATTGGTGGACAATAAGAACACAAGAAAATAGAAGCAGGACACCTTGCCCATAGTCTGATAGGTGGCAATAGACTGCAGGCAAACAAAAGTTTCTTCAAGGTATCTCGGTTCACGCAAATTGTTTATTATTGTCATAGGTACCAAGATACAATGAAAAACTTGTTTTGCATGCGATCCATACAGATCATTTCATTACATCAGTGCATTGAGGTAGCACAGGGGAAAACAGTAACAGAATGCAGAATAAAGTGTTACAGTTACAGAGAAAGTGCAGTGCAGGCAGACAATAAGGTGCAAGGCCATAATGAGGTAGATTGTGATCTTATCGTACTAGGGAACCCCTCAATAGTCTTATAACAGGGGGGTGGAAGCTGTCCTTGAGCCTAGTGGTACGTGCTTTCAGGCTTTTGGATCTTCTGCCCAATGGGAGGGAGGATAAACATGACATTAGTAAACCAATGTACCAATACCCCACCACCCAAGTCAACGTGGGGTTTATTGACATATGCACAAGTACATGTGTGCACAGGTGCAATGAAAAACTTGCAGCAGCATCACAGGCACATGGCACTAGAGACACAAGAGTCACAAGAAAAGCATAAATTAAACATAAATTATACAAAATTATACAAGAAAGAACACAGAATAAATAAAGTACATTGCAGTCGAATATGATCACCTGCCCCAGACCTCGACTCCACTTCTGTGTCAGTTCCCCAAAGCCTTCAATTAACCAATTGTTCAAAAATGTATCTACCTCCTTAAGTATCTCCCGTGATCTTGCATCCAAAACCCTCTGGGTTAGAGAATTCCTGAGATTCAGCCCCTAGGATTAGTCACTGCATGGAATCAGAGGGCTGAAGCTGCCTGTTTCTGCGCTTGGCGACTCTGTGGCTATTACCTGCCCAGAGTGAGATTGAGATATCTTTATTAGTCACATGTACATCGAAACGCACAGTGAAATGCACCTTTTGCGCAGAGTGTTCTGGAGACAGCCCGCAAGTGTCGCCACACTTCCGGTGCCAACATAGCATGCCCACAACTTCCTAACCCGTACGTCTTTGGAATGTGGGAGGAAACCGGAGCACCCGGAGGAAACCCACGCAGACACGGGGAGAACATACAAACTCCTAACAGACAGCGGCCGGAACTGAACCTGGGTCGCTGGTGCTGTAAAGCGTTACGCTAACCGCTACATACTCCCACTGGGCATTCAGTGCATGCCAGTTCAGTATCAGGTGTGACAAGTATGCACACATAAAGCAGACATTATTTCAGTCCTGTAAGGACCGAAATGTGTCCACTTTCACTCCCAACAAGATCATGGTGAAACTGACGGGAAATTGTGTTTGATCACAAGCCAATCTTCACACGAAATTATAGCATTCCAGAGCGGCTGCCTGGAAGTTCATAGGCTTCTCTTCTAAGCTTTTGCTTCTATTAAGTGCAGAGCCAGGCCACCGTGGGAAAATGTCCTGTCTGGTCACTGAGGATTTGGAAGGGCATCACAACTCCATTTTCATCCAATAGCCCATGTCAGTGACACTTTTCCAGACAAATTCCAGCAGTGACTGGAAAGAATCTCCAGTGTTGGCTTCAATGAACTTTCTGTGGTCTTCATGTGAAGAAGCAAGTCTGACAAGCAGAGACCTAGGCAAGTCTGCTCCAATCAGCTTTGGCATCATTCAGTCTCCCAGACCAGGAGAGTTAATGATCTGAGCTGAATCTCCAAGTTCAAGTTCAAGTTTATTATCATAGGCATACATACCCAGGGTATAAATGCCATGAAAATTAGCTCTTTGCAGCAACGGCACAGTACATTACACACATGACAAATGTAAGTTTACATAAACTTAACATAAATTATACATAACCGACAAAACAAAATAAATATAATGACATGAGTGCAAGTTGAGAGAGAGATAGTCCAGGGTAGTGATAGGGTTTTTCAGGTTAGTTCAAGAACCTGATGGCAGTGAGGAAGAAGCTGTTGTTGAACCTTGAGGTGTGGGTCTTCAGGTCCTTGTACCTCCTGCCTGATGGCAGCATCAAGAAGAGGGCATGGCCCGGATGATGGGGTCCCTGTGATGGATGTCGCCTACCTGAGACATCGCCTCTTGTAGATGTCCTCGATGGAGGGGAGAGCTGTACCCATGATTTTTGGTCTTTGGGGAGGAATGGGAAGGGGAGAGAAAAGTGGGGGTGGGGAAAGTAGGAAAGTGAGGAAAAAGTATGATGTTGACAATAGAGAAGAACACAAGCGAAGAATGAAGGGAGATGGATGAGGGAAGGGTAAGTGTGGGGTCAAGGGAGAAATGTGATTTTTGATTTTATTAGATGTGAAATTTGGAATGTTTGTGTAGTGGGGAATGTTTTTTGGCTGGAAGGGAGACTTCAATCGTTTGCATGCATGGTGTCACATTTTTGTGTATAATTTCAAATCTGACAGTCTGCTGTCTAATAGCTCACAATTCTGCAAAGTCGCACATTCTGTTCACTGACATCCCAGCTTCAAAGGCTGAAACATTCCAGCCTTAAAAGCCTTAATTTTCCCTTCCCTAAGGCAACACAGTCCTGTCTCCATTAAAAATCTGGAAAGACATTTCCTCTAAACCTCTGTGACAATTTTAAATGGAAATGTCCTTCAACACCAACTCCTATCCAGAGAAAATAATCTTTCTCTTTTCACACTGATGAATTCCTCCATTAACTCTCCGCAAGTTTTCTTCACTTCACTGAAAGTTTTCTCAGTATATCACACTGCTCCTCATAGCCACAGCTTGTTGTCCTTGTTCATGTTCTATCGCTTTCAACATACCTTCTCTTGGGCCATGTCTAAACTTCATACCAAAGTATATGGCATAGACATTGCATTGTATACAATGGGACAGGGAGCATCTGCAGAGGGAAGTGGCCAGTCGATGTTTCGGGTCAAGACCCTTCATCTGGACTGTGAATGACCTCGACTTGAAATGTCGACTGTCCACTACCCCCACAGATGCTCCTCGACCCTCAGAGTTCCTCAGCGGTTTGGTTCTTTGCTACAGATTTCTGGTATCTGCAGTCTCTTGTGTCTCCACTGCTTTGTGTGGATGTATTATTAAGCCTTCACACTGAAACGTTAGCTTTCTAGTTATTAATCCTAAATAGAGCCTAGTGTTATACAGCACGGAAACAGGCCCTTCGGCCCAACTGGTCCATGCCAACCAAGATGCCCAATCCAAACTTGTCTCATTTGCCAGCATTGACCCATAACCTTCTAAACCCTTCTAATCCATGTACCTGTCCAACTGTCTTTTAAAAGTTATTAGTGTACCTGCCTCAACCACCTCCTCCAGCAGCTCATTCTACATACATACCACCCGCTGTGTAAAAAAGTTGTCTCTCAAGTTCCTATTAAATCTTTCCCTTCTCACCTTAAACCTATGCCCTCTAGTTCTTGATTCCCCAACCCTGGGAAAAAGACTGAGTGCATTCACCCTATCTATGCCCCTCATGATTTTATACACCTCTATAAGATCACCCCTCAGTCTCCTGTGCTCCAAGAATAAAGTCCTAGCCTGTCCAACCTCTCCCTATAACTCAGTCCCTCAAGTCCTGATGACATCCTCGTAAACCTTTTCTGCACTCTTTCCAGTTTAATAACCTCTTTTCCACAGCAGGGCGACCAAACCTGAACACAATACTCCAAGTGCGGCCTCACCAGCGTCCTGTACAACCGCACCGTGACCACCCAACTTTTATACTCTCTGCCCTGACTGATGAAGGCCACTGTGCCAAAAGCCTTCTTCTCCACCCTGTCTGCCTGTGACTTCACTTTCAGAGAACCATGTACACCAATTTCAGCACAGCCTTTATTTTATAACCAGGTTACGTAGAGTGCAAGTACATTTCATGCACACTAGGAGCCTAAGGGCACGTACCACCAGACTTAAGGACAGCTTCTAACCCACTGTGATAAGACTATTGAACGGTTCCCTGATACGATGAGATGGACTCTGACCTCACGATCTACCTTGTTGTGACCTTGCACCTTATTGCACTGCATTTTCTCTGTAGCTGTGACACTTTACTCCTTACTGTTATTGTTTTTTACCCGTACTACATCAATGCACTCTGTACTAACTCAATGTAACTGCACTGTGTAATGAATTGACCTGTACGATCGGTTTGTAAGACAAGCTTTTCACTGTACCTCGGTACAAGTGACAATAATAAACCAACACCAATACCAACCAATACTTGCCTTGAATCTGAATTTCCTTCCCCTCCTATCACCCGTCATCACAGCTAAATCTCCATTTTAATTTGCTCCCATCCCATTTGTTTCAGATTGGGTTAAAATGACCGCTTTGGTTTTCAACTGCAATGCAAAAACCGCTAGAGGAACTCAGCGGGTCAGGCAGCATCCATGGAGGGAAATAGACAGTCGACGTTTTGGGTTGAGACCCTTCATCTGGACTGAAGGATAGGGATTGAGTTAGCCAGTATAAAAATGGTGGAGGGAAGGGGTGGAGCAAGGGCTGGCAGGTGATAGGTGGATCCAGGTGAGGGGGGTGGTGATTGGCAGGTGAGGGAGGGGAGAGTAAAAATGGGGCCAGAAGCTGGGAGGTGATTGGTGGAAGTGACATATCGCTGAAGATGATGGAATCTGATGGGAGAGGAAGGTGGTGCTTGGAATCAAGGGAGGGAGGTGGGGAGGGCAGAGGGCAGTAGTGTGGAAGTGAGAGGAGAGTACGGGTGATGGGCAGATGAAGAGCTATGGTCTCAGCACAACCTCAGAATAAAGGGACGTCCCTTTAAAACTGAGCTGAGGAGGAACTTCTTCAGCCAGGGGGTGGCGAATCTGTGGAATTCGTTGCACAGACGGCTGTGGAGGCCAAGTCATTGGGTGTATTTATAGGTTCTTGATTGGTAAGGGGGTTAAAGGTTACTGGGAGAAGGTGGGAGAATGGGCTGGGGATAAAAATCAGCCAGATTAAATGGCTGAGCAGACTTGGTGGGCCAAATGGCCTAATTCTGCTCCTATAATCGTATGGGCTTATAGTTTTCACTGCTGACTATCACTGTTTGCTCAATGTTATGGATCTTTCACTAGGACACATCACTTGCCCTACCTGACACAGTGATTGGCATTTGACGTCCAATTTTCCAATTTTAGCAGTCTGTGTTTATTTGTTCACAAAGTGCAGGTGTCAATTCTAGGAAGAGTAACTGAACATTTTTAGAATTCACAGCTTGGTTTGCCTGATGGTTTTACAAAGAGCTTGCTTCAACTTCAGTGTGCCAACTGTTAGATACATCTCTGCATGCAATGTTATATTATGTGTAGTACAACTTCTGTTGTGTCAAAGTGAGATAAGATAAGATAAGATCTTTATTAGCCACATGTACATCGAGACACACAGTGAAATGCAGATAAATAATATCTGAACAACTGACAGAAACAGACGTTGTCATACTTTGAAAAGCTAAATATTTGGATGATATTTCATCATCACAGGGATGCTATGGTTAGATTTGTTTGAACACACTGAACTTTCACTCTTGTGAGGAAGACAACAAGTTCATTGACGTCAAGACTCAATGGGTAAGTGTTGTGCAAGAAGGTGTAGAAGTCAGTCGAATTTATTTTGTATAATTTATCAGGCAGAATAAAGTTCATAACTGGCCGCACTTCACACTTTGGTAATACCTTTCACCCACCCACCTCCGTATTCACTGGCTATATTGGCTCCTGGTTAATTTTAATACTTTTCCCTTGTTTTCCAATCCTCTCTATGGTCTCACCCCTCTCTAACTCTCTATCCTCTTCCAGTCTGAAGACTCTCTGAACTATCCACACTCCACCACCCCTGCCTTCATGAGCATCCACATCGATATAAGATAAGATTTCTTTATTAGTCACATGTACATCGAAACACACAGTGAAATGCATCTTTTGCGTCAAGCGTTCTGGGGGCAGCCCGCAAGTGTCGCCACACCTCCGGTGCCAACATAGCATGCCCACAACTTCCTAACCCGTACGTCTTTGGAATGTGGGAGGAAACCGGAGCACCTGGAGGAAACCCATGTGGACACGGGGAGAACGTGCAAACTCCTTACAGACAGCAGCCGGAATTGAACCCAGGGAACCAACTATGCTGATGGTTGCAAGAATGAATCTGATTTTCTATCGTTGTTATATCTCCAGAGGTAGTAATGCAGTGTTTACGGAGAGAAGGAGTAGCCCTTGGAGTCCTCAACATTGACTCCAGACCTCATGGTATTAAAAACACAGGCAAAAAACCTTCTCCTGATTACCACCTCCAGCCCTCCCTCAGCAGATGAATCAATGCTCCTCCATGTGAACAATACTGAAGGTATTAAGGGCACAGAATGTACCCAGGTTGTCCGTCAGGAAGTGCAACTCAGTAAAAGCACCACAGGCTGAACTGACCAAGTGTGGAAGAATGTAAAAAAATGTTCAAAATGCTCAGCAGGTCAGGCAGCACCTGTGGAGTTAGAAACAGAGTCAATGTTTCCTGAAGGACTTGACTGTGAGACTGGGTCTGCAGCAGGTAGTGAGTGAACTAACGCAAGCAATAAATCTACTTGACCTCACCCTCACCAATCTGCCTGTTACAGGTGCATCTGTCCACGATACAAGTGGTAGAAGTGACCATAGACAAAGTCCCATCTTCACAAGTGTGCCATATGGAATAGATTTAGAACAGATCTGGCAGCTGAAAACTGGCCACCTACCAGTTACTGTGCACCATCAGTACCAGCAGGAATGTACCCCACTACAGTATGTAACCTCGTGTCCTGGTTTATTGCTTGCTGTGCTATTACTGTCGAGCCAGGAATCACCCCTGGTGCGGTGAGGAATGTCTGAAGGGTTTGCCAGGAACAGGACTGTGCGTATCTAAAAATGAAGACACCAGAGACTGCAGATGCTGGAATCTGAAGCAAAAAAACAAGCTGCCGGAGGAAGTCAGCTGGACGAGCAGCATCTGTGGAGGGAAATGGACAGTCAAAGATTTGGGTGGAGACCAGATGAAGGGTCTCAACCTGAAACATCGACTGTCCATTTCACTCCACAGATGCTGCTCGACCCGCTGACTTCCTCCAGCAGCTTGTTATCTTTGTACCTAAAAACGATGAGGTGCCAGCATGGTGAAGCTGCAGTCAACAGAGCAAAGTGACCTATGGATCAGATCAGAGCTCTGCATTCCTACCACATTTTACTGAATATGGTATCAAGACATGACCTTGCACCTTATTGTCTACCTGCACTGCACTTTCTCTGTAACTGTGACACTTTACTCTGTACTGTTATTGTTTTTATATGTACTACATCAATGCACTCTGTACTAACTCAATGTAACTGCACTGTGTAATGAATTGACCTGTATGATCAGTATGCAAGACAAGTTTTTCACTGTACCTTGGTTCAAGTGACAATAATAAACCAATACCATTACCAAATGATACTGGTCAACTGACATCAAAATGAATGGCTGCAGCTTGCACTATCTATAAAATGCACTGCAATTACTTGTCTAAGTTACCCTGACAGCACCTCCCAAACCCATGACCCCTACCACCAAGGGCAAGGGGAGCAAGTAAGGAGGAACACCACCAACTGCAGTTCCCCTCCAAGTACCACCCTGAATTGATAATATGTCGCAGTTCCTTCATCATCACTGGGTGTAAGTCCTGGACCTCCCTATCCAACAGCACTGGGGGAGCGCCTTCACCAAAAGGACTGTTATAGGAAACATGTTATTAAACTAGTAAGAGTGCAGAAATGATTTACCAGGATGTTGCCTGGACTTGGGGACCTGAGTTACAAGGAGAGGTTACGCAGACTAGGACTTTATTCACTGGAACGTAGGAGATTGAGGGGTGACCTGATAGAGGTGTATAAGGTCATGAGGGGCATAGACAGGGTGAAAGCACACAGTCTTTTTCCCGGGGAGTGGGTGCTAAAAACAAGGGGCAAGAGATTTAAAAGGGACATCAGGGGCAGCTTCTTCACGCAAAGGGTGGTGCGTATTTGGAATGAGCTGCCAGAAATAGTGGTTGAGGCGGGCACATCAGCAACATTTAAAAGTCATCTAGATAAGTACATGGATAAGAGAGGTTTAGAGGGCAATGGGCCAAATGTGGGCAGATGGGACTAGCTTGCTGGGCAACACAGTCGGCATAGATGAGTTGGGCCAAATGGCCTGTTTCCCTGCTGCTTGACTCTCGGACCGCAGCAGTTCACCACGTCCTGGTCCAGGGGAATTAGGGATGGGAAATAAATACTGGCTTTGCCATTGATGCCTGGTTCTTGAAAAATAGACAAAAAATATATTTGCTTCTGCTGCCAGTTCTGCTCAAACAATCTCACTCAAACGGTTGGACCTCAGCCTGTTAACCCCATAAGGTCCTCTCTTGTACTGTACAACCAGCACAGTGCAAGTGTCACATACTGAAGGGGGCAAGTTACCACTGTGACATCTTTCAGCAGGAATGCACAAATCATTGTGAACAAAGTGACTGAAACTGAACAAAATTCCTATCCTATGATGTTATGTGGAACCCAGTGTCAGTGAACTTTTCACACAGACTGTCAGATGAAAGGAAATCTTGAAATAATCATTCATACAAACACAAGCTATGCCCTCTAGATCCCTGCAATGTAACAATGTCACCATAGGTCATAGGTTGAAACACAAGTTACAGGAAGGTGCCAAGATGTGTTTACTCGTGTGCCCAACAAGCATTTGGAAGTGCAAACATCAGAATATTGTCAAGAAAATGAGCCACTAACAACCTTAAGTAACACTGATAAACTCGAACCTTTACCCAATTTGAAACATCTTTCTTGTGTTAATGGTTGACTAACAAATATTCTTATATTGGACAGTTCATGGCCTCCAGCAGGAGGCAAACAGAGGGAAGAATGTACAATCAAAATGTATATGGAATGTACAAGGGAGGTGGTTGAGGCAGGTACAATCATATCATTTAAGAAGCACTTGGATAGGTGCATGGAGGGGTGGGTCTTGGAAGGATCTGGGCTGAACACAGGAAATTGGCACTAGCTGGGTGGGCACCGTGGTCGGCATGGACTGGTTGGGCAGAAGGGCCTGTATCCATACTGTATTCCTCTATGACTCTATAAAAGAGAAGATTGAGTCCCTCAATTGTCACAAGTCTGATTTTTGATTCGTATGGCAAGGAGGGTTTGTGGCAAATCTTAAGCAACTTGTCGGAAGCTGTAAATAGAACTTTGGTACATGTTCAGCACTCATTGGAGTGAGTGCTGTCTAAAATCCTTTAGAGTTAAAGAAGGGAAGGGAACTATGGACAAGGTTAACTATCTGTATAAAGACAGAGAGGTGTATGTGAGTATATGTCCTGGGTTACAGTTAAGGGTTAAATCTATGTCAGGTACAGAAGACAAATAGTACTCTAATGCCCATGCCAGTATATGACAGTTTGTAGTGTTTTATGTCATATCTTCAATAATTTCATATCACATCTTACATCACATTATTTGTAGTTGTACTAGCTTCTGTTGTATTTGCTTAGTCTAAACAGGCTTTGAAAAGAATTCTGGATTGTGTTGCGTTGTAAGTCTTGACTAGTTTTACCTAACTTGGAGAGGTTCAGGCTGAACTCAAAGGATAGGTATAAGCGATAACTACCGACACTATTTGACGCCCCTATGGATTCAGGGGTGTAAGGGGAATTGCATTTAGTTGATGATACCCCCAAGATAAGTAACCCGTCTTCACTCACTAATTCACATCCAGAGTACAGGAGAGCAGCCAATGTTCCCTGAAACTGTACCCCAGACTGAATTATTACACAAACACAGCCTGTATTGCATGGAATTTAGAAAATTAGTGGTGATTTGACTGAACTGTGCAAGATGTGAAGAGAAACCAGTCGGGTAGATCAAAGAAAACTATTACTACAGGATGCAAATTGTTCACAAAACGAGCCTGATTTTTCAGAAGTGAGGCTAGAATTTATTGTTACCAGCAGAAGGTATTGGAAATAAGGAACTCTTTTCTACAAATGGCAATTGATGGCGAAGCAATGTCAGTTTTGATTCAGAGACTGATAAGTATTTCCTAAATAGAGCTATTAAGGGAAATAAGCAAAAGGTGGGTCACAGATTTGGCAAGATCTTAGTGAAACTTGTTCAATAACCTATTCCAATTCTCAATTACTAAGTTGGTGTTTTCAGTGGAAAGAAAATTGAAGGGTTTGTTTAGTCTTTGATAAAAACCTATATCATTTTCCACTGATTAATCGGAATAAGTTGCTCCGTGCAGCAAGAAACTGTGGTCAGCTGAAGTCTTATCAGCTGTATTAGCAGTGTGTGATTATTGGTAGCAACAATTTCATCATTTGATGCACAAAACTGCTTCTCGGCAGAAGACTTCAACTCCAGGAAGAGGCCAGAACTGACCTTAACCACTGATAAGAAAGGGCTGAGTGAAAGAAAGATAGAGAAAGCAAAACACAGATAAAAACCCTTTAGTTCATTTAATTGTACTTGCAAATCACAAAAATCTATTAAACACAGGAAACGATGGGGATAAACACTAAGTTAACTGACTTCACAAATCATCAAATACTAGCTTCTGCCAATATCTGTATGCAGTGGACTTATTAAGGAAGAATAAATACTGAGAATTTTATGTGCTGAGGGTAACAGTTATTTCAGGAATATAACTGGGAAAAAAAATGCTTTCTGGGAACAAAGAACCAGACAGTAATATTACAGGCTGATCTAATATGCAAAGGAATTCAGGAGAAAATTCTGTACTTCAAGAGTGGTTGGAATGTGAAATTTGCTATCACATGGAATTATTGAGACAATTGGATGGATGCATTTGTTGGGAACCTGGGGGAGAAAGTATGAGAGGTCACACCAAGAGATAAGATTGCATGTAAAGTTTATATGGAGCATAGATAATGGCAATATACCAGCCTCCCCTCCATTGACTCTGTCTACGCTTACCACTGCCTCAGGAAAGCAGCCAACATTATCAAAGACCCCGCCCACCCCGGTCATTCTCTCTTCCATTGAGCAGAAGCTACAAAAGCTTGAAAACATGCACCACCAGGCTCAAGGACAACTTCTATCCCGCTGTTATAAGACTCTTGAACGGACCTCTTGTATGATAAAGGTGAACTCTTGATCTCTCGATCTACCTTGTTATGGCTTTTGCACGTTATTGTCTACCCGCACTGTATTTTCTCTGTAACTATAACACTATATTCTGCATTCTGTTATTGCTCTTCCTTTTATACTATCCTGATGTATTTATGTTTTGAATGATCTGTCTGGATGGTATGTAAAACAAAGCTTATTACTTTATCTCGGTACATGTGACAATAATAAAGCAATTACCATTTACCCATAAAACCTGTTTAAATGGCATAAGTTCAGGGTAATAAGGGATAGATTTTCAAATGCTGGACTATGGAATAACAGGCAAATTCCAGTAGTGTTTCCACCTTTTTGTTTTGTCCTTGGGCTTAGCTGTCTCAAAGAATCTACGTGGTCAGATTGGGTCCACCTGATTTTATTAGACTATAGACTGAAGCTAGCAGCTCCTCACCTGGACCAGGAAGTTTGGGACTCTTCTGCGATTGAACAACTCCCGAACTCGCTGGGCTGAGATCTGCTGAGGACCTCCCTGCTGCACTTCACCAATGGGCTGCATTTGGAGTCCAGGGGCAGAGAATGAAGCTGCTGAGTTCCCCAGCAGTGGTGATGAGGAACCTGCCAGTTGAACCTACAGAACCAGTCAATCCATTTATTTGAATGGAGATGAAAGGCTCCAATGGAGAAGAGCCTTAGTGGTGGTATATCTTTGATGGGTGTCGGTCCACATCTTTGCTGTATTATGGGATGTATCTTTGAGGGGTGACCTTTGTGGGGATTTGTGAAGCAGGGCTCAAGACTCTGTACAATCGGACAGATCTCAAAGGCTTTTGCTGATCGTTGGTATCAGATTTTGCAGAAAGTTCATTTGTGTACCTGGAATGCAGAGTCCAAAACAAAAGAACATTAAGAAGGAAAGGACCTTTGTGCTTTTATACAAGAATCTCCAAAGTTTCAAGACTAGTACCCTGGGCTTTTACCAAAAACAAATGGTATATATTGTAAAGAAAACTTAACAAACACCACCAAGCCAATGGCCTTCATTGGGGCTTAGAGGACAGGTTGATGTATGAGATTTAGCTGAGGTGTCTGAGGTGTCTAAAAGCCCAGACTCTGTCCATGAGCATCTGACAATTAGAAAAACTGCTGATTCAGGATGGAGGAATTGCTCAGTCATGGGTTGCCCAGCGTTGGTGGGTGCAGTCTCTCGTGCGTGTGGCTGGTAGATGAAGGGTGACCAGGGTCATAATGGTGACTTACACCTTGAAAGTGCCTTGATTAGCCTTTCTCCTGCCTATTGTCTTCCGTAATTGATATGGCCACTCTACCTTCAGCTGAAGTAGGCTCCAGGTTCTAGAATTCTTCCCTAAACCAGTCCATCTCCCACACGTTCTTTAGGAGCTTCCTTAAAAGCCCACCTCCTTCACCAGCTTGTTCCTGTATCACCACACTTACGTCTTCCAACCCTATGTAATATCTCCTGCTTTGGTTCACCATCCATGTCCTTAATTTTTTGGGGATGTTCTACAATCCATTTACATGAACATCAGAAAAAAAACTGTTGGTGCTAGAAATCTGAAACGAAAACAGGAAATGCTGGGAACACCCAGCAGATCAGGCAGCATCTGTGTCTCAAGTTGAAGATCCTTCATCAGAATACCACAGATAATTGTTCTTGTGGCTAAAGTGAGGAGGTCTAGGATCAATCTGGTACAAGGGCATCCACATTATTGGCATCCACAGAACTGTCCACCAATCAAGAGCGGAGATAAAATCCAAGCAATGGTCTGGGATTTCTACACCTCTCCCTCTGGAGTTATGATGGATGAAAATTAATGCATCTCGAAGGCCTTTTGAAGAGCAGGGAATATTGACAGAGCTGATGAACAATTACAAACACATTTGTTCAAAGTTGAGAAAAACAGGGATGCCCTTCCTGTAGATTTTGCCGAGCGCATTTACAGAAAGTAGATGGTGAAGTTCACGGTGCGAGGCAGGGGCAGTGAGAAGGAAATTACCAGCCAATGAATAACATCTCTAACTGTTCCCACTTCCTATTAACTGCAATAATAAACCAAGCCCAGGAAGGAATGAAAACGATGCTGACACAAGGGACTTAAATAACCGGAGGGCAGGAGAAAAGAATTCCCAGCCATGTCAAACCAGAGCAGAACTTAAACTTATGTGCAAATATCATCACCAGAAAGTAGTAAGCCTCAGAAGTCAGCACAGTAGCTTCCTGCCATTTGAGTAACAATTCTTTTTTACCGCACATAAATAGTATTCAACTTCCTATAGTCCTCCTTATGACTATCGAGGAAGATATTAAGATTGCAACAGCTGTCCCACAGACCACTCAACTAACTGACCAACAGTCATAACTCAAATATTATAGCTTGCGGTCATCATTCCAGACTTCTCCATCAGAATCCATGGGTACATTCTGTTCCACTGCTGGAGAAACCTTCCAGAATGGGTGATACAGGAGTGAGTGGCCCTGAAGGCTTCAGTGTTGACTCTGAACACCATGAAGTGTCATGGTGTCTCCTCAGACGCAGGACAGAGAAACATTTACTGATTAACATATACTTCCTTCCTCAAATGCCATAAGACCGTAAGATATAGGAGGAAATTAGGCGATTTGGCCCATTGAGTCCGCTCCGCCATTCAATCATGGCTGATATTTTTTCAACCTCCTTCTCCCTGTAACTCTCAACCCCCTTACCAATCAAGAACCTGTCAACCTCTGCCTTAAATAAATTCAGTGAGTTGGCCTCCACAGGCCTCTGTGGCAACAAATTCCACAGATTCATCACCCTGTGGCTGAAGAAATTCTCATCTCAGTTCTAAAGCTGTGCCCTCAGATCCTAGAGTGACCTACTAATGCAAACATCCTCTCCACGTCCATTCTATCCAGGCCTTTCAGTATTTGGTAGGTTTCAATGAGATCCCCCCTTCATCCTTCTGAACTCCATCGAGTACAGGCGCAGAGCCATCAAACACTCCTCATTTGCTAAGCCTTTCAGTCCAGGGATCATTCAAGTGAACCTCCTCTGGACCCTCTCCTTCGATGCTGAGTCAGTACTCTTCAAGTTGACAGCAGTTGGAAGGGATACTGACATAGAAGGTAAGGGCATAGAATGTACGCCAGATGAGTGACTTTAATGAAGATTACCAAGAGTTGCTACGAGAACCAATACTAACTGAGGTGGCCAGGCTGATATAGCTGCTGGATTGAGAGAGTGGCAGGTAGATTATGGAATTGGTTTGTTACTGTCACATGTACTGAGGTACAGTGAAAAACTTGCCTTGCATACTGTTTGTACAGACCAATGCATTACACAGTGCATTGAGGTAGTACAAGGTAAAACAATACAGAATGCAGAATAAAGTGTCACAGCTACAGAGAAAGCGCTGTGCAGGCAGACAATAAGGTGCAAGGTCATAACGAGGTAGATTGTGAGGTCAAGAGTCCAGTTTATCGTACTTGAAGACCATTCAGTAGTCTTATAACAACGTGATAGAAGCTGTCCTTGAGCCTGGTGGTACGTGCTTTCAGGCTTTTGTATGTCCTGCCCGATGGATGAAGAGAGAATGTCCAGGGTAGGTGGGGTGAGAATAGAAAAGCAGCAGACTCTAGAAAAAGAGAAAATGTTGGAAACACTCTTTAGGTCAGGAAGCACCTGTGGAAAGAGAAACCGTGGTAACATTTCTGGCTGAAAACCCTTCATCAGAGCTGGGAAGGTTTTAAGCTGCAGAGAAGGTGGGGAAGGATGAACAGAACAAGGGGTAGATCCCTGATAGAGTGAGGCCAGTGTTTCCCAGTTGATCCGAACGTTTACGGAGTGGACTGGTTAATAGACTAAGGAAGGCAGCTGGACTGAGAGAAATCAAAAGGATATGTTAAAGCTGTGAAGTGCAGAGCAGAACTGTTGCTGAATCTGAAACCAAATTTTGCCTTAATTGTCCGTCCCATTCACTCTCTGACTTCTTTGTGCATGAACTCTTAACACCGTTCCATCAAAACCCAGCATAAGTTTGAGGAGCAGAACCTCATCTTCCATCTTGGCTCATTGTATCCTGCAGGACTTAATATCAAATTCAACAATTTCAAGTAGCACACTTATTTTTCTGTTTGTATCAGTACTGACCATTTCTGCTGTGAAGTTGTCCATCTAATAAGATAAGATAAGATCTCTTTATTAGTCACATATACATCAAAACACACAGTGAAATGCATCTTTTACGCAGAGCGTTCTGGGGGCAGCCCGCAAGTGTCGCCACGCTTCCAGCATCAACATAGCATGTCCACAACTTCCTAACCTGTATGTCTTTGGAACGTGGGAGGAAACCGGAGCACCTGGAGGAAACCCACGCAGACACGGGGAGAACGTACAAACTCCTTACAGACAGTGGCTGGAACTGAAACCGGGTCACTGGCACTGTAGTAGCTTCACGCTAACTGCTACACTGCCATGGCTGCCCAAAAGTTTAGCTCCCAATGCTGTGTCATTGCCTTACCGCAATGCCATGACTCGGATTCGAACCAAGGTTGCTGCAGCCACAATGCAGAGTACTAACCACTATACAATCATGGCGAGCTACTCAGGAGCTACCGTCACCATCTGTAACATTAACTGTCTTTTCTCTCTCTGCAGACACTACTTGTTGTGCTGGGCATATCTAGGGTTTTCCTATTGGTTTCAGGAACTGAAATGTTAATCCTGTTTCTCTCTCCACAGATGCTGCCTGACCTGTTGAATGTTTCAGACAGTTTGTGTATTTAGTATGAGGGGCAACCTATTTGACCTTGTCCTTACCAATCTACCTAAAGCAGATGGATCTCTCCGTCACATTATTGGTAGGACTGAGCACCACAGTTTCTGGCTGAGACCTTTCATCTGGACTCATGAACCAAAATGTCAACTGTTTATTTCCCTCCACAGATGCTGCTTGACTGGCTGAGTTCCTCCACCATTTTGTGTATTGCTCTAAGATGAAGTAACCTGACTGACTGACACTTCACCCACCACCTTAAACGTTCACTCCCTCCCACACTATCCCACTGTGTACCATTTACCAGAGACATAGTGGACACTTGCCAAAGTTTCTTCAGCAGCACCTCCCAAACCCACTTTGGGAAGACCAACAACATCAGACAAAAGGAAAGGCTAAAATTCCCAAATATCTTTCCATGTTACACAACATCTTGACTTGAAACATTTGACAGTTTCTTCTTATTGCTGAGTAAACATAGAACATAGAGCACGACAGCACAGTATAGGCCCTTTGGCCCACAATGTTGTGCCAACATTTTATCCTGCTCTAAGGTGTATCTAACCCTTCCCTCCCACATAGCCCCCTATTTTTCTATCATTCATGTGTCTAAGAGTCTCTTAAATGTCCCTAATGTATCTGCCCCCACAACCTCTGCAGGCAGTGCGTTCCACGCACCCACCACTCTCTGTGTAAAAAACTTAGCCCTGACAGCCCCCTTATACCTTCCTCCAATCACCTTAAAATTATGTCCCCTCGTGTTAGCCATTGTTGCCCTGGGAAAAAGTCTCTGACTGGCCTCTCGACCTATACCTCTTATCATCTTGTACACCTCTATCAAGTCACGTCTCATCCTCCTTCTCTCCAAAGAGAAAAGCCCGAGCTCGCTCAACCTATCCTCATAAGACATGCTCTCCAATCCAGGCAGCATCCTGGTAAATCTCCTCTGCACCCTCTCTAAAGCTTCCACATCCTTTCTATAATGAGGCGACCAGAAATGAACACAATACTCCAAGTGTGGTCTGACCAGAGTTCTACAGAGCTGCAACATCACCTCGCGGCTCTTGAACTCAGTACCCCGACTAATGAAGGCCAACACCCCATACGCCTTCTTAACAACCCTACCGACCTGCACGGCAACCTTGAGGGATCTATGGATCCCTCTGTTCCTCTTCTGTTCCTAAACGTTCTGAATCTCTTTGTCCAACAGCACTGTAGGTGGACCTTCACCAATGGAGTTCAAGAAAACAGCTCCTCACCACCCTCTCAAGGGGACAATCAGAGAAGGCCAATGAAAGTTTGTTTTCTTTGAATAAAAAAATTAAGATGGACGGAGAGTCCATCTTCCCTGAAATGGAAGAAGATAGCATTTTCTTTTCATAAGGGGATAATTCTGACCTCTAATTTCAAAATAAACCTCCAGCAAAGCATCATTTAAAATGTGCTGATTTTCACATTCATTACTTCAACTGACTTGTACAGAAGTGGAATTATTTTAGAAGCTTCCAGATGTAGTTTACTAATTTGGTTCCCGTGACGACAGCTAGTAATTATTTTGGATGCATATTCGGTTAACTATGTTCAAACCGTTTAAGCTTTGGTTAGAGAACACTTGGAGTATTGTGTGCAATTCTGATCACCCTGTTACAGGAAGGATATGGAGGCTTTGGAAAGGGGGTAGAAAAGGTTTATCAAGATGCTGCCTGGATTTGAGGGTATGAGCTATATGGAGAGGTTATAGAAGCTGATAGAAGCTTATAAAATTATGAGAGCCATAGGTAGGGGAGAGAATCTTTTTCTCAGGGTAGAAACATTAAGTGTTTGAGGACATGCATTAAGGTGAGAGGGAGAAAGTTTCAATGAGATGTGCGGAGCAAGGTTTTTTACACAGAGAGTGGTGGGTGCCCGGAAACGGGCTGCCAGGGGTAGTGGTGGAAGTAGATCCGACAGTGGCATTTAAGAGGCTCTTAGATAGACTCATGAATGTGCAGGGAATGGAGGGTAATAGATCATTTGCAGGCAGAACAGATTTAGATTCGTCATTGTGTTTGGCTCAGACATCGTAGGCTGAAGGGCCTGTTCCTGCGCTGTACTATCCTATGTTCTCTATTGCTGCAACTGGACGGCTTGAGTTTTAAGGAGAGACTGTATAGGCCAGTGCTGTTTTCCCTGGAGTGAAACAGGCTGAGGGGTGACCTTATATAAAATCATGAGGGTCATAGATAAGGTGAATTGTCACTGTCTTTATCCTGGGGTGGGGGGGGGGGGGGGTGAGGTGGTCTAAATCTAGAGAACACAGGTTTAATGTGAGGGGGTAAGTTTTAAAGGGGACCTAAGGGCCAGGTTTTTCACATAGAGGGTGGTGGATATATGGAATGAGCTGCTAGAGGAAGTGGTAGATATGAGTACAATTACAACGTTTAAAAGACACTTAGACAGATACATGGATAGGAAAGGTTTAGAGGGATATGGTCCAAATGCAGGGAGGTGCAACTAGCTCAGGTAGGCACCTACTAATGGCTTGGACAAATTGGGCTGAAGGGCCTGTTTCTGTGCTGTATAACTCCCTGACTCTGTGTTCCTGGAAACTAGATAAAAACATGTCACTAAAGGTTTACTTTGTGTCATTCTTTGTGTCAGTGAAGGAATAATACAAAGGGTTGCATCATAGTGAGCACCTACATTCTCATTTTATCTGTTAAATAGCCTGTTATATCAGAGCAATAGAAGATGCAATAATATGTACTCCTAGTCTTTTTGGTTTGATCTGGTTTGGGCTGCATGTGGTAGGAACCCAAGTATCTGTATCTTCCAAAACTCATATCCAAGTGGAATGTTCAAAGTCAAATAGTGGAAATACATCAGGGTATTGGAACGGGGAAAGGTTTATGGATTTGCTTCTCCTCTATGAAAGAGCTGGAATAGAAATCAGAATGGTTAACATTGGCTATCACGCAGAATCATTAACATGACATAGGAAGTTCCACCTGTCACACAAATGGACATGAAGATATTTTCTTTCTTTTGCTTTTCTTGCCTTTTCCTTCTCTCTGTAACAGAAGTTGGCCTGGGAGTTTTGCTTCTGAACACCAGGATAGAATCAAAGACAAAGCAAACTCTTGCTCTTCAGAAGGTAAGTCGGCAAATTTTGCCGAAATAGTTAATATTTGTTGAAAGATAGGGGGCTCTGATGGAGTGGCTGGAACATTTCCACCATCAGACCAGAGATCCTTGGACAACAGTTTCAAAGGTCCCTACTTTAAGTCTGAGGCTACAAGATTCCCATGCTCTGTCAAGACCCCAAATACTGGCATTCACAAATGTGAGATCAGAAGGTTCCTATCCTCAGAGGGAGGTCCACATCTTCAGTGGGAGAGCCCCCATCAGATGGAAAGCTGGAAGGTCTCCACTTGAAGGGAATATTCAGAGTTGATGAATGAGGCACTTGGACAGTGTTATCGTGACTGGCTTCCAAGTTAGGAGCATTCAAACTAAACCTCACATCACACTCTTCACTGTGAGATTTTGTACTGTATCATAGATTATAGATTACCCAATTGATAAAGGAATAGAGATTTGTTAATTGATTAGTTCTTTATCAGTTCTGCTGTGCTACACCAAAATCTGTGCTCAAGACTGTAAGATAGATACTGTAGGCTGTAATGTACAGCTAGCCTGTTCTCAACATCTTAGTGAGTTTTATTTAATTATAAACCTGTTCACTCTTACTTTCTGGAAGATTATTTTTTACAACTTCCCACCTGAGAACAAGACCAATATGTCAAGTTCTTACAACATCACTCAGTTAATCTATCCATTTCTAAGTTACTTGAAGGTTATTTGATATCTGCAAATAAATTCTCAGATTCTTAAAACTGCTTCTAAAGGTTGAATGCCACCTGTGTTAAGAAAAAAAACTGAATTAATTGTGGCTCTGCTTTGGCTCCCATGGGGTTAATTTATCAACGTGGAAAATATGCATTCTTTATAATTTCCCAAGCCTTTCTCAATTATATCTTTGAATCAGAACTTATTCAGAACAACAAAATCTCCTCAAGTGTCCCAAATTTTCAATTTATTTTCTGAACAATTGCCAATTTTAATATCTGAGAATCTCCCAGCTGGCATTGGAGATTGTCATAGAACTCACAATTATAATCAGAATTGCACATAATCATAATGGAATTCAGGCCCCTATTCCAATGTGTATTTTTTCTGATTTTGATTACTATTTGGCAACTGATAAAACAAGACACGAACTAAACAAAGAGAGACACACAAAGACAATGCCTATAAACTAACCCAATATATTACAACATCCTTCTGATATCTTTGGATTTTTTTCAAGCTACCGGAAAAAAAATCTGAATATAGCGGAGAAAATCAATTAGCACATTTATTTTACTTTAAATTCTATGAAACAAAAACAACCACTAGCTATAACCTAATAAGTTAAAAACCAGATACTGTAGGCTTTCAGGTACCATCTTATCTCTGGAACAGAAACACTTAAACTCACGGAATATTCACACCATTTACATTGTTTACAACCTACAACATGACACAAAGATCTGAACAATGCACACACACGGACCATAAACTTTCAATAATGCCCAGATGGGCTAACAAGTTCCTGGGCCCAACACATTGATGCAAGAAGGCACGACAGTGGCTCTGCTTTGTTAGGAATTTGAGGAGATTCCATATGTCACCAAAGACCTACAAATTTCTATAGATGTACAGTGGAGAGCATTCTGACTGGTTGCATCACAGCCTGGTATGGAGCCTCCAAAGCACAGGATCACAAGAGGCTACAGAGGGTTGTAGACTCAGCTAGCTCCATCTCAGGCACAACCCTCCTCCCTGTCAAGGACATCTTCAAGAGGCGGTGCCTCAAGAAGGCGGCATCCATCACTAAGGACCCTCACCATCTGGGACATGCCCTCTTCTCATTACTACCATCAGGGAGAAGGTACAGGAGCCTGAAGACCCATACTCAATGCTTCAGGAACAGTTTCTTCCCCTCCGCCATCAGATTTCTGAACGGTCTATGAACACTACATCATTATTCCTTTCTTTTTGTACTGTTTATTTATTTTTGTAATCTATAGTAATTTTATACCTTTGCACTGTACTGCTGCCACAAAACAACAAGTTTCATGACATGTATGTCAGTGATAATATATCTGATAATAAATTTTGAGGTTCATGTGCGTATCAAGTCAACTCTTTGGTGTAATCAAAAAAACGATTTATAGCTGTATTTTCAGGGGCTTTTCCTTTCAGAATATATATTGAATAAACTTTAGATGTGTAATTTTCAGTTGCATGCCAAACCACAGCTTAATATGAACGTTGTTTAAGATACTTTTGCAAAAAGCAAATACTTATGTTTATAGATCACATCAGTGTTTTACTGTCAATAATTTACTTTGGAAGAATTATCATAGTTGTGATGTGGGAAATGATGCAAACAATTTGTCTATTGCCTGATGCTCAAACAACAACATAACCCTCACCAGATAAATCAGGGTTTGTTGCAAATAGCAAATTGCTGGAGGAACTCAGATGGTCAGGCAGCATCTGTGGAGAGAAATGGACTGCCAATATTTTGGATCGAGACTCTTTGCCTGGACTTCCAGATTTTGTGATGTTTGCAAATACAACCTGGAAACTGGGGAGGAATAAACCAGAAAATGTTGAACATACACAGCAGGTCAGGCAGCATCTGTGGAGAGAGAATCAAAGTTATGTTTCAGGTTGATGACAAAACCAAGCACTAGGTGTAACCCAATAAGTTTAAGAGCTGTTACTGTAGGCTTTCAGCCACCATCTTACCTCTGGAAAAGAAATACTTAAGCTCATGGAATATTCACACTGTTTGTTTACAATACAAAACATGAATAAATGTTGCAGAGAGAGGGAGGGGTGGAGGGAACAGAGGGAATATCTGTGAGAGGGCAGAGACCTGGAGAAGAAATTACTGCTCTTCTTTCATCAGTGCCTTGCGTTTTTAACAGCCATTTGAGAGGCAGACATCTTATTCAAGGTGGGCTTCTACCGTGTCACATTCATTTAGTGCTGCAAGGGGGCATCAGCCCACAATCTCTCCAGAAGGCACCATCTTCCGAATGAGGGATGAGCCACAGCTGCCAACTGAGTGAGGCAGCACCTTTAACTCCTGTTCTGGTGCTGAGGTAGGTCTCCCACTACAAAATTTGTTTATTTTCTCCCTCTGTGGTGAAGTGGGCTACAAAAATGCTGGAGCCACTGGCATCTAGAAGAGAGAGAAGTCCACAATTTCTTAAGTTCATCTTCTGCTGTGAGCTGAATTTGTTCAAGGATTGTATCGAGCACAAATGATTATGCTGAAGTGAATGCGATTTTCTTGGTTAGATATTACAGCAGTCTCTATAATAGTCATTAGTATATCAATTAATCTATTGAAGATATAGGATTTTAGCAATAGTACTTTCTTAAGCACAGAAATCACATCAATAATATTTTAATAATCTTATGATTATTGCCATTACTGATCATTGTAGTTAGTTGATAGTTGTATATTTTATAAAATTAACCAATTCTGTCTCACTTTTCCTATTTGTTATCTGATATGCAATGCATCTGACCGCTTAGTTCAAGAACTTGTCGCAAAGAATTCTGTCCTGACCTCTGATAAAATTGAAAGCGACATATTTCATGTTTCATTCCATTAACTGTGCTTCATAGTGTAAACATACCCCAGAATTGCAGGAACAACTGTCATTCATACCCTGGGAAAATATGGGTCTGAAATGCTGCCATCAGAAAGGAGTTGCTGGCTTCTGTAATGGGCTTTAAAGAAGAGCCACTCCCACATACTTGCTGCCAACTAAGGAATCTTCAAAGATGAGAAATCCTTTTTCAAAATGCACAGCACAAGAGGGACACTTTGAATCAATGTGACAAGTACAAAATACAAATGTATAAAGAGTGCAAGTGGGAAATGGGCCATTGATCAGAGATGCTCAAAAGAAAAGTTCCCACAGCAGCAGAGCCAAGGAAATGGAAGACAACCCTTGTCGTTGCTGGTTTAGTTAATCTCAGTTGGAGTATTGGAAGGGGTATCACAATTTCACTGAAGTTCTTTCTTTAAAGGCATTCATGTACATCTTATGTAAGCATTGCCATGCAGTCTGTGTCATTCACATTCTCAATTTCCTAGGTGTTAATATTACCAACAGGTTTTCCTGGTCCAACCACCTAGATGCTATGGCCAAGGAAGCTCACCAGTGTCTCTACTTCCCCAGAAGGATAAGAAAATTTGGCATGTCCCCGATGACCCTCGCCAATTTTTAGAGATGCACCATAGAGAACATCCTATTCGGATGGATCACGGCTTGGTACAGCAACTGCTCTGCCCAAGACCACAAGAAATTGCAGAGTTGTGAACACAGCCCCGTCCATCATGAAAACCAGCCTCCCCTCAATTGACTCTGTCTACACTTCCCGCTGCCTCGGGAAAGCAGCCACCACAATCGAGGATCCTTTCCACCCCAGTCATTCTCTCTTCACCCCCCTGCCAATGGTTACAAGATACAAAAAGCTTGAGAACATGTACCACCAGGCTCAAGGACAGCTGCGATCCCGCTGTTACCAGACTCTTGAATGGACCTCACATACGCTAAAAGATGAATTCTTGATCTCTCAACCTACCTCATCGTGACGCTTGCATCTAATTTAACCACCTGCGCTGCACTTTCTCTGTTACTGTAACACTATATTCTGCATTCTGTTATTGCTTTTCCTTTTGTACTACCTTGATGTAATTACGTTTTGGAATGATCTGCCTGGATGGCATGCAAATCAAAGCTTTTCACTGTACCTCAGTACATGTGACAATACCAGATCAATTATAGCACTGAGGAATTTGAAGGCTGCAGACATAAGTGAAAGTCTCTGATTTCAAGAGTGAAGATACGTTGTCTGGGTTTGCCATGGCAACTGGAAAGTAAACCACCTAACCCATCTAAACAGCAAGACATGTTGTCAGTGGTAAAAGCTAGAAAATAGGAACTCAGAGATAAGGACAGGAGGCACTATTTCAATGAAATTAAACATTACAGAGTATGACCTTTGATGTTTTGGTTACGGGCTTTGCATTTGTTGGTATTGAAGTAACATAAAAGCACAAAAGTGCCCAGAAATGCAGAGAACTATCATGTTAGCAGCGTACGAGGACAAGAACTCTGCTTTGTTATCACACCATGCACACATAAATGTACAGTAGGACAAATGGCAAATATCCTCCTGAGCCTGAGAAAATAACAAGCTAAACAACTTTCAGGTACCATCTTGTCTGAAAGTGACTGCAGACGCTGTAATCTGGAGTAAAACAATTGCAGGAACTCAACGAGCAAGTTGGCATCAGTAGGGGTAGTTGACGTTTCGGGTCCAGACCCTGTATCGGTCCCGATGATGGGTCTTAACTGGAATCGTCAGCTATCCCTTTGCCACAATTTAAACAGTTTTATTAACATATGGCTGTTTCCGGGTACACACTGTAACCTTTGGAAATTCAGGCAGTGCATGTTGTCTCAAAGCATTAGCTCAGAAATGTATAGAGCTGTGCATCACATATACCTAAATTTCCTGATGCATTGTGATAGTCAAGATCATTGGAAGTAGAGACACCAGATGCAGGAATCTGGAGCAACACACAATCTACTGGAGGAACTCAGCGGGTCGAGCAGCATCTGTGGGAGGAAAGGAATTGTCGATGTTTCAGGTCGAAACCCTGCCTCAGGAAGTAGAGTGATATCAGAACATCATTTCCCAGTGATGCCTCAGCACTGACTTTAGGTAGCTGAATCAGCATAAAAATGGCGGCGTAATGCAGTGATCAGAACCTAACCTTAACTCTCCACTTGAACTATGAGCCCCCTTTCACAGCCCATTTCACACCAGTTTTTGTGTAAAGTGTAGTTTGAAAGCACATGTGGCACCAAAACTACTGGGAATTTGACAACTTGTCAGGTTACCTCTTGATGTTATCAGTAAACAATGGCTCAGTCTATGCTTTCCAAGCATTAAGATGAACAGGTCTCTGGGTTTGGGCCAAAATCAGTAAATTAACCAACTTACTATGAATAAAATGGTTCAACAGAGAGATACAGTAAACAAACGCAGAGTAAAATACAACAGAGCATGTTTAAGTCACCAAGTCATAGAGTCACAGAGTTGTACAGTGCAGAAATGAGCCCTTCGGCCCATCACATCCATACTGACCTTTTTTGCCTGTCTACACTAATCCCATTTACTCACACTAGGTCTGTACCCTTCTATGCCTTGCCTATTTAATTGCCTGTCTAAACATCTCTTATACATAGTGATCGTATCGGACCACCTCTGGCAGTGAGTTCCAGATTTCAACCACTCTGTGTAAAAAAAACTTCCCCACACCCCCACAAATCCTCTTTAAAACTCCTTCCTTGAACCTGAAACATACATCCTCTTGTTTTTGACACCCCTACCATGTGAAAAAAGATTCAGCCTATCAACCCTATCTGTATCTCTTTCAACTTTATGCACCTCTGCCAAGTCACACCTCAGCCTCCTTCGCTCCGATATAAACAAACCTGGTCTATCTAACCTCTCCCCACAAGTAAAGTCCTCCAATCTAGGCAGCATTTTGGTGAACCTCCTCTGCACTCTCTCCAGCGCAACAACATCCTTCCTATAGTGTGGTGACCGGAACTGGGGGTCCTTGTGCAGGATACCCTAAAGGTTAACCACCAGGTCGGATTGGCAGTTAGGAAAGCGAATGCTGTGTTGGCATTCATTTCAAGAGGAATAGCGTATAAAAGTAAGGAAGTGTTGATGAGGCTCTATGGGGCACTGGTGAGACCTCATTTGGAATACTGTATGCAGTTTTGGGCCCCTTATCTTAGAAAGGATGTACTGATGTTGGAGAGGGTTCAGAGAAGATTTACAAGGATGATTCCCGGAATTAAAGGGCTTACTTATGATGAGCGTTTGTCTGCTCACTGGAGTACAGAAGAATGAGAGGGGACCTCACAGAAACATTTCGAATGTTGAAAGGACTGGACAGAGTAGATGTGGCTAAGTTGTTTCCCTTGGTGGGTGAGTCCAGGAAAAGAGGGCACAGTCTTATGATTAGAGGGTACCCATTTAAAACGGAGATGAGGAGAAATTTCTTTAGCCAGAGGGTTGTGGATTTATGGAATTGTTTGTCACATACAGCTGTGGAGGCCCGATCATTGGGGGTGTTTAAGGAGGAGATTGATAGGTATATAATTAGTCAAGGTATTAAGGGATATGGAGGAAAGGCTGGGAATCGGGGCTAGGTGGGAGAATAGTTTAGCTCATGGTGAAGTGGAGGAGCAGACTCGATGGGCCGAATGGCCTACTTCTGCTCCTTTGTCTTGTGATCTTGTGAACTGCACACAACACTCCAAGCACAGCCTAGCCAGTGTTTTGTAAAGTTGCAACATAGTGTGTGCGTACATCAAACTCAGCTAAGTTACAGACATTCATGTTTTAATCAGAAACATTGCTCCCTGTATTATGACAGTGGTTATATTATTGGTTTGTATCCAGAGAATTCAGCTATTACTTTGAAGACGCAAGTTCTGGGGACAGCTGGGGAATTTAAGTTTGAGGAATCAAGTGGCAATGGAATTTGTTTGAAAAACATCTTTAATCAGTCATGGTTACCAGGGCACAGTTGAAACGTCATTACAGAAGAGACATCTAGTTCAAATCTCTCAGAGAAGGAAACCTGCTGTCTTCAATGGTCCGCTCTGTACGTGATTCCAGCTAAATCAATGTGATAGAGTCATAACTGGCCTCTGAAATGGTCAAGCAAGCCACAAAGTTCAAGGAGAGATAAGCCAGTGTTGCCTACATCTGGTGAATGGATAGAAAAACTCTGAATACAGTAAGTGTGGACTCTGTCTACACTTCTCGCTGCCTCGGTAAAGCATCAAACATAATCAAAGACCCCTCGCGCCCCAGACATTCTCTCTTCTCCCCTCTCCCATTGGGCAGAAGCTACAAAAGCCCGAAAGCACGTACCACCAGGCTCAAGGACAGCTTCTATCCCGCTGTTATGAGACTATTGAACGGTCCTCTGGTATGATAAGGTGGTCTCTTAACCTCACAATCTACCTCGCTATGGCCTTGCACCTTATTGTCTACCTGCACTGCACTGGAACTGTAACACTTTATTCTGCATTCTGATATTGTTTTCCCTTGTACTACCTCAATGCACTGAGTGATGAAATGACCTATATGGATGGCAGACAAAGCTTTTCACTGTGCCTTGATACATGTGACAATAATAAACCAAAAACATATGAATCAGAAACTATCCATCCAGTCCATTTCGAAATCCCAATCTTTCCTCATCAACCCAAAGACTAGCTTTGTTTTTGTTGGGCTTCAGATGTGCTTATATCCTGTGTTATTATAAGCGACGATTATAATAATTACCAAGTTATTTCCTTTTCTTCTTGGACTAAATAATCATTTCAAGATATAAATGATAGGAAGTAAACATTGCAAGAAATAAAGTGAAAGGTTAAACATAAAGATCATCCTTGATTCTATTGTCAAACACCTGCTGAATATCATGTTATAGGTTCTTCATAAACACTATTCCTTCCAGTTCTTAGGAGATTTTCATGTGCAATGTTTAGTAATCTCCTACTGTCTTTGCAGGGTGTGGGGTTTATTTTCATAATTCAGTTTACCATCACTGAAAGTAAAAGTAAAAATTTCAACCATGAGCAGGGATTTCCATTGATGGGAGATATTCATTGGTTCATGGACGATGTGTGGTTGGTTTAGATCGGGAATAAGTGGCATTCCTCTATTTGATTCTGACTTTCCTGCTGAAATATATGTTGATTTTAATCCTTTAGGCTCATTAACATGGCACTGAGCCTCTCCTTGCTCACAGCAAAGGGGAACTGGATGCAAAGTGACTTCTGGCATCCAGAAACATTGGATGCTCCTTTGATATCCAGGTGGAAGATCATGGCGAATGGACCTGAGGAAGGAGCTGGTGGTGGTGGAGGGGCCGGGTGGTTGGTGGGGGATTGGAGGAGGGAGAGCAAGTCCAGGGTATCAGAGACCTATATACTTCTAATGAAACTGAGAGCAACGTCCTCCCCCTAAAAAAAAGGAAAAAAATAACAGAACTTTCAAGTTCTCATCGCAGCCTGATCCTCTGCCTATTTGCTTCAGTCTGGTGAGAAACTATATTACACACCTTTAAAGGAAGACCCACCAGCTTCAGAGAAGCACTTATTGCGTGTGCTTGGGAAAACAGGTTAAAGTCAGGATTGTGGGAACAAGGTGAATAATCAGTCAGAAGAACACTTGGACATTGTAACTGCCCTCCTCCACGAAAAATCTCCATGCCAGGGCTCTGCCATGTTATGAATGGTAAATGGGCAGCATGCTGTGTGTCCCAATGTGTCTCAGTACTTATAGACTTGGAGAGTCATAGAGTCATACAGCTCTGAAACAGGCCCAACTAGTCCATGCCGACCAAGATGTCCATCTAAGCTAGTCCCATTTGCCCGCATTTGGCCCAGATCCCTCTAAACCTTTCCTATCCATCTACCTGTCCGTGTATTTTAAATGTTGTTATACTTCTCATTCTATTTTTTATCTGGATGTCCAAAGCATCAAACTGTGAAGCATAGCCTTGTACGATCCTAACAGCATTGTGCGTATACCCACACCTCAAGGACTGGGAGAGGTTTAGAGGGGTATCAGCCAAACACAGGCAAGTGGGACTAGCTTGGATGGGAAGCTTGGTCGGCATGGAACAGATGGGCTGAAGGGCCTATTTCTGTGCTGTATGACTCTATCACTCTATGACTGGAGCGGTTCAAGAAGGCAGCTCACCATCACCTTCTCAAGGGAAACTAGAGCTGGGCAATTAAATGCTGGCTCAGCCTGTGAAGCCCACATCCCTTGAATGAATATATAAAAACAACAAGGAAGATGAGAGTTAATTAAAAAGATTTTTTAACGCATATGTCAGTAATGACTGCCACAAAATTTGCTGGATTGTAAACACAGTTGGAAGTGTTGGTGATGTGGTTAAGGAACACAGCTGTCTTTGAGACTGGCCAAGCGCTAGACAAATCTTCTACTCCTTTTTATAAATGATTGCAAGAACATGGTGTATGTTCAGTTATTGCGGCCTTTGAAAAGCCTGGTTGGATGCCACCCCTTTATCAGTTAGAACCTGGACTTTACGGCAATGGGGCATGGAGTAGGCAAAGGATTGGAATGGGGTGGTAAGGAGGAGGGGTGCAGAGCCCTCAAAAGGAGAAGGGTAACGATGCAATAGCGGGGTGCTGTTATGAAAATGAATAGTAGATTTGACTCAATGTTTATATAGAGGAGAATGAGGATGGAGGTTCAGCAGAACCTAACCTCTCTGAAGTAGATCATGGCTAAAAAATTTTAGGAGCCTCTGATATAACTCATTTGTTTTCCAACTTTTTTTTTCAGTTCAAGGATGTCTTTCATTATTGCCTTGGTTTTTTTTAAATTATTCAGAGCAAACATTTCAAGTGGCATATTCATGTCAGGCTGCTAGATCAGTATTGCTTATGATTGAGACCATGAAGATTTATCTTAGCTTGTTGAAAATTGTTTAGCTGATGCAATAAATTCTCATGGAACCCTTTGCTAATGTACGGTGAATCCGAGAGAGACTTAATGATATGGAACAAACAAAGCTGAAGTTTAAATTCAAACTATGCAACCATGCTATGTGTGTGTGATGCTGCTGCAGGTAAGCTTTTCATTGCACCTGTGCATACATGTATTTCTGCAGATGACAATAAACTCCACTTTGACTTTGACTTTGAACCCATTCATTTTGTCAGAAATAGTGGTGATAGTGGTGTTTAAGAGACGTTAGACACATGAATATGGAGGCAATGGAGGGATATGTATCGTGTGCAGGTAAAAGAGATTTAGTTTAATTGGATATCATGCTTGGTGCAGCCATTGTGGGCTGAAGGGCCTTTTCCTGTGCTGTACTGTTCTATGATTGATCTATGCACCTGAATGACAAATACTAAGGAAACAGAATGGTGGGTTGGATCTGAATTTAATGGCCAAATGAGTATTTTTGCTTTGCCTCTTAGACCAGTCAATAAATAAATGTTCCAGATGAAAGGGAGTACTAACTTAATTTACAGAGTACAACCAGTTTAAAGGTAAGGCCAATCTCTAGTTGCAGGGTTGGACTGTGTACTCCTGTAGTCAGCTGATTCCAGGAATAACAGATGTCTTAAAGGTTTGATAATACTTGTCTTTGCTGTCAGGTCAAATGATGCATTATCATCATTGGCCTTGGTTCCCTATTGATGCTGGGCTTTTCATTAGGATTAGTTCTATTTAATTATCCTTTTTCTGTCTTTCCTTTACAAATACTTATACAATGCTTTTGAGATTAGTTTTATAATTTCCAATAACCTGTGATGGTAATGCTTAAACACTCCCAGAGATGGTCCTACACTCCAATGTTGCCCATTCACCATCCAGTGGAAGCCATCTTTCACACTTTACTTCTAAAAGTGTCACAGAACTTCAACAGATTCCTCTTAAGCTTTTCCATTACATGAAAAATAATTACAAACCTCCCTTCATTTCCATAATCTCACCTTTCCTCTGTCCTTATCAAAGACTCCTCGTAGCCCAGTCATTCTCTATTCTCCCCACTTCCTTCAGGCAGAAGATACAAAAGCTTGAAAGCATGCACCTCTAGGCTCAAGGACAGCTTCTATCTCACTGTTATAACTCTTGAACAGACCTCTTGTATAATAAAAATGAACTCTTGATCTCTCAATCTACCTCATCATGGCCCTTGCACCTTATTTGTCGACCTGCACTGCACTTTCTTTGTAACTGTAACTGTAACACTATATTCTGCATTCTGTTCTATATTACCTCAATGTACTTATAGTTGGAAAGATCTGTATGGATGGCATACAAAAGTTTCTCACTGTATCTCGGTACATGTGACAATAATAAACTAAACCAATTATCAACCTCCTTATGGCCCCTTCTCTCACTTTAATTTCCTTTGCATTATTTGAGAATTACATGCAATAACATAAATCAAAATAGGAGTCTCACATAATCTATGTGAAACATATTTACTGTGAACTCATGTTGGCAAGTGAAAGTAAGGAGTGCCATGTTTGGAAGAGACAACATCTGAGCTCAGTTTGCTGATTAATCATCCAGTATTGGTTTATCCATAATGTGATATAAGCAGGAAATTCAGAAACACCATGGTCATTTTCCGTACAAGCAACATATCTACCACACTGCACTCTTCAATTTATACTGTGAGCTGTCAAAATCAATTTTTATCTCGTTTGAAATCACATTCTAAAATAATAATACTCTAGAATAATTTACATTTTGCCTCTGAGAATGGGGGCAGAGAAAGGTGGGAGAAAGATAGGAGAGGGGGAAGATTACAAGAATAAGGAAGTCACGTTACAGCTGTATAAAACGTTGGTTAGGCCGCACTTGGAGTATTGTGTTTGCCCCATTACAGGAAGGCTTTGCAGAGGATGCAGAGGAGGTTTACCAGGATGCTGCCTGGATTAGAGGGCATGTGCTTATAAGGAGAGGTCGGACAAACTTGGGTTGTTTTCTCTGTAGCAGCAGAGGCTGAGGGGAGACCTGATAGAAGTTTATAAAATTATGAGAGGCACAGATAGGGTGGAGAGTCAGAATCTTTTTCCCAGGGTAGAAATGTCAAATACGACAGGATATGCATTTAAGGTGAGAGGGGGAAAATTTAAAGGAGATGTGCAGGTCAAGTTTTCTTTTACCCACAGAGAGTTGTGGGTGCCTGGAACGGGATGCCTGGGGTGGTGGAAGCAGATACGATAGTGGCAATTAAGAGGCTTTTAGATAGACACATGAATATGCAGGGATCAGGTGCAAGCAGAAGGGTTTTAATTTAGTTTGGCATCGTTTTTGGCATAGGCATTGTGGGTCAAAGGGCCTGTTCCTGTGTTCTCTGTTCTAAAGGGAAGGAATGGAGCATTGCCAACAGAGAAAGGTGTCGGGGGGGATAGGGGAGGTGGCGTGCTACCCTGAGCCAAAGGCCAAAGGTGGGCAGTGAATCAACTGAGCACTGACGTTCAGTCAAAGTGTTTATCTGGACTCCATCCCTGGGAAAGACTGGTCAGTCCTTAACTGTATCTCCCCTTCCCCCATTCGTTCTCTCCCTACCTCCAGCTCTCCCATTCACTCTCACTGCCTTTCTCATTCTGCACCATTTCCACCCTCTTCCCCTTCCCCCTCCTGAACCCTCCAATATCTCTTTCCTCCTTCCACGCTTAACTCTTTCATTCCCTCACTCTGCTTCTACCTCGCAGCTCCTCCACTCTCTCATTGCCTCCTGTTCATCCTCAAAACAGACATCTGTCAGATATTAACAACCACCATTTAGAACCTGCCCTGAATCCCCACTCTGGGTCCCTTGCCAGCCAGATCAATAATTCAGTACATAAGAGTTTCAAATGCCATGGCAATCATGATCTGTCGAATGTTAGGAGCAGCCTTCTCTTGTTCCCATGTACGACACTAACATGGATATAATCTTGTTAGGGGAAGCACACATTTCCCAGACTGAAATAACTCCCAATCCAAATAAAATATATTGATGCTGGAGCAAAGTTAATCAACAAAATGTAAAATCAGAAAAAAAATGCTTACTAATTTGATTCAGCACCACAACATCTATCAAAAGTTTAACTTGTTTATTATATTAAAGTCAAAGCATGTAAGCATTGTTTCAGGAGCAATTTATTTTGCTTCTGATGACTCTGTATCTTTCTGGTGTGAGATAATCCGAAGGAACGTGTGAGATAAGATAAAAGATAAGACGCAATCAGATCATCACTACAGCTGGCCTGACATCTGTCTCGATGTATAATCGTATTGCTTATCCTTATTGCGACAGAGCTTGGGATCCGTGCATTCCTGTGTGATGCCTAAGCCAAAAAGAGTGAGAAGAATTGATGTCAGACCATGCCCTGAGAATTAGGGCTATTTTCCAATTGGTTCCTCAGGGTCAGCAGTTAATGCATTTTTGGCTCACACAAAAAAATAATCCTTTTTAAGATGTTGGCTCTGGGTTAGTTTACATCTCTAAATGACACATCATGATTCTAACAGTGAAAACAATTCAAGAAATTTGGAACATAAGAGCATGGCCTAATTATATTTTGCCTTTATTTCATCTGGTCCTGACCTATATTTAAAATGAATTCGTCAGATGTCCAAATTTCCAATGCACACTCCCATTGTATGAAATTTTCCATTAGGATCAAAGTAATGGTCAATTAACTAATTAACCAGTTGGGGGATTTTAACATGAAGGTGGATTGGGAAAGCCAGGAAGGTAGTGGATCTCAGGAGACAGAGGTTGTGGAATGTCTACGGGATGGTTTTTTTGGAGCAACTTGTTGATGAGCCCACCAGGGGATCAGCTGTTTTGGATTGGGTGCTGTGTAACGAACCTGAAGTGATTAGGGAACTAAAGGTAAAGGAACCATTAGGAAGTAGTGATCACAATATGATTGAGTTCAGTTTCAAATTTGAAAAGGAGAAGCTGATATCAGGTATATCAATATTTCAGTGGAACAAAGGAAATTACAGTGGCCTGAGAGAGGAACTGGCCCAAATTGATTGGAGATGTAAGCTAGTTGGAGGGACGGCAGAGCAGAAATGGATGAAATTTCTACAAGAAATAAGGAAAGTGCGGGACAGATATATTCCAAGAAAAAAGAAGGTTATGAATGGAAAAGTGGCACAAATGTGGATAATGAGAGAGGTTGAGGCTTAAATAAAAGCAAAAAAGAGGGCATACAAGTAAGCAAAAATTAGTGGGAAAACAGAAGACTGGGAAACTTTTAAAAACTTACAGAAAGAAACTAACAAAGTCGTTAGGAAAGAAAAGATGAATTATGAGAGGAAGTTGGCAGATAATATACAAAAGGATACTAAGAGTTTTTTTAAATATATGAAGAGTAAAAGAGAGACACGGGTAGATATAGGACCAATTGAAAACAGTGCAGGAGAGATTATAATGGATAAAAAAAGAGATTGCAGAGGAACTAAATGAGTATTTTGTATCGGTCTTCACTGTGGAGGACATCAGCAATATACCTGATAGTCAGGGGTCTCAGGGGATAGAACTGAGTTCAGTCAAGATTACTAAAGAGAAGGTGTTTGGGAAGCTAAATGAACTAAGGACAGATAAATCTCCTGGACCCTCGGGTTCTGAAGGAGGTGGCTTTAGAGATTGTGGAGGTATTGCTGATAATTTTCCAGGTATCAATAGACTCTGGCATGGTTCTGGAGGACTGGAAGGTCGCAAATGTAATTCCGCTGTATAAGAAAGGTGGGAGGCAGCATAAAGGAAATTACAGACCTATTAGTCTGACATCGGTGGTTGCAAAGTTATTGGAATCGACCCTCAAGGACGAGGTTATGGAATACCTAGAGGTGCAAGACAAGATAGGTCCAAGCCAGCATGGTTTCATGAAGGGAAGATCCTGCCTGACCAACCTATTGGAGTTTTTTGAGGACATCTCAGGTAGGGTAGATAAGGGAGAGGCTGTGGATGTTGTGTATTTAGATTTTCAAAAGGCCTTCGACAAGGTGCTGCACAAGAGGCTGATTAATAAGATGAGAGCTCACGGAATTACAGGAAGGACATTGGAATGGGTGGAGCATTGGCTGATAGGCAGAAAGCAAAGGGTGGGAATAAAGGGATCCTGTTCTGGTTGGCTGCCAGTTACCAGTGGTGTTCCGCAAGGGTCGGTGTTGGGGCCGCTTCTTTTTACATTGTACATCCATGATTTAGATTATGGAGTAAATGGTTTTGTGGCTAAGTTTGCAGACGACAGCAAGATAGGTGGAGGAGTAGGGAATATTGAAGAAATAGGAAGGTTGCAGAGAGACTTAGATAGTTTAGGAGCATGGGCAATGAAATGGCAGATGAGATTCAATGTTGAGAAATGTGCGGTTGTACACTTTGGTAGAAGAAATAAACGGGCAGATTATTATCTAGATGGGGAGAAAATTCAAAGTACAGAAGTGCAAAGGGACTTGGGTGTCCTCATACAGGATATCCTAAAGGTTAACCACCAGGTCGGATCGGCAGTTAGGAAAGCGAATGCTATGTTGACATTCATTTCGAGAGGTATAACGTATAAAAGTAAGGAAGTGTTGATGAAGCTCTATGGGGCACTGGTGAGACCTCATTTGGAATACTGTGTGCAGTTTTGGGCCCCTTATCTTAGGAAGGATGTACTGATGTTGGAGAGGATTCAGAGGAGATTTACGAGGATGATTCCCGGAATGAAAGGGCTTACATACGATAAGCATTTGTCAGCTCTTGGACTGTACTCACTGGAGTACAGAAGAATGAGAGGGGACCTCATAGAAACATTTAGAATGTTGAAAGGACTGGACAGAGTAGATGTGACTAAGCTGTTTCCTTTGGTGGATGAGTCCAGGACCAGAGGGCACAGTCTTAGAATTAGAGGGTACCCATTTAGAACAGAAATGAGGAGAAATTTCTTTAGCCAGAGGGTCATGAATTTATGGAATTCTTTGCCACATACAGCTGTGGAGGCCCGATCATTAGGGGTGTTTAAGGAGGAGATTGATAGGTATCTAATTAGTCAAGTTATCAAGTGATATGGGGAAAAGGCCGGAAATTGGGACTAGATAGGAATAGTTTAGTTTAGCTCATGAAGCAGACTGATGGGCCGAATGGCCTACTTCTGTTCCTTTGTCTTGTGATCTTGTGATCTTGTAACCAATCTTCCATTTGGATTTTGACTGTCCTGAGAGTGGCCTAATGTAAAACATTAGTAGATGCAATAACATAGCTCTATATTTGTAAAATGATTTGTAGAGCACTGATTTAATAGTACATCTGTTTTGTTATAATGTAGATTTGAAGACGAAAGTTGCCAATGTTTATTTAAAATCCATACCAACATAAGGAATCAATAATGTAATGACAAACACTGCTGGAGGAACAAGACCCAAACAAAGTCTGGAGAGTATTAAAGAGACACAGTCATCAGTTAAACATTTTTCACTTAAGAGTAGAAAAAAACACAGAAAAGTCCTGAATTATTTTGTTTCAGAGGCCTCTCATGAAGGAACCCAATAATGGGACGGATCACTGTTGCTTGTCTCTGGGCCACCATCTGTAACAGAGCCTGGGGCATAATCTTTCCTGTGTGATGATTTAGCTAAAAGGACTGAAATGAATTGATGTCACACAGTATACTGAGGAAAGTAGGTCTGCTTCCCAACCGGCTCCTCGGTGCCAGCAGTTAGCTCAATCATAGCTCCGGAAAGAATCTTTTCCAGACTCTGTCGCTGGGTTAATTTCTTTGAGCATGCCTTCCACTAAGTGCCACAGTGTTGTGACGTACTACAACACAGGCAGCCAGCTACATTCACAGATCTGGGTGGGATATTGAGGGAAAATCTCCCCCTTGGTTCCCATCATTGTGTTTTGCACTTGCTAGCACACTGCTAGATATTGACATGCCTCTTTTTATTGACTTCTTTAATGCATCCCTCTACCAATTTTTATAGGTTAGTGTACAGATGGGTGGATTAACAAGTTTGCGGATGATTCCACGATCGGTGGAGTGGTGGACAGTGTAAAAGGAATATCAAAGAATACTACGGGATATAGATCAGGTACAGATATGGGCAGAGAAGTGGCAGATGGAGTTTAATGTGGGCAAGTGTGAGGTGTTGCACTTTGGGAAGTCAATTGAAAGGAGAAAGTGTACAGTTAATGGTAGGCCCCTTAATAGCACTGAAGTACTGAGGGATCTTGGGGTCCAAGTCCATAGTTTACTGAAAGTGGCTACACAAGTGGATAAGGTGGTGGAGAGGGCATATGGCGCGCTTGCCTTCATTGGTAGGAGTGTTGAGTGTAAGAGTAAGGAAGGCATGCTACAGCTGTATAAAACTTTAGTCAGATTGCACTTGGAGTATTGTGTGCAGTTCTGGTCACCTTGTTATAGTAAGGATGTGGAGACTGAGGAGATGGTGCAGAAGATGTTTACCAGGATGCTGCCTGGATTAGAGGGTATGAGCTATAAGGAGAGGTTGGACAAACTTGGGTTGCTTGACCTAGAGTTTTGGAGGCTGAGGGGAGACCTGATAGACATTTATAAAATTATGAGAGGTATAGATAGGTTAGAGAGTCAGAATCTTTTCCCCAGGGTAGAAATGTCAAATATCAGAGGACATGATTTTAAGGTCAAAGGGGGGAAGTTTAAAGGCGATGTGAGGGGCAAGTTTTTTATACAGAGTGGTGGGTGCCTGGAATGGGTTACCAAGGGGTAGTAGTGGAAGCAGGCAGTTTGGTGGAGTTTAAGAGGCTTTTAGACAGACACATGAATATGAAGGGAATGGAGGGATGTGGATGATACACAGGAGGAGGACATTTAGTATAAATTAGCATCAAGATCGGCACAACATCGTGGGCTGAATGGCCTGTCTGGCGCTGTACTGTTCTATGTTCTATGTTAGATGTTACATGTAGCACTGTTAACATTTGGGATAAGTTTTCCTCTGCTATTACAAATATAATCTTTTCCTTGGCTGCATTGTTTGTTTGGTATATGAGGCATCACCTCACTGTGAGCTGAATGGAAGGAGGCCCTTCAGCCCCTTGCCTACTTTCCCATTCACTCAGGAAATTACTCATCTTCACTTTAGACCCATTTACCCTCTTTGATTTCACAATCATTTGATTCACTTACCCGGCGGAAATCCATCCTTTCTGCTCTTAACATCTAACAACCACGGGTTTTACGAGGAGATAATCTGAATGCGCAGGAAAGTAAGAAGCTGAAGAGAGTAGTGGACTCAGCCCAATAGATCATGGGCACATCCCTCCCCACCATCGGTGGTACCTACAGGAGGCGCTGCCTCAGGAAGGCAACATCCATCGTCAAAGATCCCCACCATCCAGACCATGCCATCTTCTCACAGCTACCATCGGGCAGGAGGTACAGAAGCCTGAATTCCCACACCACCAGGTTCAGGAACAGCTACTTCCCTTCAACCATTCAGTTCTTGTACCAACTGGCAAAACCTTAATCACTACTGCAGTATGGCAACATTGTGACCACCTTGCACTACATTGGACATTTTTTTGTTCTAATTGTGTTCTTTCTTGCATAATTTTGTATAATTTATGTTTGATTTATGTTTTCTTGTGAATATTGTGTCTCTAATGCTATGTGCCTGTGTTGCTGCCACAAGTAACCTTTTCATTGAACTGGTACATATGACAATAAACTTGACTTAACTCAACTTGACTTGAGAAGAGAGTACTGAGTTACAAGCATCTAGTTGGGGATTCTCTTGATCTGAATGAAGGTGCCAGAGGAGAGAGAAGAACAAGAGAGAGGGATGCTAAGGCAGAGCAAAATAACGGACCGCCCACTTCTTCAGGACTTGTCTGTCAGAATCTCAGTGCCAAGTTGAAGAATCTGTTCTCTCTCTCTCTCTCGTGCTCTCTCTCTCGCTCTCCTTGACTAATGTATTGCTGTGTGCCAGTCAAACGCCCACCACACCTACAGAGGTGGTGAGGGCAAAGAGCCTGCAAATGAAGTTAGCAAAAGTAGATGAAATGACCTTCCTGTATCTTGCTGGTATCAGGACCTACAAGATTACCAAGTTCTGCAGGCCATTCATTGGGGTCATAGAGTCATACAGCAAGGAAACAGGCCCTTCGACCCAACTTGTCCATGCCGACTGTGTTGCCCAGGGAGCTAGTCCCATCTGCCCACATTTGGCCCATAGCCCTCTAAACCTCTCCTATCCATGTACTTATCTAGATGGCTTTTAAATGTTGCTAATGTGCCCGCCTCAACTGCTATTTCTGGCAGCTCATTCCATATATGCACCACCCCTTGTGTGAAGAAGCTGCCCCTGATGTCCCTTTTAAATCTCTCACATCTGATCTTAAACCTATGCCCTCTTGTTTTTAGCACACCCTCCCTGGGAAAAACTATGTGCTTTGACCCTGTCGATGCCCCTCATGACCTTATGCACCTCTATCAGGTCACCCCTCAATCTCCTACGTTCCAGGGAATAAAGTCCTAGTCTGCGCAACCTCTCCTTGTAACTTAAGCCCCCAAGTCCAGGCAACATCCTGGTAAATCATTTCTGCACTCTTTCTAGTTTAATAATATCCTTCCTATAACAAGGTGACCAAAACTGTACACAATATTCCAAGTGCGGCCTTACCAATGTCTTGTATAACTGCAACATCACTTCCCAACTCCTACACTAAGTGCCCTGACTGATGGCCAGTGTGCCAAACGCCTTCTTCACCAGCCTATCTACCTGTGATGCCACTTTTGGTGAACTATGCACTTGCACTCTTAGGTCCCTTTGTTCCATAGCACTCCCCAGGGCCCTACCATTCATTGTATAAGTCCTACCTGGTTTGATTTCCCAAAATGCGATATGTCACATTTATCTGGATTGAAAACCATTTGCCAATCCTCAGCCCACTGACCCAGCTGATCAAAATCCCCCTGTAATTTTTCATAACTTCCTACACTATCTACAGCACCACCTATTTTAGTATCATGTGAATTTACTAACCATGCCTTGTACATTCACATCCAAATTGTTCATATGAATTACAAACAACAGTCCCAGCACTGACTTCTGTGGCACACCACTAGATACAGGCCTCCAGTCTGAGAAATAACTCTCAACCATCACCCTCTGCTTCCTACCACTGAGCCGATTATGAATCCAATCCACGATCTCCCCCTGGATCCCATCTGATCTAACTTTCCAGACTAGCTTACATTGAGGGACCTTGTCAAAGGCCTTGCTGAAGTCCATGTAGACAACATCCACTGGCCTACCCTCATCTACCCTTTGGGTTACCTCCTTGAAGAACTCCAAGAGATTTGTGAGACACGACTTCCCACACACAAAGCCATGCTGACTGTCCTGAATCAGACCCTGTATCTCCAAATGTTGGTTGATCCTGTCCCTCAGCATCCCCTCCAGCAACTTACCCACCACCGACGTCAGACTGGCCTGTGGTTTCCTGCCTTGTTTATGCTGCCCTTTTTAAACAATGGTACCACATTAGCCTCTCTCCACTCCTCTGGAATCTCACTTGTGGCCATAGATGAAGCAAAAATCTCTGCCAGGGCCTTCACAAGGATTGAAAGGCATAGTATTTTTTCCACGTCTATTATTATTTTTGCTGACTAGTTTTCCCTCTTTCCCAGTTCTAATGAAGGATCTTTGACCTGAAATATTAAATCTTCTTCTCTTCCTACAGATGCTGCCTGACTTGCTGAGTGTTTCTAGCATTTTCTGTTTTTATTTCAAAGTTCCAGCATCTGCAGTTTTTTTTTGATTTTCATCTTACACATTGTGGGTTCAGTCCCTGGTTGGTATGAGGCCGTTGTATAAATAGCAAGCAAAACATTCACTAAGCCCTTAAAAGGCATATTGATTAGGCTGCAGACAACCTTATGGTTTATAAACCACCTTCAATATAAGTACTATGACACATAGAACTATTTCTTATTGAAGTCCATCCATCAATATGAACATATATCTACTGCCTCTAAACTTCTAATTATCCTTATAAGACATGAATGATTGTTTACGTGGAATTACAGCAATGATGGTCATTATGTACTTTTATTGCAATGGAATCAGTTAACAATATTATAAATTCAGTCTGTTACATGTATGTGCTTGGTTCAGTGACATCAGGAAGCAGCTAGCCTGATTTTAATTTGTTATGGGAGTTCTGATGCACCCTGCATTTCTTGAGGGATTAGTGGGTTCCTTGAGCACGATATTGAATTCCTTCATAATTGGAACCAGATCTCTGCCCTCTACACCAAACACAGGGAAGTTTAGTATAGTGGCTAATCTTTTGTATTCTGTGTTCTGCAGCGGGAAGAACATAGAGAATGCAGAATTATGATGAGATTCACACCCCAATCAGTAGAGTTTTTGTTTGATTCAATGAAATAAAGCATTAAGGGAGAGATGGATAAGGAGAAATGGATAGAAAATTGAAATGAGATTCAGATAAAGAGTCATTAAGTCACAAAGCATGGTAACAGTCCTTCAGCCAGTTAAATCTACACTGGTATTGGGCACCCAGTTACACTAATCCAACACTAATCCCATTTTCATCTCAATGCATCTACTAGAAAGCACACCAATGCCTCTACTTCCTCAGAAGGCCAAGGAAATTTGGCATGTCCCCAATGACTGTCACCAATTTTTTAAAATGCTTGATAGAAAGCATCCTATCCGGACGCATCACGGCTCGGCATGGCAACTGTTCTGCCTAAGGCCACAAGAAATTGCAGAGAGTTGTGAACACAGCCCAGTCCATCACACAAACCAACCTCCCCTCCATTGACTCCATCTACACTTGCTGCTGCCTCGGGAAAGTAGCCGACATAATCAAAGACTCCTTCCACCCGGTCATCCTCTCTTCTCCTCCCTCCCATCAGGTAGAAGATGCAAAAGCTAGAGAACACGTACCACCAGGCTCAAGGACAGCTTCTATCCCACTGTTATCAGACTCTTGAACGGACCTCTTATACGCTAAAAGATGAATTCTCGATCTCCCAATCATGGCCCTTGCACTTTATTTGTCTACCTGGACTGCACTTTCTCTGTAACTATAACACTATATTCTGCATTCTGCTTTATTTTTTTCTTTTGTATTACCTCGATGTATTGGTATTGGTTTATTATTGTCACTTGTACCGAGGTACAGTGAAAAACTTGCCTTGCAGATCAATTCATTACACAGTGCAGTTACATTAGGTTAGTACAGAGTGCATTGATGTAGTACATGTAAAAACAATAACAGTACAGTGTAAAGTGTCACAGCTACAGAGAAAGTGCAGTGCAATAAGATGCAAGGTCACAACAAGGTAGAAACAGGAGGATCCGGTACAGAGAGTCATGCAGTGCTGGTCTGAGGAAGCAGATGAGCTCCTACGTGATGCTTTGAGACAGTGGACTGGTCCATGTTCAGAGACTCAGCTGACAGCCTTAATGAGTATGCCACCACCGTCACAGAGATTATCAGCAAGTGTGTGGAGGACTGTGTACCAAAGAGGACAATACGGGTGTTCCCAAACAGGAAACCATGAATGAACCGGGAGAGCCACTCCCGTCTGAAGTCTTTGAGCATGTACTTCTGTATGGAATGATCTGTCTGGGTAGCACGCAAACAAAAGCTTTTCACTGTATCTCTGTACACGAGACAATAATAAACCAATTACCAATGACCATTTTATTCTCCACACATTCCTATCAATGTCCCACACCACTAGGTTCAAGAACAGTTACTTCCCTTCAACCAATTGACCCTTGAACCAACCTGTGCAACTCTAATCACTATCTCAGTATAGCAATACTGGACCACTTTGCACTACAATGGACTTTTTTTTTGTTCTAATTGTGTTCTTTCCTGTAAAAATTGTGTATAATTTATGTTTAATTTATGTTTTTCTTGTCAATGTGGTTTATCTGATGCTATGTGCCTGTAATGCTGTTGCAAATGAGTTTTTTATTGTACCTGTGCACACATGTACTTGTGTGCGTGATAATAAACTTGATTTTGACTTTGTCCCAGACACTATCACTTACATACACACTAGGGGCAATTTACAGTGGCCAATTAACCTATCAACTCATGCATTTCTTGGCATGTAAGGAGGAAACCGGAGGACCCAGAGATAACCCATGTAGTTGCAGGGAGAATGTGCAAACTCCACACAGACAACACCAGACGTCAGGATTGAAGCTGGGACACTGCTGGCATGAGACAGCAGCTCCACTAGCTGTGCCTTTGTGTCTCCCAAGAGGGGTGGAAGGAGGGGATCAGAATGGAGTATTAATATTAACCGTGTCCCAGCCCTCTACACAGGCTTGGCCACTGGGGCAGACTGTCCTGTTTCATAAATCCTAGAAAAGAGGAATTTGTCTTTCATCACCAACTCTTGTGTGAGAGGATTGAGTGTTGACATTCTCACATTTATATTATTGCCAGCAACTATAATCACACCCATCCCACCACAGCAAATCTTTGCGTTCTCGGAAAACTGGTGATAACATTCCTATGAAGACCATTCAAGGCAATTCTTACCTAATATAGAAATGTAGATTTGCTCTGCTTTCTGTCCCCCCCCACCAATGCTGAGATTATATCCACCTTGAAGCCTTTTTGCTGCCTTTCCCCCTTCCATAAACATCCTGATGTGCTTTTCCATTTCAGAGGATGATTTTCAAGATCCCGGAAACCTATCTACTCCTCAAAATTACGGAGTAGAAAACACAAATTGGGCTCAATTCCAGGGCTGATTCTGAATTCCTGCCCATTTTGATTTCCAGCAGAAAAGATGGGAATCATAAGCATATCTATAAGTCAGAGTCAGGCAATACAGTTGGACCACCAATGTCTCTGACATCTCCACCCACCCACCATTCACCAGAAGCATGAGTTAGGAGATGCTTTGTGGGAGTGTGAATTAAACCACAGAAAACTGGGCATAGGTTTAAAATGTATCATTCATGGTAGATGGTTAAAGGTTTTGTGCTGACAGAAAGAAGTTGAATTTATATAGTGCCTGTTCCTACTTCAATTGGCCTAATACATTTTATAGCCAATTAACTCTTTTTAAAGTATCATTTCTGCATGATTGTCAAGTCTCAATGTCCCGGCAAGCCAGACTATGGCAGTCATAGCGTTTCATTGACAAACTTCTTCTGATAGGGGAATGGGTGCAGTTGAGTAGTAGTTACGTTACTGAACGAGTATCTGAAGACAATTGATGCTGAGATGCGAGTTTGGTAAATTGGTTTATTATTGTCACATGTACCAAGGTACAGTGAAAAACATTGTTTTGCATGCCATCCATACAGATCACTTCATCACATCAGTGCATTGAGGTAGTACAAGGAAAAACAATAACAGAATGCAGAATAAAGTGTTACAGTTACAGAGAAAGTGCGGTGCAAGGCCACGATGAGGTAGATTATGAGGTCAAGAGCCTGTCTTATCATTTTATTGAATGGGGACCATTCAAGAGTCTTTTAACAGCAGGACAGAAGCTGTCCTTGAGCCTGGTCGTACGTGTATTCAGGCTTTTGTATCTTCTGCCCGATGGGAGGGGGGAGAAGAGAGAATGTCCGGGGTGGGTGGGGTCTTTGTTGAATCCAACCGTGAGAGCTGAGGAATTTAAATTAAATAAATCAGGAATAAAGGGCTAATATCTGTAATTGTGACCATAAGAAGACTGAATAGTTGGACCAACTCATATAGTTTACTAATATCCTGCTGATGAGGAAGTATGTCATTCTATCCTGCAAATGTAACATCCTTACTTGTCCTGGCCGATATGTGACTCCAGACTCATAAGTTGTACCTGATTGCTCGAGTTGCCTTTTACCTGGAGGGTAATTAGTGATGAACGATATATACCGACCCTGCCAGTGAGACCAATGTCCTGTCAAAGAATAACCTGTGAAAGAAACTCCACCAGCACCCAGTATGTTAAAGCATGCACTTCTATTTAAATTCAAAGTGCTGCATGGCTATTTTTCACCAGCAATATTTTGAACCTTTCGCAGGAAGCTGTGAGCCCTTAGCATTGTGCTTGCTTCTCACCTCAAGAGACGGGAGCTGCCTTTTGGGGGCCATTATACTGGGGACCCAGAGCTTAAGTTAATTGTGGCCCTCAGGGGACCCACCAAGTCAAGTCATTGCACAGGTACGGTGAGGTACAGGTACAATGAAAAGCTTGCTTGCAGCAGTATTGCAGACACGAATGTTCAATACATCATTGGCACGTGTCTCCCCACCATTGGTAGTATGAAGGCAACATCTATCATCAAAGATCCCTACCATCCAGGCTATGCCATCTTCTCGCAGCTCCCATCGGACAGGAGGTACAGAAGCCTGAAGTCCCACACCACCAGGTTCAGGAACAGCGACTTCCCTTCAACCATTTGGTTCTTGAACCAACCGGCACACCCCTAATCACTACAGTTTTAGCAACAGTAAGACCACTTTGATCACTTTGTACTCTAATGGACTTTGTTTTGTTTTTGTTCTAATTGTGTTCTTTCTTGCAAGTTTTGTATAATTTGTTTAATTTGTTTTTCTTACAAATGCTGCTTATATGGTGCGAGGTGCCTGTGAGGCTGCTACAGGTAAGTTTTCCATTGCACCTGTGCACACATGTACTTGTCCATATGACAATGAACTCAACTTTGACTTTGATTGAATTCTTTGAAGAGGTAACAAAGTATATCGATGAGGGCAGGGCAGTGGATATGATTTACATGGACTTTAATAAAGCCTTTGACAATGTTCCACATGGGAGACTGTTGGTTAGGGCCTATGGGATCCAGGGTTAGTTGGCCACTTTGATCACTTTGCACTAAAATGGACTTTCTTTTTGTTCTTTCTTGTAAAATGCATATAATTTATGTTTAATTTGTGTTTTTCTTGTGAATGCTGCTTATATGATGCAAGTATGTTTTTCATTGCTCCTGTGCATACATGTACTTGTGCACATGACAATAAACTCGACTTTGACTTTAGACAACACACAGAACATAAATTATACATAAAATATACAAGATCGTGAAGAGAAATAAAAGGCTGTGCAAAGCAAGACCAGGTGCCCAATACCAATGAGAAAGGACACGTTACCCCTGGTTGCTGTGTTGACCTTAACCTTTTCTCTCATGGGGAGCAGAATTCAGGAAAACCTGTCAGTTCCAGGATGCTTTCTTGGTCAACATCTACCTTGCGCTCTTTATAAATTTTAGCTCTTCCAAAGTTCTTCTGTCGATGTCCTAACGGATGTTGAGTCCACCCATCACTCACGTAATCACTGACATGCATTGGCTAAGAGTCAAGAAACAGGACCTTCATCCCATCAAGTCTATACTGACCATCAACCACCCATTTGATCCCATTTTATTCTCCCCATCAACTCCCCCCTGGCTTTACTACCCTCCTACTTTGCCAAGATGGTGTCGGAGAGAGTGGCGACTCTTTGCGAGCTACTCTCCTTAGACCACTCTATACCAATTGGGGCAGTTTACATTGGCCAATTAATCTACCAATTCACATGTCTTTGGGTATGTGGGAAGAGACCCGTGCAGTCACAAGGAGAAGATATAAATTCCACAAAGGATTCTGATCTGGCAGTGCCCTAAGTTAGAATTTGCATCAGTGTATTCAAATCCCTCTATGGCCACACATATGGCCTTCTCTGTGACCTCCTCCAGCCTTGCTACTCTCTGGGGTTTCTTCAATCCTCTAATTTCCAAAAGCAATGATGACTTCAGAAACTCTGAGCTGCATTTCTCATTCTCCATCTCTATCTCTGCCCATAAGAAGCTTCTTAACATTCACCCCTTGAGTCAAGTGTATTATCTCTTTTTATGCCTAAATACAACATTTTGTCTGATCTCTAGGAGATGCCTAGCACAAAACAACTTTATATTGCCCCTTTATTGTAATTTATAGAACCATAGAACCATAGAGCCATAGAACAATACAGCACAATACAGGCCCTTCGGCCCACAATGTTATGCTGACCTTTAAACCTTGCTTAAGACTATCTAACCCCTTCCTCCCACATATTCCTCTATTTTAAATTCCTCCATATGCTTATCTAGTAATCTCTCGAATCTGACCAATGTACCTGCCTCCACCACTACCCCAGGCAGCACATTCCATGCACCAACCACTCTCTGGGTGAAAAACCTCCCTCTGATATCTCCCTTCTACCTCCCACCCATTACATGGCTTTAAAGTAACGGGTGGGAGGTTCAGGGGAGATATCAGGTGGAGGTTTTTCACCCAGAGAGTAGTTGGTGCATGGAATGCGCTGCCTGGGCTAGTGGTGGAGGCAGGTATACTGGTCAAGTTCAAGATTTTGTTAGATAAGCATATGGAGGAATTTAAAATAGGGGGATATGTGGGAGGAAGGGGTTAGATAGTCTTAAGTGAGGTTTAAAGGTCGGCACAACATGGTGGGCCAAAGGACCTGTATTGTGCTGTATTGTTCTATGGTTCTATAAACTACAATAAAGGGGCAATATAAAGTTGTTTTGTGCTAGGCAGCTCCTAGAGACATTTTTTCACACAGCAGGGGAAGAGGCCCTTTGGCCCTTTGGCCCTGCTGACCAACAAGCACCCATTGATACTAATCCTACACTAATCCCATTTTATTCTCCTCACATTCCCATGAGCTCCATCACTAGCCTACGCACGAGGGGCAATTTATGGTGGCCAATTAACGTGCCAAATTGTATGTTTTTGGAATGTGGGAAGAAACTGGAGAATCCGGAGGAAACCCATGCACTCGCTGGGGGAACATGCAAGCTCCGCACAGGTAGCAAGTTCAAGTTCAAGTTTATTGCTGACATAGGCATACACACCCGAGGTATAGAACATAGAACACTACAGCACAGCACAGGCCCTTCGGCCCACAATGTTGTGCCGACATTTTATCCTGCTCTAAGATCTATCTAACCCTTCCCTCCCACATAGCCCCCTATCTTTCTATCATTCATGTGGTTATCTAAGAGTCTCTTAAATGTCCCTAATGTATCTTCCCCAACAATCTCTGCCAGCAGTGCGTCCCACACACCCACCGCTCTCTGTGTAAAAAACTTACCCCTGACATCCCCCTTATACCTTCCTCCAATCACCTTAAAATTATGTCCCCTCGTGTTAGTCATTGTCGCCCTGGGAAAAAGTCTCTGACTGTCCACTCGATCGATGCCTCTTATCATCTTGTACACCTCTATCAAGTCACGTCTCATCTTCCTTCTCTCCAAAGATAAAAGCCCTAGCTCACTCAACCTATCCTCATAAGACATGCTCTCCAATCCAGGAAGCATCCTGGTAAATCTCCTCTGCACCTTCTCTAAAGCTTCCACATCCTTCCTATAATGAGGTGACCAGAACTGAACATAATACTGCAAATGTGGTCTAACCAGAGTTGTATAGAGCTGCAACATCACCTCACGGCTCTTGAACTCAATACTCCAATTAATGAAGTCCAACACTCCATACGCCTTCTTAACAACCCAATCAACTTGCACGGCAACCTTGAGGGATCTATGGACGTGGACGCCAAGGTCCCTCTGTTCTTCCACACTGCTAGGAGTCCTGCCATTAACCTTGTACTCTGCCTTCAAATTTGATCTCCCGAAGTGTATCACTTCACACTTATCCAGGTTGAACTCCATCTGCCACTTCTCAGCCTAGCTCTGCATTCTATCAATATCCTGTTGTAATCTACAACAACCTTATACACTATCTACAACACCACCAACCTCCGTTTCATCTTCAAACTTACTAACCAACCCTTCCACATCCTCATCCAAGTCATTTATGAAAATCACAAAGAGCAGGGGTCCCAGAACAGATCCCTGCGGAATACCCCTGGTCACTGACCTCCAGGCAGAATACGCTCCATCTACCACCACCCTCTGTCTTCTATGGGCGAAACAATTCTGAATCCACGCAGCCAAGTTTCCCAGGATCCCATGCCTCCTGACTTTCTAATCAGCCTTCCATGAGGAACCTTATTAAACGCCTTGCTAAAATCCATGTACACCACATCCACTGCTCTACCTTCATGATTTGCCTCATCCTCAAAGAATTCAATCAGGCTCGTGAGGCATGACCTGCCCCTTACAAAGCCATGCTGACTGTCCCTAACCAGCCTATGCTTCTCTAAATGCCCAAAAATCCTGTCTCTAAGAATCTTCTCCAGTAATTTGCCCACCACTGAAGTAAGACACACTGGTCTGTAATTCCTACTCCCTTTCTTAAACAAAGGAACAACATTTGCCACCCTCCTATCACCTGGCACTACTCCTGTGGCCAGTGAGGACGCAAAGATCATCACCAAAGGCGCAGCAATCTCTTCCCTGCTTCCCGTAATAACCTTGGATATATCCCGTTCGGCCCCGGTGACTTTAAATGCCATGAAAGTTAACGTTTTGCAGCAGCAGCACAGTACCATAGAACCATAGAACCATAGAACAACACACAGTACTTTACAAACGTGACAAATATAAGTTAACATCAACTTAAATTAACATAAATTATACATAACTTACACAGTCATCAGGATTAAGCCCAGGTCACGGGCACTGTGAGGTAGCAGTTCGGCTGCTTGTGCAAACGTGTCACATTGAGTAAGCACCACTAACAGATGGACCGCTGATTGGAACAAGGCTTAGTCTTCACTTTGAACAGTCCTCAGTGTCTCCCTGGAGGATAATTCAGCCAAGTCTGTGGCTAGTATTGGGCACAACCCTACTTCAAACACAACCCATCTGGTTTCTATCCATGTCTCCTGAGCTGTGGTAGCTTTGTAAATTAATAAAAAGCAGGAAAAGAAGTTTGGTTTTGTATTATTATGTTTTACTGTCAAGTTAAGAAGTCTGAGGTGTAATACGTTCTCAGAAGACCAAATATATCAGTCTCCTGGAAACGGATCTTATAGCAGACTTTGTAAAAGTGAGCATGATGCATTACCTACTCTCCAGAAGCTAGTTAACTTGAAATGTTCCCTTAGTTACAGGACAATCTCTAAGTAAGGGCTCCTAGCTAAACCCACACAGGAAGGAACCGCCGATTATCTGCAATGAGGCAGTGATCTCTGGATTCAATTAAAGTAAATAACCTGCCAAGACTCAGACAACAAGAGATGAATAGTCTTATTTTAATCAGAAACAAGCATATTTTGGGTTGGTGCTACAGATCCACAATGTATCCATTTCTGGGAAGATTGGTTTATATCTGGAGATTTTCTGGATAAAGAAAAAGAGCGGGCTGCTGGAAAATCCACCACAGTTGGTAGACCTCCCTTCTCTTTCTGTTGAGATTAGAATTCAGCAACAGAAATTATGTTGTGTATATATAAATAGAGAATTAAACTGATGGACAACTAGAAACTCAGGGTCACCCTTGCCAACAGACAGAAGAGAGGTGTTCTGCAAAACAGTCATCCAATCTGTGTCTGTTTTTTATTTCAAAATAAATTTTATTCACAATAAAAAAATAAACACAGTACAAAACTATTTTTATGTCATTTGGTTGATACATTCATTGGTGTTAACATTTTTTTTAACATAGCACCAATGCCGCTTATGTGGCCCTCATGGGTGATGCACCTTTCTGTTGTTTGAGGGGCTTCCCTACTGGATGCAGCCCCTCAATGTCCAGTAGTAGAAGGAGTCTAGATTGTGATCCTTCCCCACAGAGCCTTTCCACTGGCTGCACTCAGCACGTACTCCTGCAGCCTAGAATGTGACATTCGGCAGCATTCCCTCACGGACATCTCGCTGTGCTGGAAGACTAACATGTTTCGGGCAGACCAAAGAGTCTCTCTCACTGTGTGGATGATCTTCCAGCAGCACTTGATGTCCGTCTCTGTGCGCGTTCCTGGGAACAGCCCATAAGTCAGAGAGTCATCTGTTATGCAGCTGCTTGCGATGAACTGAGACAAGGACTCTTGCATCCTTCTGCACATTCTCTTAGTAAATGATTTCTCTAGTGTAAAGGAGACCATATCCTGAGCTCTGAATGCAATACACTAGACTGGAAGAAATGCAAGTGAATCCACTCCAGTTCTGAGCTAACTGTCTGTGTTCTCTCTTTATGATTCCAGTGAGAAATGGCATGATCTTGAGGAACAACATTTCTTGTGTATGGGCAAGTTTCAGCTTTTGGGAACCTATATTAGATCAGACAATTTCAGATACCTTGTTTCTCATGTTTGTATCAGAACAAGGCATTTCTGTAGCAAGGATATCTATTTGTAATATTAACTCTTTTTGCTGTATCCTCAGGCACAAGTGTTACTGGCCAAGTCACGGGTGGTGATGAGTCAGCGTACAGGAGTGAGATGCTGTAATAACAACTTTACGCTTAACATCAACAAAACCAAGGAGCCAGTTGTTGAATTCAGAAACTATCAGTTCTCATTGGTGGGTCGGAGGTGGAGAGAGTAAGCAGCTTCAAATATCTGGGTGTTAATACCTCAGATGACTGTCCTGGGCCCAGCACATTGATGCAGTCATAAAGAAAGCACACCAGTGGCTCTGCTCTCGTAGAAGCTCAAGGAGATTTGGCATGTCACCAAATACTCTAACAAACTTCTACAGATGCATCATGGCCTTGTAAGGCAATTCCAACGCACAGGGATGCAAGAGGCTGCAGAGAGTGGTGGTCACAGCACGGGTCCATCATGGGCACACTCCCCACCATTGACAGCATCTACAGGAGGTGCTGCCTCAAGAAGGCAGCATCTATCATTGAGGATCCCCGCCATCTGGGTCACTGGGTCATGCTCTCTTCTCATTGCTAACATCAGGTACAGGAGCCTGAAGTCCCACACCACCAGCTTCAGCTACTTTCCTACAACCATCAGGTTCTTGAACTGACCTGCACAATCCTAACCCTACCTCAGCAACAGAACACTACGGACCACCTCTTGCACTGCCGTGGACTTGCCTTTGATGTGGCTTTGTTTTTTCTTTGCACTGAGGTCTTGGATTTGCACAGTCATTTTTTTTGCTGTGTGGTATAATTTTATGTATAACTCATACACAACTTATATTCTGTGTGTTGTCTGTACCTACAAGTCTGTGATGTTGCTGCAGGCAAGTTTTTCATTGTACCTGTAGCTCAGAAAGAGTCCCAGTGTCTCCAGACTCCCTCCTTCCCACAGGATGAAATCCATGTCACTTTTTCCTTTATAGAATGAATGCCCCTCTTCCTATCGTCAAGTCATTCCAGTACACTCTTTAGCAAACACTAACATTTCTAGGCAAGGGTCTATACAGCAAGTAGTAACCCCTCCATGACCTGTAACAAGTAATGATTCACATACCATGTAATGTTAATCAGTGGTGATGTGGGTATGGACGTAACAGATATAAGTGTGGTCTTCTTGTTGACGATGGTGTTCCAGACAGTGCACTCCTGGGATGGTGTGTCACAATGGAGAATTCATGAGGCACAGCTCTGTCACTTTAATTCTGTGTTGGCAGTCTCACACTGCCAAAGTTCTGTCAACATTTATTAGGTGCCATTTCCTATCTTAAAGCATCTAATGTAGCCGAACGCGGTGCGTAGCAGAAAAGAAAACTCAAAGACGCAGAGGCTGGACCGGAGCACACTTTACTGACTGAAACAAAACGCGCGCGCTCGCAAAAGTACCCGAGAGCCTCTCCGGCGGACGTGATGTAAGGTCCCTGCTGGAAGGCCCGCCCAGCGGTTAGTCTACGCCACACTCCCACGTATGTGCCCGTGGCCGCCGATGGCGGTTCCAGTCCTGCGGGTCCGGGCCACTACACCACTACCCCCCCCCCAGAATTGACCATTGGGGGCATGGGATCCCCAGTCTGCGTGTCCCTCTTGGGTGGCCTGCCCCGCCGGTGCGGTGAGGGCACCTTCACGGGCTGCCCGATGTCCAAATGCGCCAGTTTGAGGCGGTCCACTGTGAAGGTCTCCTCGCGGCCACCCACCTCCATGACACACGTAGATCCGTTGTGCCGGATCACCTTGAAGGGTCCTTCATACAGCCTCTGCAGAGGTGACTTGTGCATGCCTTCGAATGAAAACATACTCACAGTCCTGGAGATCCTTAGGGATAAAGGACGGTGTAGTGCCATGTCTGGAGGTCGGAACCAGTGCCAGGCTCCCCACCTTGTCCCGCAGCTTCGTCAGCACTTCCACCGGCGTCCCTGCTGGACCTTGGGCCTCTGGCACGAACTCGCCCGGGACCGTCAGGGGGGTGCCGTAAACCAAATCCGCCGAGGAGGTACCCAGGTCCTCCTTGGGGGCCGTGAGGATGCTCAGTAGAACCCAGGGAAGCTCATCTGCCCAGTTGGGCCCTCTGAGGCGCGCCATCAGGGATGACTTGAGGTGCCTGTGAGACCGCTCGACCAAGCCGTTGGCCTGTGGGTGGTACGCCGTGGTGTGGTGTAACCGGGTGCCCAGGAGCTGCTCCAGTGCTGTCCACAACCCTGACGTGAACTGTGCCCCTCTGTCGGAGGTAATGTCCGCTGGGAACCCGAACCTGGCGATCCAGTTTGCGATGAGCATCCTGGCGCAGGACTCAGTGGACGTGTCTGCTAGCGGCACGGCCTCCGGCCATCTGGTGAACCTGTTGACCATGGTGAAGATATACCTGGCACCCTGGGAGATGGGCAGGGGGCCGCCGATGTCCACGTGGATGTGCTGAAACCTGCCGAGTGTCGGTTGGAACTGCTGGAGGGGAGCCTTCACATGCTGCTGGACTTTAGCGGTCTGGCAGTGTACGCAGGTCCTGGCCCAGTGTCCGACCTGCTTACGCAGACCGTGCCAAACGAATTTGTCTGCTACCAACTTGATAGACGCCCGAATGGACGGGTGGGACAGGCCGTGTAGCATGTCGAACACCCGCCGCCTCCATGCTGCTGGTACCATGAGCCGAGGTCTGCCAGTCGACGGGTCACACAGGATCCAAACCGCTGTTGGGCCGAAGGGGATGTCCTCCAACTGGAGTCCCGAAACGGCGGTGCGATAGGTGGGGATCTTGGTGTCCGCTTGTTGTGCCTGCGCCAGCGCAGGGTAGTCGATCCCTGGGGCTGAGGTGGTCACTGAGTGGATGTGGGGACGAGACAGCGTGTCGGCGACCACTTTGTTCTTCCCCGTGATGTGGCGGATGTCGGTGGTGAACTCTGAAATAAACGAGAGGTGCCTCTGCTGCTGAGCCAACCATGGGTCCAATACCTTTGCAAGGGCGAAGGTGAGGGGCTTGTGGTCTGTATCCATGGTGAAATCCCTTCCTTCGAGGAAATACCGGAAGTGCCGGATAGCTAGGTAGAGCGCTAACAACTCCCTGTCGAAAGCACTGTACTTCCCCTCCGGTGGTCACAGGTGTCCACTGAAAAAGGTGAGTGGTCGCCACTGACCCTCAAAGAGCTGGTCCAGGGCTCTGCCGACCGCCGTGTCGGAAGCGTCGACTGTGAGCATCGTGGGTACATCGACTCTCGGGTGTACTAGGAGGGCCGCCTTCACCAGAGCCTCTTTGGTCCACTCAAAAGCTTGCATGGACTCCGCGTCCCATTCCACCTCCTTGGCCTTGCCGGCCATCAGACCAAACAAGGGTCTCATGATGCGCGCCACCGCCGGCACGAACCGATGGTAGAAATTTACCATCCCCGCGAACTCCTGCAGGCCCTTGACCGTGCTGGGTTTGGGAAACTGGCGGATGGCCTGGACCTTGTCCGGCAATGGGGCGGCTCCTTGCTGGTTGACCTTGTGGCCCAAGAAGTCAATTTCCATCAGCCCGAACTGGCACTTCACCGGGTTGATTGCCAGTCCGTGGTCGCTCAGGCGCTGGCAGAACAGGCACAAATGTGCCACGTGCTCTTTGCATGACTTGCTGGCCACCAGGATATCGTCTAGGTAGATGAAGATGAAATCCAGGCCTCGTCCCACCGAGTCCATTAGGCTCTGGAAAGTCTGAGCGGCATTCTTGAGGCCAAAGGGCATCCTTAGGAATTCGAACAGCCCGAAGGGGGTGATGAGGGCTGTCTTGGGCACATCATCGGGGTGCACAGGGATCTGATGGTACCCCTGGACCAGGTTGATTTTTGAAAAGATGGTCGTCCCGTGGAGGTTGGCTGTGAAATCCTGGATGTGAGGCACCAGGTATCTGTCCGCGGTTGTGGCGTCACTGAGTCTTCTGTGGTCCCCGCAGGGCCTCTAACCTCCTGTGGACTTGGGCACCATGTGCAGCGGCGATGCCCAAGGGCTGTCCGAGCGGCGGATGGTCCCCATCTCCTCCATCTTCCGGAACTCCTCCTTGGCGAGGCGGAGCTTGTCGGGTGGAAGCCTACGGGCCCAGGCGTGCAGCAGTGGTCCTTGCGTGGGAATGTGGTGCTGCACGCCGTGCTTGGGGCCGGTAGAGGAGAACTGTGGGGTGATGATGGAGGGGAAATCCGCCAGCACCCTGGCGAACTCGTCACCTGAGAGTGTTACGGAGTCCAGGTGGAGGGCCGGGAACTGGGCTTCCCCGAGCTGGAAGGTTTGGAAAGTCTTGGCGTGGACCAGACGCTGGCCCTTCAGGTCAACCAGAAGATGGTTGGCCCGTAGGAAATCTGCCCCTAGTAATGGCCACGACACCGCTGCTACCGTGAAGGTCCAAGTAAAACAGCTGGGGCCGAAACGCAGTGGGATGGTACTCGAGCCGTACGTCTGGATGGTGGTGCCGTTCACAGCAGTGAGGTCGGGGCCTGGGGCCACAGTACGGGTGTCCATGTCTGAGGGGGGAAGGACGCTGATCTTGGCCCCAGTGTCCACCAGGGAACGTCGCCCGGAGTGTCGGTCCCAGAGGAACAGGAGGCTTTCGCGATGGCCAGCCGTCGAAGCCACTAGCGATGGCCGGCCCTGGCGTTTCCCTGAAAGGCACACGGTGGACAGCAGTGGCGTGCGTTTGACCCCCACCTCTGATGATAAAAGCACCATTGGTCCGAACTCTCATCCTTGTCCCCTGTAGGTCTCGGCGGTTTCGGTTGTGGGGTCTTGGCCTTAGGCTGCGCGGTTGTGGTTAGGCATATGGAAGCCGCTCCCCGCTGCTTACTCTGCCACAAAATGTCTGCCCCGGCTGCAAGGCTGCGTGGATCGCTGAAATCTTCACCCGCGAGGAGGAGGCGAATGTTCTCTGGCAGTTGCTCGAGGAACAGCTGCTCGAATAGGGGGCAGGGCTTATGGTCATCCATGAGCGCCAGCATGTCGTCCATCAGCTCTGATGGCTGGCGGTCGCCCAGGCCATCCATGCGCAGAAGCAGCGCGGCTCGTTCGCGGTAGGAGAGTCAGAAATGCGGAGGAGGAGTGCCTTGATCTTAGTGTACCCGTCCTCCGTAGGTGGATGGTGCAGGAAGTCGATGATCCGGCCTGCCATGTCCTGGTCGAGCGCGCTGACTACGTAGTAGTACCACGTGACGTCGGCTGTAATGCCTCGGATACTGAACTGGGCCTCAGCCTGCTCGAACCAAACGTGGGGCTGAGTGGCCCAGAAAGTCGGGAGCTTGAGCGAGACTGCGTTGTGCAAGTCGTTGGGATTCATGTCGCGGGTTCCAGATGCCGTCTGGGAGCGTCGGGGTCACCAAATTTAGCTGAACGTGGCGCGTGGCAGAAAAGAAAACGCAGAGACGTGGAGGCTGGACCGGAGCACACTTTACTGACTGAAACAAAACGCGCGCGCTCTCAAAAGTACCTGAGATCCTCTCCGGCGGACATGACGTAATGTCCCTGCCAGAAGGCCCGCCCCGCGGTTAGTCTATGCCGCGCTCCCGCGCATGCGCCCGCGGCCACCGATGGTGGTTCGAGTTCTGCGGGTCCAGGCTGCTACACCAAATACTTTCATGGACATTTGGATGTCATAGCAGAAAACATACGCTTTCCAATCTCATGAACAAAATCAGAAAATGCTGGGAAAATCTCAGCAAGTCAGACAGCATCCATGGAAAGAGAAATAGTCATTGTTTCTGGTCTGCAGCCCTGCGTCAGAGTTGGTACAGAGAGAGATACCGGGGGTGGGTCGGTCAGGGGATCTCCTAGTCGGTTTGCTCCTGGGTCTGGCCAAGGTGGCCATTCATAGGTCTGGGAGGCGGGCAGACGAGGGTTCTGCCCAATCTGATTGCCTACCCCTCTTCTGGGGTTACGTCCGTGCCTGTGTGTCCCTGGAGAAGGAACACGTGGTATCCACAGGTACAAAGGGGGATTTCCGGGACCGGTGGGCCCCACAGGGGCTGGAGTGTGTTCTGGATGGTGATGACCGTGTTATAATTTGAAACTGTAAATAGTGTGAATCATGGAATACTGTAATATTGTACTAATGTGATTCTGTAATCACTGAAGAAACCACCTTTGGAAAAGGAAAACGAAAGAGACACAAGTAGGTTCTATCTCTCTCAGTCCCAGTTCTGACCGAGGGTTGCAGACTTGAAATGTCGACTGTTTCTCTCAACACGGATGCTGCCTGACTTACTGAGTCTGTCCAGCATGTTTTGTTTTTGTTTCAGATTTCCAGCATCTACAGGTATTTTTTTATTTTCAACCAGTCTCAGGATATTCCGCTCAGGCACGTAAATTACTTGGCCAGTGGATTACTTAACTGCTGATGTGACAGAAGGAAGAACTTGCAATTATATAGCAACTTTCACACACAGCAAGTTCTAGAATCCATGAAAGTATGCTCACTTAACAAGGTAGGCGCTAGCCCAAATTTTCACATCTACTTTAATTGGTATAGCACCCAGATAGTCCAAATGATGTCTTTGAGTGTTACTGGATAAAGTTTGACCAAACCACACAATGTGTTATTAAAATTGCTGCCAGCTGAAGTGGTGGACGCGGGTTCAGTTGTATCACTTAAGAGAAGTTTAGATAGGAATATGGATGGAAGGGGTTTGGAGGGATATGTTCCGGGTGCAGGTAGATGGGACTAGGCAGAAGATCAGGTCGGCATGGACTGGATGGGCTGAAGGGCCTGTTTTTGTGCTGTAGTACTTTATGACTCCATGACTCTAATAGGTAAGTAAAGGCTTGGTCAAAGATACAGACTTGCAGAACCTTCCTTTCCACTCACAGGAAGAATGAAAGGGCAGAATATTGTTTAAATGGAGAGAATGCTATAATATAGAAAGGTCTGGGTGTTATTACAGATGAAACAGGGAGTTAGCATTTAAGTACTGCAAGTAGTTAATAAGGAATGTGAAATATTTGCCTTTATTGCAAAGTGGTCTCCATAAAAGCAGAGTCTTGTTCCAATGGTGTAGCCATTGGTGAAATTACACTAGGAGTACATAGAACATAGAACATCGAACACTACAGCACAGTACAGGCCCTTTGGCCCACGATGTTGTGCCGACATTTTGTCCTGCTCTAATATCTATCTAACCCTTCCCTCCCACATAGCCCTCCATTTCTCTATCATTCATGTGTCTATGTAAGAGTCTCTTAAATGTCCCTACTGTATCTGCCTCTACAACCTCTGCAGGCAGTGCGTTCCACGCACCCACCACTCTCTGTGTAAAAAACTTACCCCTGACATGCCCCTTAGATCTTCATCCAATCATCTTAAAATTATGCCCCCTCATGTTAGCCATTGTCGCCCTGGGAAAAAGTCTCTGACTGTCCACTCGATCTATGCCTCTTATCATCTTGTACACCTCTATCAAGTCACCTCTCATCCTCCTTCTCTCCAATGAGAAAAGCCCTAGCTCACTCAACCTATCCTCACAAGACATGCTCTCCAATCCAGGCAGCATCCTGGTAAATCTCCTCTGCACCCTCTCTAAAGTTTCCACATCCTTCCAATAATGAGGTGACCAGAACTGAACACAAATCTCCAAGTGTGCTCTAACCAGAGTTCTATAGAGCTGCAACATTACCTCATGGCTCTTGAACTCTGTACCCTGACTAATGAAGGCCAACACACCACATGCCTTCTTAACAACCCTATTGACCTGCGCAGCAACCTTGAGGGCTCTATGGACGTGGACCCCAAGATCCCTCTGTTCTTCCATACTGCTAAGAGTCCTGACATTAACCTTGTATTCTGCCTTCATACTGCGTACAGTTTTAGTTTCCTTACTTAAGGAGGTATATACCTGCATGCAGGAAGTTCACTTGGTTGTTTTGTTGGATTAAGGGATTATTTTGTGAAGAATCATTAAATTGTTGAACTGCAATAAAGGGGGAAAGTTCGAAGGAGATGTTGCGGGTCAAGTATTTTACACAGAGAGTTGTGGGTGCTTGGAGTGCACTACCAGGAGTGGTAGTGGAAGCTTATACAATAGTTACATTTAAGAGGCCCTTAGACAGGCACATGAATATGCAGGGAATGGAGGGATATGGATCATCTGCAGGTAGATGGAATTAGTTTAATTTCATCCATTCCCATGCACACCCATTCCCCACATGTATCTAACCCAACAAGTGGACCCCACATGCATCCATTAGCAGATAACCCAGTCAAAGTTGAGTTCAGAGTTGAGTTTATTGTCAGACGCACAAGTCCATGTGTGCACGGGTGCAATGAAAAACTTACTTGCAGCAGCATCACCGGCACATAGCATCAGACACTCAACATTCACAAGAAAAACATAAGCTTATTTGACCTTCTGGACATCATAAACAAATAAACTCATTGGCCAGAAGAGCACATTTTCCAGCAGTGAATGTTGCCGTGTTTTCACTTCAAGGTGTATACCACCTGGGAGAAAGTCTCCTTTGGGTTCTTCTCCCCTGTCCCATTGGGCGGAAGATACAACTGCGTGAGAGCATGTACACCAGGCTCAAGGACAGCTTCTAGCCCACTGCTATCAGACTCTTGAAAGAACCATTTGGGGTCCACTAGTTGAAAATGCTTGACGATGAACTCTTGATCTCCCAATTTACCATGTTGTGGCCCTTGCACTTTATTTGTCTGTCTGCACTGCACTTTCTCTGTAACTGTAACACTGTATTCTGCATTCAGTTTTCCTTTTTACTTCCTTGATGTACTTATGTACGGAATGATCTGTCTGGATGGCACGTGAATGAAAGCTTTTCACAGTTCTTCAGTATATGTGACAATAATAAGCCAAAACCAGAACCAAAACCAAACTAGGAAGCAGGAGGCACAGGATGGTTGGAATCTTGAAGAATCTTGAAGAAGGGTGCACATGATGAGACTAGGCAGACAACTAGGGGAAATACACTGCCTCTTCTCCCATTTTTACCTCCCGCCACCCTTGCTTCACACCCACCTTAACCCTCCACAATCCACCCTTTCCTCACACCCAATCAAAGTCAAATCAAAATTGAGCTTAAAGTCGAGTTTATTGTCACATGCACAAGTACATGTGTGCACAGGTGCAATGAAAAACTTGCAGCAGCATCACAGGAACATAACATCAGATTCACAACATCCACAAGTAAAACATAAATTAAACATAAATTATACACAATCTTTACAAGATAAAACACAATTAGAACAAAAAAAGCAAAGTCCATTGTAGTGCAAAGTGGTCATAGTGTTGCTATACTGAGGTAGTGATTAGGGTTGTGCAGGTTAGTTCAAAAACCAAATGGTTGAAGGGAAGTAACTGTTCCTGAACCTGGTGGTGTGGGACTTCGGACTTCTGTACCTCCTGCCTGATGGTAGCTGTGAGAAGATGGCATGGCCCAGATGGTGTGGATCTTTGATGATGGATGTTGCCTTCTTGAGGCACCGCCTACTGTACGTACTACCGATGGTGTGGAGGGATGTGCCCGTGATGTATGGGGTTGAGTCCACTACTTTCATGCCCCATACCACACTTTTGGTATACACCAAGCCTTCCCCATGTTCCCCCAACACCTCACTGTCCATTTTCACCCCATGGACACCCTTACCCACACTTGCCAGTACTGATCCCCGCACCCCTCCATTAACCCACACCCAACAATTACCCTTCCCCATATCTATCCCTCCCTCACTGTTAACCAACACTGCACACCCATCCTCACCCCCGCACTGATTATAGAAATCAAGCCCTTCAAAATTGAATGTTGATTCCAAAAAGTAAATGAATGAATGAATGGAAGGAAGCTATCCTTGTTGTGACTGCTGAACTGAGTCATGCAGACACAGAAACTGGTTGATATAAAAGGTTTTTTTTCATTATGACAAGCAGGAATTCTCCTGGAGACCCTCTCAGTAGAGTCTTCCAGAGCTCAAAGTACATCAAGTTTTTATACTCTTAAAAACAAAGATAACAGCAGGTGATTCAATACAAGTTCAATAGCTACAATGACATTGTTTACTTCAATAATCTGTGGTTGACAAATGGTTCCATTGAATTACATACTTACAGTGGGAATACACTGTACCTGATAAGACACCTTTGAATGTTCAAACACCTTTGCTGGGACTAAGTAATCCACATGGTTGGTCCAAACGCTTCTGAGGACAGAGAACCCAGACACCAGATTAGTGAAGTGAGGGTTGATTCCCTGAGTACACAAATATCCCAGTTATTGATAGACAGAGCAAAGGTACCTCTGATCACGTATGATGTGCTAAATGATAAAATAACTTAGCTGGTATGGAAGCTGCCTTGAACTCAGTCACAATGGTGCAAAATGACCAGTTTAATGAGGGCCAGTTAACACACCCCCATTGTCTTACGTTTGGCTGATGCATACGAGAACATGTTGTGATCATGTCAGTTTGCAAACCGTATCACTTGAGCAGCCACCCTCCTGCTGTGTGCAACACACAAAGGAGCTGGAGGAACTCAGCAGGTCAGGCAGCATCTATGGAGGAAAGTGGACAGTCAACGTTTAGGGTTGAGATCCTTCATCAGAGCTGGCAATCTCCACAATACTTGCACCAGAGACAATGGTCTTGATGTAATTTTTTTTGTTCAAGTGACTGTAACTAAGAGCAATGGTCAAGGGTGTAACTGTGTCACTGGAAATTGATCCTCTGTATAAAACAGAGACCATTGGAGTACATCAGCTCAGAGTGTCTGCCAGAACTGTGGATTCCTGAGCAACAGAAGTCACAGCTTCTCGCTGAAATGGGATATCACTTTTTTTTGCCAGTGAGAGTAGCAAAATCTGCTAAGAGCCATTCACAATTAAACCATGACTTTACAAGAGGAAGTTTATATACAGTGGCAGAGGGTTTGTAGCATCTCCCTGGGGTAGGTTCGAACTTCATCTGTGGTTGATGATAAAAGTACAAAGTGTGCTGAGTTCCAGAACACAGAAGACAAAACAGAAATACGCTGTGTAATCAGCAGATCAGTGGAGAGAGAAACTGAATGGATGCAGAGTTTGGTGATTCCCTGAGCAAACCAAGCAGCTGGAAATGATCAGACGTCTTTGATGATGTGTGGGGATTGTTAGGGATTCAGGAGTTATGGAATTATATGAATTATACTGGGCATTAATTCAAACGAGAACGGGTTTTCAGTTCTTAATGTAAATTGCAAGCAGTAATCAGTTTGAAATGAAAAGGGCAGCTTTGTAAACAAACAGTACTGTCTACAGAACGCACAGCGGGAGGGAGACGCAGGAAACTGCAGACGCTGGAATCTGGAGGAACACAAAAGGTGCTGGAGAAACTCAGCGGGTCAGGCAGTGTCTGTGGAGGGAAACGGACAGTCAATGTTTCGGGTCGAGACCCTTCACGTCTTGTTTTCCTTCGCTGTCTATAATTTATGTATAATTGCAAGCTACCCTATCTATACCCCTCGATTTTATAAACACAATCACATTCTGCACTCTTTAACTTCTTTCACTCCAGGGAGAACAGACCTGGTTTCTCCTGTCTCTCCTCATAACTGAAATGTTCCATCCCAGGCAACATCCTGGTGAACCTCCCCTGCACTCTCTCCAGCATAACCATATCCTTCCTATAGTGTGGTAACCAGAACTGCACACAGTACTCCATTTGAGGTCTGACTAGTGTTCTATAAAGTTGGAGCATGACTTCCCTTTTAAAAGGTTCTATCCCACTGTGATAAGACTATTGAGTGGTTCCCTGATAAGATGAGATGGACTCTGACCTCACAGTCTACCTTGCTGTGACCTTGCACCTTATTGCACTGCACTTTCTCTGTAGCTGTGACACTTTACTCTGTACTGTTAATATTTTTACCTGTACTACATCAATGCACTCTGTACTAACTCAATGTAACTGCACTGTGTAATGAATTGACCCGTACGATCGGTATGCAAGACAAGTTTTTCACTGGACCTCGGTACAAGTGACAATAATAAACCAATACCAATACCAAAAGACTTAAGGTCACAAACCTGACTACACTTAAGTACTTACAAAGTGCAGCCACTCTTTTAATGTGGAAAATGCAACAACAAGGTTCGGCCAACTGTGACAAAACAGAAAACGCTGGAATCACTCATTTCAAGGGTCCCCCATTTAAGACAGAGGAGAGGAGAAAATTCTTCTCTTAGTGGATGGAGAATCTTTAGAATTCAATACCCTGGAGGCTGACAAGAGTGGAGGTCCAGCTCCTGAACATATTTAAGGTTGAAATAAATGAACTATAAGGGAGTCAATGGTTATGGGAAGCCAGGACAGAAGACGAGCTGAGGCCAGAGTCAGATCAGTCAAGGACTTTTTGAAGACTCAGGGAGCCATTTAGCGTCAGAGAGTCATACAGCACAGAAGCAGGCCCTTCAGCCCATCATATCCATGCAGATAATGAAGTCCCCATCTACTCTAACTCAATTTACCAGCACTTGGTCAATAGACTTATACCCCTTGGTGATTCAAGTAAACATCCTGATACTTTTAAAATGTTTCCCACCCAGAGAGTGGTTGTGCTGTGAGGCAGCAGCACTACCTGCTGCACCACTGCGCCATCCCCATGTCCTTATGTTCCATGTGGGATGCTGGGATGCTTGGAACCTAAGTTCCCTGTCCTATCATTGTTAGTCGAAGAGACTCGAGCTTGTCTTGCTGCTGTTCCCAGCATGTGGACGTGTCTACTAGGTCAATGCAATGAGACAGTTCCATGGCAAATGACTTGGATTTAATTGGATACCACTACAAAATGGGTGGGAGATCGCAAGGGACAATTAAACAATGGTTGAAAATCAAAAATAAAGCTGCAGAGGTCGGAAATCGGGAGGTGAAGCAGCAAATATAGGAAGGATGTGGAAGCTTTAGAGAGGACGCATAGGACATTTACCAGGATGCTGCCTGGATTAGAGAACATGTCTTATAAGGAAAGGTTGAGCCAGCTGGGGCTTTTTTCTTTAGAGCGACGCAGGATGAGAGGTAACTTGATAGAGGTGTATAAGATTATGAGGGGCATAGATAGAGCAGACAGCCAGCACCTTTTCCCCAGGGCTGCAATGGCCAATACCAGAGGACATCTGTTTAAGATCAGAGGAGGGAAGTTTAGGGGAGATGTTAGAGGTAGTTTTTTTACACAGAGAGTGGACCGCACTGCCAGGGGTGGTGGTGGAAGCTGATACAATAGGGACATGAAAGAGACTCTTAGGTAGGCAGAAACATGGAGGGTTATGGGCTGTACAGGAGGGAATGGTCAGATTGATTGTGGAGTAGGTTTATATAGGTTGGCGCAGCATCGTGGGCTGAAGGGCCTGTACTGTGCTGTACTGTTCTATGTTCTATGTAAAACACAGAGTGAAGTCTGTGGACAGAGAAACAGAGTTAATATTTCAGGTCAAGGACCCTTCGTCAGAAATGTTTCTTTAAACTGGTACAGGGAACACACCACATTTGGGCTCATTAATGTGGCTTTATCATCCATCCAGCTTAACTAAAATGATATCCGAAACCTGGCTGCACAGCCGTCAAATTCTCACACTTCTGGCAACTGCTTCCCATCCCTCCATTTTCCCTCCATTTTCTTTTTTCTCTCCTCCTGATCCACCAACACCCGTCACCCACTCTCTTTCCCCTCCCCCACCTCCTCCGTCTGCCCATCACCCACAAACTCCTCCCACCGGACCCCCCCCCCCACCTCCCTCCCTCTATTCCATGCCCCACCATCCTCCCCTATCAGATTCCATCACCTTCAGACCTTTGTCACTTCCACCTATCACCTCCCAGTTTCTGACATCATCCCCACTCTCCCTCCTCCCTCATCTGCCTATCACCCCCCTCACCTGGATCCACCTATCACTTGCCAGCCCTTGCTCCACCCCTTCCCTCCACCTCCTTACACTGGCCGCCTCCCCTCTACCTTTCAATCCAGATGAAGGGTCTCGACCCGAAACGTTGACTGTCCATTTCCCTCCATAGATGCTGCCTGACCTGCTGAGTTCCTCCAGTGTTTTGTTTGTCTCTGTGTTAACCAAAATATTGCTGAGGTTAGCACATATCCATGAGCTCAGTTCTGTGAGCAGCTAGCAACAGTTTAGTTTGGCTGTTACAGATTCAAGCCATTACACATCTCTTAGAGAGAATTTGTGGTTCCAACCCATAATTGGTTCACCTCAAGACCCTGGTAGCTTGTTGATAGGACACAAGCAATCATCCCAATTTTCCAATGAAGTTCTAGTGGTCGAGGTGGAGACGAAGGAAATGACCTTCTACTCATAGGGGGCTAGATACCCTCCAGGCCACCATAGGTGGCAGTGACAGAGGTGAATGCAAAGAGTCAAAGGTATAGACGCAGTTCTGAAGGAACTTTAATGAACTTATACACAAGTTCCCTGCCTCCTACAAGGTCTCCCTTCCATTCTCTTGGTTCCTCCATCTCCAATGCATTTCTCCAAGGATAAGGTGTTCTCCACAGGTGCCACTGAATCATCTTCCATACTCCTTAACCACAGTGTCCCCTCTATCATCGTGGATAGAACATTTGAACGCATCTGAACTATTTCTCACACCTTTGATCTCACCCCTTCTCCTCTTGGACTGAGCAAGAACTGGCCCTCATCTTCTACCCCACCAGCCTTCACATTCAACAGATCGTCCTTGGCTTCAACAAGATCCCACCACCAGATACATCTCACCCTCCCCTCCTTGTTCATCACTTCTAAGGAATTGGTCTCATGACTCCCTGATCTGGTCTTCAGGACATGTCCGCCACGTCTCGTCATATAGCACTTGCAACCACAGGAGGTGCAACACTTGTCACTTCATCTCTCTGGATAATGATTTGTTTCACATCATACACAGAAAAAACAGCAGGTTCAAATCACATTGTACTATTATTCAAATAGAGATGGAAGTTCAGAAGAAACAAAAAACTTGAATTTAAATGGTTATTTCAGTATATTTTGATAACACTTGGTAAAGTTGCAGAGTTATTACAAATATAAAATAGGATGCAAGTTGGCAGTTTTGATAATTTCTGTGATCCTTGTTAGCAGCCAATCTCCCTTCTTATTTGGTTCACAAGCATGCACCTTGAGTATCCAGATGCCGCCTGAAGATGATATATACCGACCAGACCTACTAATGCCTAGTTTCAGCAATAAAGTAGATAAAGGGTGCCTTTGACTTCCCTATCTTAGGAGCTCTCTGAAAATCTATCACAAAGAATGCTTCTTTATACATCATACTCAGTCAATATCAAAGGTACATACCACTGATAAGACCCTTGGTGTATCCATTCCCAAACTCTTTGAAGATAGTCTCTTCATATAAACAACTGTTTTCACTCCAAATCTACTTCCCTTTAATTAAACAATTCTCCTCATTTTTGGAGGTCACATAACTAGCCATTCATTATCTTTGTATATTATAGCTATAGATCCCTTCTCCCATGTACACTACCCTATTCCCTGAATTCATTCATGGAAGATATTCCTTGCACAAATATTTTGTGTGTTCAGCACACCAGACTTTAAAGACAGAAGACAGGCTCTGCTTTCTATTCACAGTTCTTCAAAGACATTCCATGTATCCCAGAAAGTCTGTATCTCCCTGACACAAAGCTCAACGGTTAACCCTCAACTCACCAGGAAGTTCAATGCGCAACTTCCCACATGTCCAATGCTTATAAATAATCATAGCAAGTAAAAAATTGCTGCCCCACTACAAATTTAGAAACTTGGATATTTTTATTAACACAGGAATATGAAATTATTTGGAATGATTAAGGAAGTTATTTACTTTCTGAGAAGTTATTTGCAGACTTATAGATTTAGTCCACCAGCTCTGTTGTAGGATTGCATTTGCAAACATCTTTCATTGTCAATCTTTATTCTGTCCTCATGCACACAATTTGTACTCACCCACCTCACAGAGCATCATTTCATTCAAACACATGTAGTGTGCATCCATTACACACGAAATAGCATGTGCTAGGTGGAGACACAAGCGACTGCAGATGCTGGAATTTGGAGCAACAAACAATCTGTTGGGTGATCTCAGCGGGTCAGGCAGCCTGGGTTTCAGCCCGAAGCGTCGACCATTCCTCACCTCCCACAGATGTTGCCTGACCTGCTGAGTTTCCCCAGCAGATTGTTTGTAGCACATGCTAGGTGCTGTATATTTCAAAGAAATTACTGAAATGAAGCAATTGAGAAAAAGCCAAACCAGCTGGGAGTCTAAAATTAACAAGCAATTTATTGACCTTAGCTAGTTTCTGGGGATGCAGTTACGAGGATTCTCATAGGGGAGTTTACTAGTGGTGTAAAGGGGCAAACAGTTCATCGAAACATCATCAACCTGAAACATTAACTCTTCTCTCTCTACGGGTACTCTCAGGTCTGCCAAGTAACCCCAGCAGTTTCTGTTGTTATTTTGTTTAAGCAGTTATATTCCCAAATACCATCTGGACACATCTGTCAGTATTTTCAACCTCTAGATCAAGTATTTAAAAATTCATCCTTCATTGTTAATGTTGGCACTTAGTGTAAGCCAACTGTGCAATACATTGCTGCCTTAGATCATGGAATGTAGATCTGTACATCACTGGACAGGCCATTCTGTTGTGCTGATCTTGGTGCCAATTTATACTAAATGTCCTCCTCCTGTGTATCATCCAGTATTACCACTGGTAATACTGGTGGATGAGTAGGAAGTGTATTGCCACTAGTTTCATCTGCTTGATGACCAGTTTAACTAATGGTCAATCTGGCTCCACAAGTGGGTCCTAGAGCGCGATTTGAAAGAGAGGCCAAATTGATTGTGGAGTTTACAGCATGATTGTAAAGCCTCCTTGACATCCTGCAGATCTTCTATGTTATTATGTAAATGCAAATTGCTTCCCCCCTCTTTGTGCAATGCCTTGGGCAGTTGAGGAATATAGTTTATGATCTCATACAATTAACGGTGAAGACCTTTGGAGAAATGGGATTGGTAAACAAGTCTGTTGTTGCTGCCACTCACTTTTCTTCAGAGCTGTTACACTTTACACCTCAAGGATTTTAATGGATTTTTGATGGTCGGTGTGCATTCAATGGGCAGAGTGGCCTGCTTCCAAGCAATATGTCTCAATTAGTCTAAGGCAACCAAATGTGTATTTTCAATGGTTCTATAATAAACATCATATGACCAATGTAGACTTCCTTTCAGCCATTTGGTCCTTGAACCAACCTGCACAACCTCAATCACTACCTCAGTATAGCAACACTATGACCACTTTCACTACTTTGCATTACAATGGACTTTTTTTTCCAATTGTGTTCTTTCTTGTAAAAATTGTGTATAACTTATGTTTAATTTATGTTTTCCTTGTGAATGCTGCTTATCTGATGCTATTGTGCCTGTGATGCTGCTGCAAGTAAGTTTTTCATTGCACCTGTGCACACATGGACTTGTGTCTGTGACAATAAACTCGACTTTGACTTTGACTTTCCTGACTATCATATCACGGCAAAGAAATTAATCAAAATTTAAATAAAATTAAGTTTATTTCCCTCCTGACCTAACCTGCTGAGTTCCTTCAGCACTTTGTGTGTGTGTGTGTGTGTGTGTGTGTGTGTGTGTGTTGCTAAAGAAATTAATCAGACTTTGTCAAATCAATTGATATATTACTGATCATTCTTGGCATTATTGACAGACATTTTTAATTCATTCATCATTTGATACACATTCTTCGATCTCCAGCCAATGGTAATTGGCTTAGTACTGCCACGTGTACCGAGATATAGTGAGAAGCCTTTGTTTGCTTGCCATCCTAGAGGTATAAAGCAGTGAATATAACGCAATTTGAAGGGGATAAGGTACAACAAGTCTAATTATTAGCAGCGGAAATAAGATGTAAGATTTAAAATCGCAGCCCCTACTGACTCCCCTCTCCCCGCTAGAGAACGGAACGAGGGCACTTTTGGCTTTGGGCGAGATTGCCCTGCTGTTTGGGCGAATAGTTAACGCTCACTCTACAAACCCACGCTGCAAGGCAGTGTTCTGAGCAGTGTTGAAGTACATCGTGTTATCCCTGGTCCCTTAACGCTAGCAGCTAGCAACAACATCATGTCCGCTGCGGTAGATTTAACCCCTCCGTGCGGATGTTGGTGAATCTTCTCTATATTTAGAAGGGTTTTCGTTTTCACAGCAACTTGCAAAGTCCGCGGGGCAGAGGAAGAGGCGCCGTCCCCACCTGCCGAGCGGTCGGTGTGAACGGTGCCTGACGGGCGCACCTGACTCACTGAGCCACTCCAAGGGGCGTGGGCTGGGCGGGCAAGATCCGAGCTGCGTTTCCCGGAAAAGGGACGGGCGTGGGATGGAAACCGACCTCTTATAAGAGGCTGGCGACGGATGGGGAGTTCAACCCTCTCCCATCCTTCCTCGGATCCACAGTGAGATCTTCACCCAGCCAGAGCAAGATCTTTTGGAGCGGAGATCCTAACATTGGGGCAGGAATTGTGGCGTGAAGTCTGTGGACGTTACCACATCGGGAAAGTCGGTAAGTCTCCGGGCAATACTTGTGATCAATGTTCAATACTTAATACGTAAAGGTTGATCTGAGATTAGAGATGTTTGTACACACTTTGGAAATCAAACCTCTGTCCCTGAGTTTTGAGGCTTATTCTGTTATAATGCAAGGTGTTATTTCTTAAAGTCCAAACAAAATGCTGGAGGAATCCGCATTTTGTTTGTTGCTCCAGATTCTAGTGTGTGCAGTCTGTCTGGTGCCCGGGTGTCACGGCTCAGTGGCTGCATGCATTCGATGTGGGTACTTAGTTCGCTCTGCTTGTCAATGCTGGAAGTTAAGGTTAGTCCAGAAATTCCATTAGTTCATTGACCAAAGCACAAGTAGAGGTGCTTCAGAGTAACCACAGAGAGTGGTGGGTCGCTGGAATACGCTGCCAGGGGTGGTGGTGGAGATGGGCCAGAGGCGTTTAAGAGGCTCTTAGATAGGAACATGCGTGTGGGGAAAATGGACATTGTGCAGGCAGAAGGGATCAGTTTAGTTAGGCTTTTAATTATCAGCTTACAGACATAAGAGACACTGCAGATGCTGGAAATCTGGAGCAACACACAACATGCTGCGGGACTTCAACAGGCGCTGCCCGACCCGCTGAGTTTCTCCGGCATTTTGTGTAATTAGTTCGGCGCAACATGGTGGGCCGAATGGCCTGTCCCTGTGCTGTTCTCGGCTCCATGTAAAAGTAACAGGGCGCGGGAGGGGCACGTTGTCGATCCGGAGGTGTGCACTTGGTCGGAGTCACATTCGCAAGCCAACACAGTGTGTGATGTAGCGGGAACAAACGTTTCCACCGATACACCGGGCGGCAGGTGAGTTACAACCGCTGAACACACCTGGTGGTAACCGGCTCGCCTACTACGGATTCCCTGAATGCACATTTCTTCAATCGACTCCAATGCTATGGCTTTGCTTTCGGGGCTGTTGTAGGGGTTGGAATAGAAAGGGTTAATAACTAGTTAAATAGGATGTACAGTAACAGCGGGGAATCACTGGTAAACTCCGGCAACAGAGAGATGGGGTGCATGTGTAGCTGGTCCAAGGTACAGAGGTTTGATGATTATGTTGTCACACACCACTGTTGTGCCCGAAAGTTAGGTTTGCTGTTGACTGGGTTAGACTTATGCATAATTATGTGGTTTACTCTGTAATGTAAACCTAGTTCTACTGTAATTAAGGGTGTAATGATGCAGTCGGAGAAATGTAACAAACAAAACTTAGTTCATTGAGTTTTCTGTGTAATCACGGATGCAGAGAGGGGTATAAGGCTGTCCCGAAATCGTGTTGGAGTAGATCAGCTTTGGTGGGCACCAGTTTACAATAAATCACCAACTCCTTTGTCCTTCGCTCCTGCGGGGGCTTGCTTTTTTCCCCCCAATGCTGTTAAAAGAATCGCTGTTACAGTGTATGTGAGAACGTATCCCCATGCCGAAATCGTCTGATGATTTAGCCCAGTAAACGGTGTCTAATAATCAGTAGGAGCGAGCTGGCAGGGAATGTTGGCGAATGCTTCCTCTCCCAGTGATCACATCATCCAGCTTGTCTGCATTAAGGTTTGGGGAAGGGGGTGGGGTGGGGGGGGGAGGGGGGGGTGGGTAGAATAACAGGAAAGTTTGTCAAACAAATCCAACAAATGCAAACCGGAGGAACATCACCTCATATTCTGCCTGGGCAGCCTACAACCTGACGGCATCAACACCGAATTCTCCAATTTCAGGTAAACTGCGCCCCCTCTGCCCCCTTCTCTTGATCCACCCACGTCCTCTCTCACACCCCCTTCTTTCCACCACCACCACCACCCCCCCCCCCCACACCCTTGGTTCTCAGTCTCTTTCCCCTCCCTCACCTGGTTGCATTTACCTACATCCCCGCACTCAACCCACTCGGTTCCCTTGCCCTCCCTTACTGTCCCCATCCACCCACCATCCTTCCCTTATTTGGTTCCACATCACTTTCCATCAGCTGCAGCCCTCTGTTGTCTCCACCCATTACCTCTGTCACCATCTCCACCCTTCCCTCACCTGGCTCCATCTACCCAGCAACCTCCTCCCCACCTGATGCCATCATGAAGAAGGTGTGCCAGCAGCAATCCTTCATTAGGAGTTTGAGGAGATTTGCAATGTCACCAAAAACCCTTGCAAATTTCTATCGATGTACGGTGGAGAGCATTCTGACTGATTGCATCGCCGCCTTGTACGGAGGCTCCGATGCATAGGGTCGCAAGAGGCTGCAGAGGGTTGTAGACTCAGCCAGCTCCATCACGGGCACAACCCTTCACACCATCGAGGACATCTTCAAGAGGCGGCATCCATCACTAAGGACCCTCACCACCCGGGACGTACCCTCTTCTCGTTACTACCATCGGGGAGGAGGTACAGGAGTCTGAAGACCCACACTCAATGATTCAGGAACAGCTTCTTCCCCTCCGCCATCAGATTTCTGAACGGTCCATGAACCCATGAGCACTACCTCGTTATTCCTCTTCTGCACTATTTATTTATTTTGTAATTTATAGTAATTTTATGTCTTGCACTGTACTGCTGCTGCGAGACGACAAATTTCATGTCATATAAGTCGGTGATAATAAATCTGATTCTGATTCGAATTGCCAGCTTCTGCCTCATGCCTCCCCCTCACCTCTTTATGTGGGCTCTCCCGAAATGTCCACCATCCTTCTACGTCCACGGATACTCCCTCGCCCACTGATTTCCTCCAGCAGCTTGTTTTATGCTTCACAAATCATTCCACTGGTGAAGGTTTCCGTTACCACAGCCACACGCTAACTGCACCTGGGGAGGGATGGTTCAGTTAATGGCAGAGACCGGAGAGGCTGCGTTTGTTTCCCTTGCAGCAGAGGAGATGGAGGGGAGACCCAGTAAAGGTGGTTATAGAGTAGATAGTAAGTAACTCTTCCCCATGGCAGAGGTGTCTCAGTCCAGAGGGTTAAAAGTGAGGACTAAGAGATTTAGAGGGGTAAATTGGTTTATTATTGTCACATGTACCAAGGTACAGTGAAAAACTTTGTTATGTATGCTGTCCATACAGACCATTTCGTCACACTAGTGTATTGAGTAGTACAAGGGAAAAGCAATAACAGAATGCAGAATAAAGTGTGACAGTAGCAGAAAGTGCAGTGCAGGCAGACAATAAGGTGCAAAGCCATAACGAGGTAGATTGTGAGGTCAAGAATCCATCTTTGAGGTCCGTTCAGTAGTCTTATAACAGCGGGATAGAAGCTGTCCTTGAGCCTGGTGGTACGTGTTTTCAGGCTTTTGTATCTTCTGCCCGATGGGAGGGGGGAGAAGAGAGAATGTCAGGGGTGGGTGGGGTCTTTGATTATGTTGGCTGCTTTACTGAGGCACCTTCTTTCATTCAGAGGGTGGTTGGAACCTGAAACTCACTGCCAAGGATGTGGTGAAAGCAAAGACTCTCACAACATTTAAGGATCTTCTATGTGAGCCTTTGGAACCCCAGGGCAGAGAAGGCCATGGACCGAGTGCTGGTAACTGGGATTAGTATTGGTACTTGATGGTTAGCACAGACAAAGTGGGCTGAATGGCCTGTTTCTATGCTGCATGACCCTCTGACTAAAGCTAAGAAGATAGATAAAATAGAAAAAAGTCTGAGTTGGAGTACAAGATGTTATGGAAAGCCATCTAAAGCATCAGAAGGCAGAGTCTGAATTCTTCTGTGAAATCTGTTCACTTGTGGCCAACTGCTGGAAATAAGTATAGATTGTCATCAAAAGTTCAAGTACTTCACAGATGCCTTCAGGGAAAAGGACTGGAAATTCCCGCTCCTGTCTAGCCGGCACATATTTCCATCCCCTTGTTATATTGATGGATAACATGCTGCATTGCCGGTGTCACCACCTGCCAAGAGTAATGTAAAGAAAAGTTGCCTTTAAAAGACAATTTTTTTGACTGTAGTTTGAGACATAGGGGTGGGTCAGTGAACAACAGGTCAGTGGGACTGAATTCTTCTTTAATGAGCAGCCTGAAGACCCACACTCAGGAGCAGCTTCTTCCCTTCCGCCATCAGATTTCTGAACGATCCATGAACCCATGAACATGACCTCGTTATTCCTTTCTTTTGCACTATTGATTTATTTTTGTGATTTATAGTAATTTTATGTCTTGCTCTGTACTGCTGCCGCAAAACAACAAATTTCACTTCATATAAGTCAGTGATAATAAATCTGATTTTGATTGTTAGCTTTATTAATCTTCCTTCTTCCTAGGAGTTATTGTATTCGTTCCCAACCAAGTGAATAATAACACGTTTGAGCACCTTCGCTCCATCTGCCGGACCAGCCAGGATCTCCCGGTGGCCAGACATTTTAATTCCGCTTCCCATTCCCACACCGACATGTCTGTCCACGGCCTCCTCTGCTGCCAAGTTGTGGCTAGACGCAGATTAGAGGAATAGCACCTCATATTCTGCCTTGGTAGTTTCCAACCTGACGGCATCAACATCGATTTCTCTAACTTCCCTCTGTCCCCTCTTTTACCCCACCAGTCCCCATCACCCATTCTCTTTCTCCTCCCCTGCCCTCTTGATCTGCCCATCACCCATACACTCCTCCGTCCTGTTCCCCTCCCCACCTCCCTCCCTTTATTCCATGGTTCACTGTCCTGTCCTATTAGACTTCATTTTCTTCAGCCCTTTGTCACTTCCACCTATCAGCTCCCAGCTTCTGATACGATTCCCACTCTCCCCCCTTCCTCATCCGCCTATCACCCCCTCCCCTCACCTGGATCCACCTATCAACCGCCAGCTCTTGTTCCACCCCTTTCCCCCACCTTTTTATACCGGCCATCTCCCCTCTTTCTTTCCAGTCCTGATGAAGGGTCTCAACCCAAAATGTCGACTGTCCATTTCCCTCCATAGATGCTGCCTGACCCTGACCTGAAGACCCAAACTCAGGAGCAGCTTCTTCCCTTCCGCCATCAGGTTTCTGAACGATCCATGAACCCATGAACATGACCTCGTTATTCCTTTCTTTTGCACTATTTATTTATTTTTGTGATTTATAGTAATCACAAATTTATGTTCCTCCAGCATTTTGTGTGTTGCTCCAGATTTCCAGCATCTGCGGTCTCTCTTGTGTCTATATAGTAACAAGAAAGTGAAAGATTCCAGGAATCTTAGTACTCAGAAAATAAATAGGTTTCTCATATCCCATGTAAGTTACAGTCTTGTCTGTTTAACTTTTGCTTACTGACTTGTAGCACTCGTGGGAACTCTGGATCTAGCTTTGAATTTGCTGCATAGTGCTTTTGCCAAGAGTGCTAAGTCTGGCAATTTTTCTGCATGGAATTTTAACTCTAAGAAATCACATCAGTGAATGACTCCTAATCTGAATTATGGGGGAACAAAACTTGCTGTTTTGCTGATCTAAATTAAAGATATACCTTTACCTACCTCCTGCTTTGGTAAATTGGCTTATTATTTGTCAAAGTCAAAATCAAAGATGAGTTTATTGTCACATGCACAAGTCCATGTGTGCACAGGTGCAATGAAAAACTTACTTGCAGCAGTATCACAGGCACAGAGCATCACAATGTTCACAAGAAAAACATAAATTACAAACAATTTTTACAAGAAAGAACATAATTAGAACAAAAATAAACAAATTCCATTTTAGTGCGAAGTGGTCAGAGTGATGCTAAACTGTAGTGAGTAGGGTTTTGCCAGTTGTTTCAAGAACTGCATGGTAGAAGGGAAGTAGCTGTTCTTGAACCAAGGTGCAGTGAAAAGCTTTGTTTGCTTGCCGTTCACACAGATCATTTCATCACATCAGTGCGTTGAGGTAGTGCAAGGGAAAACAATAATAGAATGCAGAATAAAGTGTTACAGTTATAGAGGAAGTGCAGACAATAAGATGCAAGGACATAACGAGGTAGATTGTGAGGTCAAGAGGTGGCAAATACAAAATTATTATTATAGTAAGGTAATTGCCACCTTAAGCAGGAGAATTATTTGAATCATAAACACAAGCTGTCGAGGTACTGCTGGGTGAGCCGTCCTCAGGATGCATCATCAAGAGCACTTGCTTCCAAATCCATTCATGGAACAGATATGGAACCAAGGTCTTGGTTATTAGTAGGCACAATGCCACACAAAGTTAGTGCACCCACAAAAGCTGGAAAAAGCTTTCTCAGCCAGCTGAGCAACACCCCCAGCTTAGCCAGCTGTCAAAACTGTTGAACACACTGAGTATTTGGTTTCAACCATTTAAGAACATTAAAAAACTATTATTTAAAAAAAACATCAAATATTTTTTAAAAATATTAAAATATTTTAAAAGATTTAAAAACTTTAAAACAATAAACACACTTTTGAATCGTATTTATTTCAATATTTGAGAATTAACAAAGTCCAAAATAAGAACAAAAGAGCTAGAAGAAAAGTCAGGCAGCATCTGTGGAGAGAGAAAGAGTTAACACTTCAGGTTGAAGACTGTTGCCCAGAACAGGGAATGATAGGAAAACAAGTTAAAGCTAAGTTACAGAGAAAGGGAGGGAGATGGATGGATAGGAGAAAAGGGGATATCTATGATTGGATGAGGCCAGGGTTGCCCTGAGGATAAGTTCTATTTCCTTATCCACAGATGCTGCCCAACCAGCTGAGGGTTTCCAGCATCTTCTGCTTTTAATTTCAGATTTCCAGCACTTACAGAATATTTTGATTCCCACTTACCAAATTTCCTCCTGATGAAGAGTCTCGACCCGAAACGTCAACCGTTTATTTCCCTCCATAGATGCTGCCTGACCTGCTGAGTTCCTCCAGCACTTTTTATGTGTGTGACACACAATTATCTACACTGTTTTCATGTACAAAAACAGTTTGTACAAGCACAACTTGCTTGTGTGCTGTGGGACACAATAACACTAACAACATTATGGACTTTGGAAAAGTGAAGCGGTGGGGAGATATTGCAGACAGGGCCAACAAGAAATGAACCTGACAATAGCATGTGTGTCTCAGAGAGTGCAGAGAATATTCACAATTTTAAGGAATAGGAGTTTAAAATAGCACAATCTCCTTCTTTGATGTTTAATTTTGCTGAGAATATAGTTAGACCTTTCAGGGTCAATGTGTTTTTCAGATGCTGGTGCATTGCTGTGTATTTACATAATGTTTGTTTTGTTGTGTCTAGATTATTATGAGCTGATTTCAATCATTATTGTTTTTTGTGCTTCCTTCCTTGTTGTTTTTTATTCCTCAACATTTAGGGATTGCAACTGACCACTTGGAGATTGCTGAGCGATGCAGTGAATAATCAAGTACTGGAAAATATTCTTGTGCAATCGAATAATTGTTGAGTTACTTAACATACATTAATCAATCATCTTAATGCCACATGGCAGGACATGTTACTTTTGTGATTAATGTGGTAATTTTCCAATTCCTCATCTTGCTGTTCAAAATGTTATATAAATTTGGCTATTTTCTGTAAAACAATTTTAATGTTGTTTAAAATCAATCGTTGGAAAATAATACAGAACAAACATCTCAGTTTCCATTACGCACAAGCTGTCTGCCATACTTCTTGCTGTTAAGTTTCTTTTTAGTTTGAATGTGGAGTTGCAGGATGATATGTCACTCTGGTACAATGATGCAGGAATGCACTAGTACATGTAGTGTAGAACTTAACCTAACCAGTAACCTGCATTTAACATTTCATTGTATGCTGACAGTGCCATTGAAAGGAATGGCACTGCCCTCCATATACCCCCCATGGCTAGTGAAAAGCTAAGAGGCAAGATGTGACCCCTTAGCCAATGTTGTTTGTATTTCACACCTGGACGCAGTGCTCAGTCCAACTGTGGAGTGGAAGGTCATGCAGCCTCGATTGCATTCTTGACTTCTTCACTGCAATGCGTGGGTGCACCGGTCAGGAACACGCTGATCTGTGTGGTGCTGTCGGCCAGCACTTCTCTGCAGGGGAGCAGCCCGATCAAGGCCAATATTTTTCATGCAGTGAGAGGCTCGGAACCACTGGTATTCAGGGAGATCTGAGCATCCTTGCACACAGAATGTTAGCTTGGAAGTATAGCAAGCAATTAGGGAAGCAAACAGTATGTTAGCTTTTTCATCAAGCGATTGGAGCAAAGGAGGTAAAATATCTTACTGCACATACATGGGGGCTTGGTGAAGCTAGCACCACAGTTAGTGCAGCTGCTCACAGCTCCAAGGACCCATGTTCGATCCCATCCACCCATTCCTCTTGCCTTTACTTTCCTGTAGCCCTTAATATGTATCAGTAACGACATATTAAACAATATTAATGCACTAAATAACGTACATGTATGTTGACGTGCTGAATACACCTATATTATTACACATAGTACTTATGCCCATATACATTGTCGACAGAAGTCTGTGTCTGTCTGTGTGGAGTTGCCACATTCTCCCTGTGTCTGCAGAGGTTTCTACTGGGCGTGCTAGTCTCCTCCCACATCTCAAAAACGAGCTGCTGGATTAATTGGCTATTACCTGTTAATGTAGGCAGATGAACAAGCAGGGAATGGAGTGATACGGATTATGTACAGGCAGATATGATGAGTTTAATTTGGCATCATGCTTGGCACAGGTAGCATGCATCAAAGGGACAGTTCTATGTTCTATGTTCGAATTGATGGAAATTGGTTGAGAGAGTCATTTTTGGGCTACGGGGAAGTAAAGGGGAATGGAGTGGGTGTGATTGCTCTAATGGGAGCTAAACTGAACTGGATAGGGTCCTTCTGTGTTGTAGCAAGATCCCACATGGAATATTATGGCTATGGTCTCCTTACTTCAATAAATAAATAATTGTCTTAGAAGGATTAAAAAAAAAGGCATACTCAATTAATTTATCAGATGAGAATGTTCTATACACAAGTGGGTTTATTTTCCTTATTTAGAAAAATTAGAGATGTATTTATCGTAACAGCATTTTCTTAAGGATCCTGTGTAGTGCTGTGAGGATGTCGTTCTCGTAGAGCAAAGGGAGGTTGGTGACGAATTTCTTGCGTGGCAAACAGTGTATAAAAGGAATGGCACTGCCCTCCATATACCAGCCAAGGCTAGTGTAAAGCTAAGAGGCTGGATATGACCCCTTAGCCAATGTTGTTCGTATTCCACACTTGGACCCAGTGCCATCTATCCCCATGAAGGACATTGTATTAGTAGATTACTTTAGCATGCTGGATTTCTCCTTCTTGCATTTGTGTTTGATTAGACTTGCTAATAAGGTCAAGCTTGTTGTATGGTAGTCGTACTGGTCCCGTGTGATATGAGTTTACCCATTTTCAGTGGCAGGCACGGTAGTGTAGCAGTTAGCATAACACTATTACAGGACCAGTGACCCGGGTTCAATTCCTGCCACTGTCTGTAAGGAGTTTGTATGTTCTCTCCATGTCTGTGTGGGTTTCCTCCGTGTGCTCTGGTTTCCTCCCATGTTCCACAGATGTACAGGTTAGGAAGTTGTGGGCATGCTATGTTGGTGCCAGAAGCGTGGCGACACTTGTGGGCTGCCCCCAGAACACTTGACGCAAAAGCAGCATTTCGCTGTGTGTTTTGATGTACATGTGACTAATAAAAATATCTTATATTTCCTTAAAAGAAAACCAAAAACTCAATGTTGTTGGAAGTCTGAAATAAAAAGAGAAAATGCCAGAAAGAGGCAGCAGCTCAGGCAGTAACTGTGGCAAGTGAAGCAGTCCAGGATCCTTTGTTAGAACCCAAAGTTGTTCTATTATTTTGCACTTCAATGTTCATTGTTTATTCAGTAACTTTATTTCTCTTTACAAATTCAGATGAAGATTTAGTTCAGAAAAATAGTTAAAGGTTACAAGCATAAGCACCAGCAGTGTTTGTGTCTGGCAGGTGAAGAGATGACGCTGTGACTTCTGTACTTTGCAATGAGCAGAGTGCTGCCAAGTATCTTTAAGCCCCTTAGAATTAGAAGTATGTTAACATGTTAATTGTCAGGATTGCAGTCATTTCAATGATGATGACAGAAAAATGGTTTATGTTCCATTTTAAAGCAAAACAAATGTGGAATGGATGTCATGAATCACAATGCTTATGCAATCAGCTGATGACAGGCTGACATTTTGCTTGCTTTGAAGTTGATCCTAACCCTTTAAAAAATTGCTTTTGTTAAATCCATCAGATTTGGAGAAGATCAGATAAAGGGCTCAGCTTTGAGTTCATTTCTGAGCTCAGTTCCTTCAGCTAATACCAGTGGGATTGGGACTTTCCCACAGACATTGTCCAACAAACTAGCATTATTATAGCCTTAACCTAACTTGTTTTTCGCTCTTTCCCAGTCCTGATGAAGGGTCTTTGACCTGAAAGGTTGATTCTGTTTCTCTTTGTACAGCTGCTGCCTGACCTGCTGAGTGTTTCCAGCAGTTTCTGTTTTTATATCAGTATTAAAGCATGTCAGAAAGATCCGTGGCTCAATTTCATCAAATATGTACTTTCAAATAATTTCCCACCCAAACTTGCATTTGGTTCCATAGCATCAATTATGTACAATTTGTGTGTTGTGGTCAAATTGCAAGTGAGTGTTGTAAAATGATTGAAATCCGACACAAGTGTATAAAATTGGAAATGCATTTTGGCCCAAACAATTGGATTGTCAGTACATGTTCTTCAATGCACCCAAACCTTCTGCAAAGTCAGTAACACTATTGTTATAGCATGTCCTGTATCTATTGAAAGGTTAAATCGAGCATTTGAATGCACACATCAGATAGCAGTGTCAGTTGTTGTGGTATAATGCACCTTTGATGTCTGTATGTCAAACATGGCCTCCGGTACACACTTAATCCTAAATTTGAACCACATACAGGAAATCAGGACAAGGGCAGCAGATGCAGAGCCACAGCCTCACTATCTAAGGCATCAATTGCTTACAAGCTCAGGGACTGAGCTTGTGGAGACTTTGTTGGCCTCAGACAAGCCATGCAGTAGAGCTGCAACAGTGTAGACATTCCATTTTTTCTGCTGAGATAACACCTTTCTATTTTTTCATCCAATAATGGGTGCTCCAGTCTTAGTCCTACTAAACTCAGAACAAGAGAGAAGAGACCAAATGCAGAGACTCCTTCAGAGAGGAACACGGAGGAGAAGGGCTTTTACCAACAGACCCTCACCGCAAGAGTTTTCCAGGGGCAGTATTTCCAGCTCCACCTGCCCAAGGTTGATTGTATCCAGTAAATTTTTTCAAAGTGATGAAGATGTCCCACTGCTGGCACAGCTGCTGGCTCACAGCTGCTGACACTAGACTTGTGTGGAGGTGAAGGTCATGTTGGTAAATTGATAAATTGGTTTATTAGGCACATACCAAGGACAGCTTCTATCCCACTATTGAATGGTACCCTTATATGATGAGATGGACTCTGACCTCACGATCAACCTTGTGACCTTGCACCTTATTGCACTGCACTTTCTCTGTAGCTGTGACACTTTGTACTGATATTGTTTTTGCCTGTACTACATCAATGCACTCTGTACTAACTCAATGTAACTGCACTGTGTAATGAATTGACCTGTACGATCAGTATGCAAGAAAAGTTTTTCACTGGACCTCGGTACAAGTGACAATAATAAACTAATACCAATACCAATATATGTACTGAGGTGCAGTGAAAAACAGTCTTGCATACCGTTCATACAGATCAATTCATTACACAGTGCATTGAGGTAGTACAGAGTAAAACAATAACAGAGTGCAGAATAAAGTGTTACAGTTACAGAGAATGTGTAGTGGAGACAGACAGTAAAGTGCAAGGTCATAATGAGATAGATTGTGAGGTTAAGTGTTTATCTTATTGTACCAGGGAACTGTTTAATAGTCTTATAATAGCGGGATAGAAACTGTCCTTCGTGGTATGTGCTTTCAGGCTTTTGTATCTTCTCTCTGATGGGAGTGGGGAGAAGAGAGAATGTCCTGGGTGGGTGGGGTCTTTGATAATGTTGGCTGATTTACCGAGGCAGTAAAGCAGCCAACATAATCACAAGACCCCACCCACCCCGAGAAGTGTAGACAGAGTCCATGGAGGGGAGGCTGGTTTCTGTGATGTGCTGGGCTGTGTCCACAACTCTCTGCAGTTTCTTGCGATCATGGGCAGAGCAGTTGCCACACCAAGCCGTGCTGCATCCAGATAGGATGCTTTCATGAAGGTCATGAACCTCCTGAACTTTGGATCACCCTACATGGTGTCAGTTGATGTGGGCCACACGTTGTAGATAGCAGTGCAGCTCTACTCCAAGGAGGAGGCTTTATCTCACCCTCTCTGAGCGGTAAGTATTAAGCAGTGGGTTTGGGGAACTCAGCGGGTCAGGCAGCATCTGTGGAGGCAAAGGGATGGTCGATGTTTCAGGTCAGGACTTTGCATCGGGATTGAGAGTGCAGAGGGGAGTTGTCCAGGAAAAGAGGTGAGAGGGAGGGGTGAGGCAGGGGCCAGAAGATGACAGGTGGGGCAAGGTGAGGACGGGCTGATGGAGCCAGGTCGGGGAGGGGTGGAGTTGGGAGAGAGCAGCTGATGGGTGATAGATAGAGACAGGAAAGGAGAGAGGAATGGGGAGGGGCACAGATGGAGCCAGGTGGGAGAAGGAGATAGAAGGACCAGAAGGAGCAGTCTGTGGGTGATAGGCAGGTGAAACTAGGTGGGGAAGGAGGATGAAACTGGGTGATGTGGGGGGCTGGAGGGAAGAACTAGGAGGAGAGAGGGAGGAGCACATGTAGTGTCGGACACCTGAAGTCGGAAAATTCACTGTGCGTACGACTGGCTTGTAGACTAGGCATCAGAATATGATTTACTGTTCTTCCAGTTTGCGTTTGACCTCACTCTGGTAGTGCAGGAGGTCTGGGTGTGTGGGTTTGTCCGGATTACGGAATTCCAGAACTGGGGAGTGATGGATTGCACGCATGTGGTGCCAAGTATGTGAACCCAGGGATATCCATTAATGAAGGAAGCTGTGGCCTGGAAGTCGTTGAGTGTGTAAATATGGGTGGGGTTCGTTTCAGTTTCTTCCGCGACTGTGAGTTGTGGTGCTCAGAAGGTGCGAACTGAGCTGCTTTTCAAAACCCTCCAGTCAAGTCTGTGCTTCATCATTGTCTGTTGCGTCCTCCACAATGTTATAGGAAAGCTGGAAAGATGCAAAGAAGATTTACGAGAATGTTGTCAGGGCTCGAAGGCCTGAGTTATGGGGAGAAGTTGGGCAGGCTAGGACTTTATTCTTTGGAGTGTAGGGGCCTGAGCGGGTGACCTCTTAAAGGTGCCTAAAATCATAGGGGGCATAGATAGGGTGAATGCACACAGTCTTTTTCCCGGGGAAAGAGAATCAAAAACTAGGGGGCACAGGTTTAAGATGAGAGGGGAAAGGTTTAAAAGGGACCTGAGAGGCAACTTCCTCACACAGAGGGTGGTGCATGTGTGGAACGAGCCGCCAGAGGAAGTGGTTGAGGCAGGTGTAATAATAACATTTAACAGACACTTAGACACGTACATGGATAGGAAATGTTCAGAGGGGAATGGGCCAAACGCGGGCAAATGGGACTAGTTTAGATAGACGTCTTGGTTGGCATGGACCAAGGGCCTGTTTCCATTGCTATACTCTATGACAATCTGGTAACAAGGAGATACAATCCTTGCTCACTGGTTCATAGCTGAAACATGTCAAACAAGGTAAGTGGTAATGAAGATGGCCCTTCCCTGGATGTGCTCTTCATCTTATCCTCCTTTGGTTCATATGAGGATTATACTCCGCCAAAGGAGGACACAGGCAAAGAGTCAGCCATGTGCAAATAAAACGAGGCTTTCTGCTGTTCAAACATGGGATGAGAGTGACAAGTTAACATCGTTCTACACCAGTGTAAACAATGACCGCTCCCATCAACAGGAAGTCTCACCACTTCCTGTTGTCACTGCTTTCTCGTAACGACTTGGAGATCACCACCGACCAGAAACTGACTTGGTCCAGGGACGTAATTACTGTAAAGGCAAACCGGAGGTTGGGCGTGACACATTGACAGCTCACATGGCATTGAAGGACATTGCTCTCTGCTTGCATCAACAATGAAGAAACTTTAATTCAATCAGCACAAAACATCCTGCTGTACTGCTGTTCCTCTCAAACACCCTAAACTTTTATCACAGTCCACGTTGGCACATTACACAACGTATAATGGATAAATATATAGGCTCCACTTGTCAAATCCTCCTCCCCAGCACAACCTGTCCAACCTTGAAAACCTGAGCCAGCGGTTCCTTCAGTGCTTGAACACCGGAGAGAATGGAATCCACGTTCTGTACCACTTTCACCTCACAATATATATCCCTATTCCCATCTCCAAGGTAATACACAACTCCAATGTCCAACCCTAATTAGAGGTGTCCTGTAACAGCATGAGAAGCTTCCCTCACCAAAAGCACCGAAGCAAGTTAGGAAAACAATTAGGGATGGACAACGTTTTCTGGCTCTGTCGTGTTGTTGCAAGCAGAGAGCATTCTTTATTGCTACACTCCCAGTAATGATCATCTGTCAGAAATACAACAAAATAAAACTTTAATTAAACCAAAACTGGATCATTTTTTTTAACAGGTTGTCCAGGACAGAGCCATTGACTGACCAATCCCATTGACCAGGTGTGGTTATTCATCGTTGAGCTCCTGCTGCCTTGTCTACAGTAAGGTTCAAGAAGGCAGCTCACCACCACTTTGTTAAGGGCAGTTAATGATGGGCAATAAATGCTGGCCTTGCCAGTGATACCCACATCCCCCCCAAAAAATGAATAAAACAAAGTCTTGTTCCATTCAACTTGCCAGCAGAACAGAAATATTTGGGTTTTTTTTTACACAGTGAATGGTATCAAATAGGATTTCACAAATAAGTTTAGTGTCTCTAATACTATATGCCTGTGATGTTGTCGCAAGTAAGTTTTTCATTGCACCTGTGCATACGTGTACTTGTGCGGATGACAATAAACTCAACTTTGACTTAGTAAATGGTTGCTTAATGGTTGGTGTGGACTTAGTGGGCAAAGGGGCCATTTTCCGTGCTGTATGACTCTACAACTCTGTGGTTAGGGGGTTGTAATGGAGATAGATTCAATCATTGAGTCCAAAAGTGAGCTGGTACAGAATGATGGTCCCATAGGTACAGAATGATGGACCAAGTGGCCTCCTTGACCATTCTGTGATCTGCTGGATTGTTTGTGTTTTACCTGAATGCTGATTGGTAGGTTTCACTATATTACCTTCTTGCAACAGTGTTTCTGTAATAAGACTGAACTCTCCTCCTCCCTCCCCATTATTCTGAAGTTTTTCCTGTAAACTCTAATCCTTTCCAAGTAATCCACTCTCAGTGTTTAGAAACAGACCTACCACAGTGATTACTTGCCCGTTCCCTTGTATAAAAATATTTTAACAACACAGTTACTCTTTTCTTTGAAGAACAAAACCTATAAGAAAGTAAGATTAAGAATTCTTTATTAGTCACATGTACATTAAAACACACACTGAAAAACACACACTTCAGGAGATTGAATTCGAAGGCAGAATACAAGGTCAATGGCGGGACTCTTAGAGTGTGGAGGAACAGAGGGATCTTGGGGTCCACGTCCATAGATCCCTCAAGGTTGCCACGCAGGTTGAAAGGGTTGTTAAGAAGGTGTATGGAGTGTCAGCCTTAATTAGTCAGGGTGTTGAGTTCAAGAGCCACGAGGTGATGTTGCAGCTCTGTAGAACTCTGGTCAGACCACACTTGGAGTATTGTGTTCAGTTCTGGTCGCCTCATTATAAGAAGGATGTGGAAGCTTTAGAGAGGGTGCAGAGGAGATTTACCAGGATGTTGACTGGATTGGAGAGCATGTCTTATGAGGATAGGTTGAGTGAGCTCGGGCTTTTCTCTTTGGAGAGAAGGAGGATGAGAGGTAACTTGATAGAGGTGTACAAGATGATAAGAGGCATAGATCGAGTGGACAGTCAGAGCCTTTTTCCCGGGGCGACAATGGCTAACACGAGGGGGCATAATTTTAAAGTGATTGGAGGAAGGTATAAGGGGGATGTCAGGGGTAAGTTTTTACACAGAGAGTGGTGGGTGTGTGGAACACACTGCCTGCAGAGGTTGTTGGGGCAGATACGTTAGCGACATTTAAGAGACTCTTAGATAGACACATGAATGATAGAAAAATAGAGGCTATGTGGGAGGGAAGAGTTATATAGACCTTAGAGCAGGATAAAATGTCAGCACAACATTGTGGGCCAAAGGGCCTGTACTGTGCTGTAGTGTTCTATGTTCTATGAAATGCATCTTTTTTGTGTAGAGCGTTCTGGGGGCAGCCCATAAGTGTCGCCACGCTTCCGGCTCCAACATAGCGTGCCCACAACTTCCCAACCCGTAATGCCTTTGGAATGTGGGAGGAAACCGGAGCACCCGGAGGAAACCCACACCGTCAAGGGGAGAACATACAAACTCCTTACAGACAGTGGCCGGAATTGAACCCAGGTTGCTGGCACTGTAATAGCATTACGTTAACTGCTGCAATACCGTGCCTGCCCTCTACAATAAATTTGTCAGTATATAACTCAGAGGCACACAGATTTAACATATAAATAAAAAGGTGTAATGGTGATATTAATGTGTGATTATTTAATGTATTCAAAGGGAATTATTCTGCCCTTTTCAGAATCAGAATCAGGTTTATTATCACTGACTTATCTGACGTGAACTTTGTTGTTTTGCAGCAGCAGTACAGTGCAAGACATAAAATTACTATAAATCACAAAATAAATAAATAATGCAAAAAAAGGAATATCAAGGTAGCGTTCATGAGTTCATGGACAGTTCAGAAATCTGATGGTGGCGGGGAAGAAGTTGCTCCAAAATCGTTGAGTGTGGGTCTTCAGGCTCCTGTACCTCCTCCCTGATGATAGTAACGAGAAGAGGGCATGTCCCGGATGGTGAGGGTCCTTAGTGATGGATGCCACCTTCTTGGGGCACCGCCTCTTAAAGCTGGTGGGGAGGGTTGTGCCCGTGATGGAGCTGGCTGAATCTACAACCCTCTGCAGCCTCTTGCGATCCTGTGCATTGGAGCCTCCATACCAGGCGGTGATGCAACCAGTCAGAATGTTCTCCACTGTACATCTACAGAAATTTTCAAGAGTCTTTGGTGACATACTGTATCTCCTAAAATTCCTAATGAAGTAGAGCTATTGGTGTGCTTTCTTTGTGATTACATCATTGTGCTGGGCCTAGGATAGATCCTCTGAGATGTTGACACCCAGGAACTTGAAGCTGCTCACCCTTTCCACCGCTGACCCCTCAATGAGGACTGGTGTGTGTTCTCCCGACTTCCCCTTCCTGAAGTCCACAATCAGTTCCTTGGTCTTGCTGACATTAAATCCGAGGTTGTTGTTGCGACACCACTCGACCAGCCGATCTATCTCACTCCTGTACGCCTCCTCATCACTTTATAAGCTTCATTTTATTGTCATCACAGTGAAATTTCATACAAATCCATTAAACATTCACAATTATTTGTTATATTGAATTCTAAGAGGTCAATTTAAATAATTAAGATACTTTAAATTTCAATACTATATGATTTAATAACTTCACTGGCTACGGACATAAACACAAGGAATAAATCCTTATTTGGTGTTTTGGTAGAGATTAATGTTTGGAATTGCTTTGTGGTATGTTGAAGTTATACAATGTTTGCAGATGGTGTTTGTGCATCATTATTTCCACTTTTCAAAAAGCCTTCTTGCCAAAAATTGCAAAGATGTGAAGCTTTGATTACTACAGAATTATCAATTTCCGTGATTGGTCCTAATTATCTTTCATCATTTTGTTCGTTTTGTGTCTGAATTTTTTAAAAAAGAAGTTGGTGTGAATGCCATTACTTTGGTCTCATTCAAAGGCATCACAAAAAAAACCTAAAATGTTTGATGAAAGCATGTTTCAAGTAAACAAGTTGTTGTCCAAACTTTGCAATACTGTAATGTGTTCACATGCTTAAATTCAGCTGCTGTGTACAAGTGTAAATGATAAGTCTCCGATTACATCATTCTCTTGGCTTCCATCTGACTAGTTTTAAGTTGAAGCTTTTTATGGTAATTTGGAAAAATTGTGTCCATTTTAGCTTGGTGCTTTATCCTTTGTGGAAAAAGGGAAGGGTGTTGTCATGGTTCTGAGTGCTGGCCCTCGATTCGGCTCCATTGATGGTGCCTCGTTGTGCAGCACATGGAGTCTATGCACGACTAATCACATAACGAGACACACCTCAGCCCCATCAGGAGACTAGCATAAGAACCCTGGTTTCACTAGGACTAGTTGCCAGAGTGTTTGTCAATCTTTGGGTGTATTTTGTCTCCTGGCTGCTTAGAGCTGCCCACTCTAGAGCAGTCCTGGTTTTGCTGTTTCTCCTACGATATCCTGTTTCTGTGTTGGGACTTCACCTCAGAGCCCTGAGGCAAGATTCCTCCTGGTTGCTGCCTGTGTTTGGTTCTGAAGAAGCATCCTGACTCCAGTTTTGTATTGGTGCACTGCATTTGGGTTCTCTGTGATCTTACCCTTTGTTTGACACTGACAGGTGTCATCTATGTTGCTGCTGTCTGATATTCTTTCTTCTTTTTCATTCAAGGGATGTAGGCTTTGCAGGCTGAGCCAGCATTTAATTGCCCTTGAGAAGGTGGTAGGGAGCTGCCTCCTTGAACCACTGCAGTCCTTGAGGTGTGGGGATACCCACAATGCTATTGGGGAGGGAGTTCTAGAGTCCTTGAGGAATAAAGGTCAGAAGGCGGTGGCACTTAAGTAAAACACATTAAGAAGTAACTTTTCTCCTTCTTGGGCAGTCCTTTGTGACTGAGGACACCTTGCTTCCATTCCAGTTCTGAGGTGGTCAATGAGGCCAACTTTGGAAATATGAACTCTCCCAAAGATGGAGTATGAGGTGCCTGCAGGAGAGGGTGGCTAGGCAGTTTGTGAAGTTGCCCTCCTTTGGCTGCTTGTACGGTGTTCCTGTGTGCATCCAATAAATGGGCATGAGGCTCTCAACACCCTCTTGAATGCAACATGACTGGTCAAGGGCCAGAGATTCCTATGAGTCAGTTGAGGACGTATCCAAAGGGTTAATGTAGAGTTAGCAGTGCTTGGCGGTTTAGGAAGAGAATTCCAGAGTGCACCAACAGAATGAGTAAACTTTGTGTCATCAGAGGAAATGTTGGGAAAAGTAGGTGGAGTGGGGAATTTATGGAATGTGGACTCGGTAAGGATCAAACAGTTATGATGAGTGAGGTCAAGGTTTGAGCAGAAAATGAGGATCAAAAGGTGAGGCAGAATGAATAACTGAAGGGTAGCAGTGTGGAACTTAGTGGAAGGTGGGGTTTATAGCAGAGTTTCAGGCTGGTTTTTACTTATGTAAGAATGAAATTAGCCTTGAAAGCCCAAATGACCAGACTCAAGAAGAGCTTCTTCCCCACCGCTATCACACTCCTGAACCAATCACCTCTCTGACATCCCCTTCCTGGTGGGGCTGCCACACTCTCAGACTCTGAATTCCACCTCTTCCATTATTGTCACTTTAGCATTTCTTTTTGCACTACTGCAGTTTGCACTTCTATGTTTAGCAGCATTCCACCATTTTAAACTCATCACTGTATTTATTGTTTCCATATATACAGTTTACTCTGGGAGCTTCACACAAACAAGGAATTTTGTTGTATATGACAATAAGCTAAACTAACTTCAGTGGCAGAAATCAAGCTAGATAGAGAAAGAATTTAGCCGTGGTGGCTATGCAGAAAAGTCCCACAGGAAGAATTTTGCCTTAGTTTCCTGGCATTAAGTGTGTGGAGCAGTATCGTCCATTGATTACACCCACCTTCAAGTCCACTGGCTTCAGTAGGACTGATGTAAGAGTGATTGCACTCACGGCCAATAGTGGTGTGACAAGCATGACCAATTCTCTTCCCCCCGCCCCCCACCTTGCTTTGGTCGAAGAAAGATGACGATAAACTGGATGGGAAATTGGAGCTCAACCAGCACTCAGACTGTGTATTGTTGGGTTTACCTTTGCAATGCAGTGAGGAAGGGGATTGTTGGGGGAAGACGGAGATGGTCATAGAATCAAAGGAGGTGGAAGGAAATGAAGATGTATGTTTGTGGCACACAGTTGGAAGCAGATTTCATGCTTCCAGATAATGTCACTAAGAGACAGTTTGTTTAAAAAAAGAAAGGTGAACGAAGGATAGATCATGAAGCATAACAGGAATGATTGCGGGACAATGAAAGAAGTAATTGCTAATTCATGGTGTTGTTGGGAACAGTTTAACTGGAATCAGAACAATTCACAGAAGGGAGGTGGTGAAAGGAGACAGAGCTTAATCATATTGAAAGCTACAGTGAAGATGAACAGGGCTGGCAGTTTGCCATGAAGTTCAACATCTTTACTCATTGACGTAATCCTCTCTGATTATTCTGCGTGAGTCTTCATGCTCTTAAACCATTGTTCTTGCCAGAGATCAGATCACCACTGGTGCTAACCACTGCCCCTGCTGAGAGAGAGACAGTCGGTAACCTCTCTCACAGAGGGTGTCTCTGAATCCATTGATGTCACTGAACTTTAATTAAAGATTGTACCTATAAGTTCAAGGGAATACTCTAGTGGTAACTAGGAGAGGAAGTGCATGTACAGTAAAAGAGTATTCTAGAAAGACTTCTGCATAAAAACCATGCATTGAATGCTGAACACTAGTCAAACTGCGGATCCCCTTTGAATGGCAGAGTAGTGGTATCCCAATAGTGTTCCACTTGCTTCGTTATCCAACTACCCCCATTAACTCATCAACCAGATGACCTCTACAACTCATCCCCATGGCAACTCCAGCCTCACCCGATTGAAGATATTACCTTTGTCCTATCCACCCCAACCCCAATTTCTCTGCAATTTAAAATTAACTTGCTTTCTCTTTCCCAGTTGTGAAGAGGGATCTTTAACATAAAACATTAACTCTGTTTCTCCCTCCGCAGATGCTGCCTGACCTGCTGAGTGTTTCCAGTATTTTCTATTTTTATTTCAGGCCTAGGTAGTCCAGGTGACAGCAAAGTTCCATCCAGCACACATTGCTCCCAAACATTTAAGTTCCAAATTGCTCAAATGCTCCAAGTTTTCTTCAGTATGTCAAGTTTTCAGTCTAATAGATGGAGTAAACTGAGTAGTCCAGCTAGAGGAATTACATCCACCAGTAATTAGATCCCAAGGTACTGTGGAGAGATATTTCTACCTCCCGGTCAAAGAAGATGGAAGGGAAATGTTTAGAGAGATACGGGTCAAACGCAGGCAAATGGGACCAGCTTAGATGGCCACCTGGTTGGCATCAATGAGTTGGGCTGAAGCGCCTTTTTTCTTGCTGTGTTAGTCTCTGACTCTGTGACTCTAAGATGCTGTGCCTGTAAGCGGTGCAGGTCATGGGTTGTATATACACTTGTTCACGTTAACCATGCGTTGTGAGTGCCAGGCATGCATGACTGGAGCTCTTAAGTAGACTTTTCTCTACTAGAACCACTCCTACAAGCACTGGGATGGCTTAGGGTGACATGTTGTGAGGAGCCTCAAGGGGCATGGAGTGGTGTGATGGGGACCAAGGCAGTAGGGGTGGAAAGGGTTAGAATACTTGGGAAACTCGTTCACAAATGTAGAGGGCCTCACCTTAATAATGGAAAACAAATAATGTTGCAGATGCTGAATCTTAGACAAAAACAGAAATGCTGGAAGAACTCAAGAGGTGTACAAGATGATAAGAGGCATAGATCGAGTGGACAGTCAGAGACTTTTTTCCAGGGCGACAATGGCTGACACGGGGATATAATTTTAAGCTGACTGGAGGAAGGTATAAGGGGGATGTCAGGGGTAAGTTTTTTTACACAGAGAGCGGTGGGTGTGTGGAACACACTGCTGGCAGAGGTTGTGGGGGTAGATACAGTACATTAGGGACATTTAAGAGACTCTTAGATAGACACATAAATGATAGAAAAATAGGGGGCTATGTGGTAGGGAAGGGTTAGATAGATCTTAGAGTTGGATAAAATGTCGGCACAACATTGTGGGCCAAAGGGCCTGTACTGTGCTGTAGTGTTCTATGTAACTCAACCTGTCGAGCAGCCCCTGTGGAGAGAGAAGAACAGTCAATGTTTTGGGTCAGGGTCCTTTCCTCAGAACTGGGGGGAGAGTGGAGGGGTTACAGTTTTCAAAGCAGAGCTGGGGGGGAAGGGTGAGGTGTAAGACACAAGCCTGTCTGGAGATGGGTCAGGGCAGATCAGGAACATGACTGCTGACTATTAGTGAGGCATTTTCAGGAAACGGAGAGAGAGGTTCGTGCTCCTTATCACCTATCTCCATTATAGAGCAACAAACAACCTACTGGAAGAACTCAGCAGGTCGAGCAGCATCTGTGGGGGGAATGGAACTGTCGATATTTTGGGTCAAAACCCTGCATCAGGGCGGTGCTGATCTCTGTGTGTCTCCATGTGATCCCGTTATCTCCACACAGCTATTCATCTTACACCTCACTCTCTTCCCCCCACCCCCTTCCCCCAGCTCTACGTTGAGAAATATAACCCCTCTGCTCTTTCCCCACTTCTGAGGAAGGGTCCCTGACCCAAAACATGGACTGGTTTCTCTCTCCACAGATGCTGCTTGACTGGCTGAATCCTTCCAGCACTTCCATTGTTGCCTCACCTTAATATAGTTCAGAAATCTGATTCACTGGAGCTGAATTCACCTTCATCTTCTTTAAGACTCCCCAACAATGATGCAGGCAAATCTATCCCTTATGAGAGGGGCCACTTCTGTTAAAACCTGCTTACAGGCTCATACTATCTCTCTGGCTCACCATCCTGTCATCCAATGATGATCAAGGTCACTAAATGATGAATCTGCTGCTTGTCCAGTGCCTTGCTAGGTGAGGTGCAAGAGCCCACACTACACCGTAGATGGCTGGAAGTCCCAATGGCATTCATCAATCAAACTTGCCCCTCAATTCTATCACATAGCACATACAAGTATGTGTTAGGCAATTTCTGGGCCAATAAACATTCACTTATGGATCAATTGATCACACTCACAACCACATCATTTTGCATTTGTGAATGAACCTACTCATCCATCTCCATCCTTTCTGGCCCACGTGCTTTTTTGCCTCACGGAATAATAGAATTAAAACCTCCAAGTTCGTCTTCATCTCATTCGAGCTGTACCACAGCCTCATCTACACTTGTATCTCCCCACCGCACCATTCATTTCTTTCATCCTACCTTCCGTAATCTTGTGGCATAGACGGGGGCCATTGGGATCAAGACTGTGTCGATTCTTTGAAAGAACAGTCACGGTACTCCCATTGCTCTGCTCGTTCCCTGCAGCCCTGCAACTTATTTCCTTTTTTTTGCTATTTATCCAACTCCCTTTTAAAACCTACTGCTGAGTCTGTTCCAACCATCTTTGAGTGAATTCTGGATCATTTTTTATCTAAAACAAAATCAATTGTGATTCTAAATGTTAAATGCATATCACAATTATATTTCTCAGCTGCATTTTAAACTGGGCCTGCATAGCTATAAGCATGTTTATTCTAAACTGGAGTGCTTCTTGCCTTTTATCAAAGACTAATTTTATGTTGCTACGAAATATCTAAATGATCAACCATTGCATATTACAAAATAAGATAAATATTTGTGAGTTAAAATGGCCAGTGAAATCAGCCTTGCCAAAAATGCAAGAGAACTTTGGATGACCTCCTAAAAAGGAAGGTTGTTCCTACCTCGCTGCTGTTTGAAAGCTCAGGAGATCTGCTATCTTTCTGGTTGTGTCTTCTAATTGACTGATTGGAAATAATTCATTTATAATACATGTGCCATGTCAGAAAACCATTTCCTGAGTTCATCCCTATGCCTGGGGTTGAATTAAACCTTGAGCTGGAGTTGAACCTAAGATATGCTTATAGTTTTGTGCCAAAGCAAAACTTCAGGAGATCCATTCATTACATCTATTATAAACATTTATGACAACTGCTCTGCCCAAGACTGCAAGAAATTGCAGAGAGATGTGAACACAGCCCAGTCTATCACAAAAACCATCCTCCCCTCCATTGACTCACTGCTTTAGTAAAGCAGCCAACATATCAAAGACCCCTCCCACCCCAGACATCCTCTCATTTCCCCCCTCCCATCAGGCAAAAGATACAAAAGCCTGAAAGCACGTACCACCAGGCTCAAGGACAGCTTCTGTCCTGCTATTATAAGACTATTGAATGGACCACTTGTACATTAAGATGGACTCTTGATCTCACAAGATACCCCGTCATGGCCTTGCACCTTATTGTCTGCCTGCACTGTACTTTCTCTGTAATTGTAACACTTTATTCTGCATTCTGTTATTGTTTTTCCCTTGTACTACCCTGATGTACTGATGCACTGAGATGATCTGTACGGATGGCATGCAAAACAAAGTTTTTCACTATACCTCAATATCTGTGACAGTCATAAACCAATATACCAACTTACCAAATAAGGTACAAGTGCCATAGACAGAGAGATCAAGAGTTCATCTTTATTGTACAAGAGGTCTGTTCAAGAGTCTTATAAATGTGGCATGTGCTGAGCTGTGTCCACAACTCTCTGCAGTTTCTTGCAGTCTCGGGCAGAGCGGTTGCCGTACCAAGTCGTGATGCATCCGGATAGGATGCATTCTCTAGTGCATCTATAGAAATTGGTGAGGGTCAAAGGGGACATGTCCAATTTCTTTAGCCTCCTAAGCAAGTAGAGTCATTGGCGCATTCTACTTTGTATTTGTTTCCCTGTACTGCACTTTCTCTGTAAATGTAACACTATATTCTGCAATCTGTTACTGTTTTTCCTTTTGTACTAACTCAATGCACTTACGTTTGGAATGATCTGACTGGATGGCATGCAAAACAAAGCTTTTCCCAGTATTTTGGTGGGTGGGTGGGTGCCTGGAATGTTCTGCCAGGGGTGGTGGTGGAGGCAGATGCGATAGAGGTGTTTAAGAGGCTCTTGGATAGGTGCATGGATATGCAGAGAATGGAGGGGTATGGTCTTGTGTGGGCAGAAGGGACTAGTTTAGTAGGCTTTTAATTACTAGTTTAATTAGTTCGGCACAACATCGTGGGCTGTAGGGCCTGTTCCTGTGCTGTACTTTTCTATGTTCTACGTTCTATGTTCTCTGATGTAAAGGAGGTTGGGAGATGCATTACTGATTGGGGAGAATGTCACAGCGACACTTAAAGAGGACATCTCGGAGGACTCATCCAGTGAGGCCATATGGTTAGAACTCAAGAATAAGAAGGGTGCAACCACTATCATGGGGTCATTCTATAGGCCTCTCAATAGCCAGCGGAAGCTAGAGGAATGATATGCAGGCAGGTCATGGGAAGATATGAAAACAGCAGGGTTATTGTTGATGGTGATCTTAAGGGGCTTAGGGCAGAATCTGTTAGTTGTAGAAAACTTTGGTTTGGCCACACTTGAAGTATTGTGGAGATTTTGGAGAGGGTGCAGAAAAGTTCATCAGGATGTTGCCTGGATTAGAGAGTATTAGCTATAAGGAGAGGTTGGACAAACTTGGGTTGTTTTCTCTGCAGCGTTGGAGGCTCAGAGGCGATCCGATAGTATGTAGAAGTACGAGAGGCATAGATAGGGAAGGTAGTGAGAGTCTTTTCCCCATGGTAGGAATGTGAAATACCAGAGGGCATAGCTTTAAGGTGAGAGAGGGAAAGTTTAAGGGCATTGTGTGGGGTAAGTCTTCTTTCTTTTTACACAGAGCGTGGTAGGTGTCTGGAACTTGGGGCTGGGTATGGGGCCTCTGGGGAACAAGGCTACTGAAATAATAACAGGAAGCAAAGAAATGGCATATATGTTCAATCAATTTTTTGCATTAGTCTTCACCATGAAGGACACTGCAAATATCCCTAAGATATTTGCTAATTTCAAATAACAGAAAGAAGCTTGTAAAAATCCCAATCACAAAGGATAAATTATTTGAGAACCTCATGGGAGTAAAGGTGGACGTATCACCAGGACCCGATGGTCTGCCCTCAAGGAAGTGGCAGCAGAGATAGTTGACCCATTAGTTGAAAATTTTCATAACTCACTAAACTCTGGGAGGGTATCAGAAGATCCAAAAGCAGCCAATCTGACTCCCTTGTTAAAAAAGGAAGACGGAAGGCAGGGAGCTATCGTTAGTTTGACATCTATAGTTGGCAAGTTGCTAGAGCCAATAATCAAAGATCAAATCTAATCATTAGGAAAATATACCACTGATCCCTGTACTCATTACACCTTAGCAACCAGAAAAAAGACTCCTTTATGCCTTTTTTGCCTTTTCCATTAGCCAATCTTTTATGCATGTCAATACTTTCAAGAATCCAATTGAAATTAATAATTTACTTATTAACTAATCAGTATATTTTTCATTTCTAACATGATAAAGAAAGAAGCCAATTGGTCCGTCAGGTTCTGCTCATACTCAACAGAGCAATCCCATCAATCCTGTTCTTCCTCTCCTTATTTCCCTGTATCCCTGCAACTTATTCTTTCCCACATTCCCATCAGTTTACCTCTGAATCTTTTGTCACTTACCAACACTAGGAGTAACTTACAGTAGCCCGTTAACCTGCCAGCATGTCTTTGAGATATGGGGGGGAAACTGGAGCACCCGGAGGAAACCCACACAATCAGGAGGAGAACGTGCAAACTCCACACAGGCAGCATGCCAGGTCAGGATTAAACTCGGGTCAATGGAGCCAATAAGCAGCAACACTAACTGCTGCACCACTGTGTGTTGCCTGTTGTTTAATGGATAACCAATAAAATAATGACAATAATTTGTATTATCTGTAATATTATTTTATATTAAATATATAACATACTTACAGTCACCAAGGACCTAAGACCTGTGTATTCAATTTGTCAGTTTGTGTGAATAACTGGTGTTTTGTATTTTTTGAACAACAATCTTTTGGACAAATCACTTCAGAAGAGAATTCCTTTAATGAGTGTTAGTAAATTATGACTAAAAATATAATTAGGGGTGATAAAAGAAGTTGGGCTGCTTTAGTGTACCGTACCTGGGTAGCACAGTGAATTCAGTTCTGACCAATATGCATCTCATTGTAATTCAGCCTGTATTTTGCATAGGACAATTATTGCAGGAAAATAATTTCCCCAGAAAGGGATACATAATTCACTTCTCTTTGTGAGAAGTTGCATGACTAATAAACAATTCATTGATTCAACTTGATATTATATAAGACTCAAGGGCAGGACAGGACCTTATTTCCCTTAAGCCTTATCCATCATTCAGTAACATCCTGACTGATATGAACTTGCCTTTTCCCATAACCCTTGATCCCATGTAGACCAAACATACGTCTATTGCAGCCTTGTTATAATCAATGATTCATTGTCAGGGATAGAGCAATCCAAAGAACCACGATTCTTCGTAAGAAAAAATTCTTTTTTTATCTCTGTCAAAAAAGGGACATTAAGGAACAGTTCTCCTGGAAATTGGCATTTGTCTTCTTATGCAGAAGATAGCAAAGCACCATCCTCACTCTGTTTCGTGGAACTAATGGAATAATTTACTCTGTATTTTAATTAAGAGAACATTAATCATTGATTCTGCAACAAAGATAGAAAGGAAGATACTATGCTCAAAATGATCAAACCAGCTGTATTTTAACGCTAACACAAATTCTTACCAATTTAAATATAGCCTTTAACACTGTCCCTTTTAATACGATTCTATATATTTAAAAGGATTTCCATCTTTAACAATAAATGTTGCTCCTGATATGACAGCCAGGGTTGCCAGCTCAGGATCCTGGTCTAAAGCAAATGTAGCTTTATAACATGAGACTAACTTAATGTGAAACAAGATGCTTTTCTTAATTTGGAGTTTGTAGACCTTGAATTTTTACGGGCTTTTCATTAGTGTTTGGCACATTTCATTGATTTTGCCATTTAAAAAGAGATCAATTTCCCTTTGGTCTCAATAAATTGAAAATTATAGTAATGCAGGTTGAAATCTCTGGTCCGACAACTCCCCTGGTCATGTTTTGAATCTGTACTAATTTACTAACCCTAACTAAGATCTAAAATCAACTAAGATCTACACTACTCTGTAGCTAATTTACCTACCAATGCAACTTCTGCGATCTTAGCTGACAGTATTCCCAATTTACAGAAAGTTTGGGTTATGGACAGTTCTTGGAATCCTGACGTGACCCAGTGAACGTCTATACTTAAAAAGAAAAGTTCTCCTACTCAGAGGAAGATGATCAGGGGCAATTTCTGTGATCCTGTGATGTTCAGGTCCCAAGGGTGCCAGGCCAGAGAATTTCAAACTGCATTCAGGTTCACCATAACAGCTTTATAATAGTCTTATAGTTATAAAACTATTGAATGGTCCCTAGTATAATAAGAATGGACTCTTGACCTCACAATCTACTTCGTTATGGCCTTGCACCTTATTGCCTGCCTGCACTGCACTTTATCTGTAACTGCAACACTTTATTCTGCATTCTGTTATTGCTTTTCCCTTGAACTGCCTCAATGCACTGATGTGATGAAATGGTCTGTACGGATGGCATGCAAAACAAAGTTATTCACTGTACCTCAGTACATTGACAATAATAAACCAATTTACCCATTTACCAACTTAACAATTTATTTCTTGAACAAAATCTTCACCTCCTCTCATGTGAACACACATTTAATTTTTCCACTCTATTTCGACCTGTGTTTTGACCCTCCCTGTCATTTTCATCCCTTTCCTGCATTGATGGCAGAACCCTCAAACAGATGAAATTGGTTGGTGTTCCTTACTGCATCCAAATGAATATAGAAATTATTGACATCATTTGTTGGCTTTGAGTTTTCTTGGTGAAATAAAATTTAAAACAGTTTTTCCAGGTAGGTCTTTGGGTTTTTACTTTTGTTTTTCAATGGTTATTGCAGTTAAAATACCCTTATTGATGCACGCTAAATTAACTTTATTTTCTTGCAGGAATTCTGAAAGTACATAGTGGGAACTTCAGAGAGCTCGGAAACATTATGAGTGAAGTCTCAGTGAAGCCACACATAGGCAACTCAACCATGCTGAATCTAAACATCAGTTCCAATTGCAGTACACATGCTTCCCCTTGGTTTTCAACTGCATTTTCAGCTGTCGGACTTTTGTCTAACCTGATCGCATTGGTCGTGCTAGTAAGCGCTTACAGAAAAGCTCGGAGTAGGTCCCGATCTTCCTTCTTGATTTTCCTGTGTGGCCTGGTTTTGACAGACTTTTTAGGCCTTGGAACAACTGCGTCCATCGTTCTGACGTATCATCACACCAAATTCAGCTGGGAGAAAGTTGACCCTCAGAACCACCTGTGCAGATTTTTGGGATTTTCAATGGTGTTTTTTGGACTCACTCCTCTGTTGCTGGGGGCCACCATGGCAGTGGAGCGTTTTTTAGGAATAAACAAGCCATTCCTGCGTTCTACCAATGCCTCAAAGCGACGTGCTTGGTGCACGGTCTTCCTTGTTTGGCTGTTTGCGTTCTGTATTGGGCTCTTGCCCATTTGTGGTCTTGGACATTACACGCACCAGTGGCCCAATTCCTGGTGTTTCTTCAACATGACAAATGGCACAAGTGATGTTGCATTTTCAATATTGTTTTCTAGTGTGGGATTGTTATCTCTCATACTGTCTGTTTTCCTGAATACAATCAGCGTGGTAACACTGTTCAAAGTTTGCTTTAGGAGACTGGCTGTTGAAAGGAGCAGAGATCACGAAGTAGAAATGATGGTTCAACTCTTGGGTATAATGGTTATTGCGACAGTCTGCTGGGCGCCATTATTGGTACGTATCAATTAATTAGGTCTCTGTTGTTAATTACTGGATACATTGCTAATTGACCTCTCCAATACAGATTAGTAAACACAAAAGCTTATATACTGTGATGTAAGGCAAGACATTCGTCCTCCATCATTAGTGTTAATGTGCAAACTATTGCATCAGTGCATTTTAAACTTCCTTTGAAATTCTCTCAATTGACTTAAATGCAGTGAATTTCAAAGGCAGAGCAGTTAGCACTGACCTGCTTGTATAAGGTTGTTTGCATTAATTATATGGTGGGAATTTCCAGGCCACTTTTCTGGTACTCATGCTAGCTGATAACATCATCCTGTGGCTCTTTAATAAATGAAGGTTTTGTGCTAATTTTGAGTGTATTGGTTGTTGATCTTAGATGGAACTCGAGAAAAAAACCAATTCTGAAGCTCAGCTAAATACAAAACCACTGTGAAGTGGTTTCAAAACACCCAGCTTGGAAGGTTCAAGTATCTCTTGATAATTTTCCTTGATGATGGAGAATCATTAACAGAAGCTCTTGAGTTAAAGCCCTGTCCACATAAAGTGCAGTAAACTGGGCCATTAATTGTTGTCTTGTTATAATCGCTCCTGAATGGCTTCTTATAAATGCTTGAACTGTTTATTTTGGTGACATTATTTTCATCAGTTTGGATGAGAGATTGCTGATAAGACGTTAAACTGAAGCCTCATCTAATAAAAGAAACAAATTGATGTATAGCTTTTCAAGCTCAGGAGCTGAAGGAGCAACTATTTTATGCTGCAGGGAAATTTTGAAGCTGGTTTATACACACCAGGATGGGATAAATTTTAAAAAATTTTTTTTACATTTTATTTACAGCGTGGTAACAGGCCCTTCTGGCCCAACGAGTCCGCGCTGCCCATTTTAAACCCATATTAACCTACCCATACATCTTTGGAATGTGGGAGGAAACTGGAGCACCTGGAGAAAACCCACGCAGATACAGGAGAACGTACACACTCCTTACAGACAGCAACGGGAATCGAACCCCCGACCGCTGGTGCTGTAATAGTGTCGCGCTAACCGCTACGTTACTGTGCCGCCCAAGAAGGCCAAAAGGCCAGATAAACTCCCTTTAATGTTTGGAGCAAAAATTTGCAGATTCTGACAATCCAAAACAAAACAAAATAGAAGCACCCAAAATATTAGGTAGCATCTTTGAAGAGAGAAACCAAAACATGTTTGCATGTTCAAGAAGTAGACACAAAAAATTCTATAGATGCTGGAATCTAGAGCAATACACAAAAAGTGCTGGAGAAACTCAGCAGGTCAGGCAGCATCTATGGAGGGAAATAAACAGTCGACGTTTCAGGCCGAGACCCTTCATCAGGACTGGAAAGGAAGAGGGCAGAAGCCAGAATAAGAAGTTGGGGGGAGGGGGAGATGACATCACAAGCTGACACGTGCCATGTAGAAGAGGCAAAGGGCTGAAGAAGGAGGAATCCGGTAGGAGAGGGCAGTGGACTGTGGAATATAGGATGGGGGAGGGGAGGAGAGGAGATGGGCAGGTCATCAAGGCGGGGGAAGGGAGCCATAGGAATAAGGGAAGACAAAGGAGTTGGGGGGGGGGTGTTAGAAAAAGAAGGGGTGGGGTTACCAGAAGTTAGAGGACTCGATGTTGAGGCCATCAGGTTGGAGATTGTCAAGGCGGTATATGAGGTGTTGTTCCTCCAACCTGCATCTGGCCTCAACGTGGCAGTACTACAACATGGTCAAGAACCCTTGTCAGAGCTGGAAAAGTGAGGAAAAAGATGATGTTTTAAGTTGCAGAGGAGATGAGTACTGCAGGATTCTATTTACCCAATCACTTAAGTCATTCTTATCTTGACATCTTTGTCCTGCATCCCATGAAACACCAACATTCCCCTCTCCAGAGCTTTTTCTCTTGCATCCTGCAACCTCTTTCCCTCCCACCGTCCAGCGACCCTTCCAGGCGAAGCAGTCAGTTGCCTGCACATCTTCCACTTACTGCATTTGGTGTGTGGTGTCATCTACATTGGAGAAACCAAATGCAGCTGAGGTGGTTGGTCTGCAGAACCCCTCTGTTCAATCCACAAGGGTGACCTTGGGTTTCCAGTCACCTGGCACTTCAATCCTCTGTCCCCCTCCCACTCTGACCTCTCTGTCTTCAGACTCCTACTTTGCACCGATGTAAACTCAAGGAACATCACCTCAGCTTCCATCCAACCACATTGCAGCTCTCTAGACTCAATATTGAATTTAACAATTTTGAGAAACCACTTCTTTTCCTCTCTCTCCTCAGATGTGGTTGCACTTTTCACTTTCAATTTGCTTCTTTTCCCTTTCTCTTCTGTATCTAACTGCCAGTTTTTTAAGTAATTGTTACCTTGACAAGTTTGGTCTGAACCTTATCACAGACAATCCCTCTGTACTCTCCACCGCCCCTCTCTCTGCAGCTAGATGCACATCTTTATTCCCACGTTTCCAGTTCTGAAGATGGATCCTTGACCCAAATTGTTGACTCTCCCCAAGGAGCTGCCTGACCTTCTAATTGCTTCCAGAATTTTCTATCTCTTTTTTTAGTGTTATTGGTTAGATTTTGGTGGAACAGAGGAAAAATCACAGCTATTTTATTCAGGCATGGAATCTTTTATAACTAGAGGGCACAAATTTAAGGTGAGAGGGGAGAGGTTTAATAGGAACCTGAAGAGCAACTTTTTCACCCAGAGGGTGGTCAGTATATGGAATGAGCTGCCAAAGGAAGTGGTTGAGGCAGGTACATCAACAACATTTAAAGGGTACTTGGACAGGAACATGGATAGGAAAGGTTTAGAGGGATATCAGCCAAACGTGGGCAAATGGGACTTGCTTAGATGGGAATCTTAGTCGGCATGGACCAGTTGGGCCGAAGGGCCTGTTTTCATGATGTATGACTCTATGACTAACTAACCCAGGAGGCAAGTATGGCCTTTGTTCAGTGTTTCATGTCAAGGAAAACACCTCCCACAATGTGAAAATAGACAGTGCTGTAAAATAACTGAAACACTTTCAGACATGTCTGAAAGATACTGCATGCAGTTCTGGTCACCCTATTACAGGAAGAATGTGGAGGCTTTGGAGAGGGTGCAGAAGAGGTTTACCAGGATACTGCCTGGATTAGAGAGTATGAGCTAGAAGGAGAGGTTGGACAAACTTGGATTGTTTTCTCTGGAGTGTTGGATACTGAGGGGAGACCAGAAAGAAGTTTATAATGATTTATAATGAGAGGCATAGATAGGGTAGACAGTCAGAATCTTTCTCCCAGGGTAGAAATGTCAAATACTAGAGGACGTGGATTTAAGGTGAGAGGGGAAAAATTTCAAGGAGATGTGTGGGGCCGGTTTTTTACAAGGAGAGTGGTGGGTGCCTGGAACAGGCTGCCAGGGGTAGTGCTGGAGGCAGATAGGATAGTGGCATTTAAGAGGCTGTTGGATAGACCCATGAATATGCAGGGAATGGAGGGATATGGATCGTTTGCAGGCAGAAGAGACTTAGTTTAAGTCGGCGCCATGTTCGGGGCAGATATTGTGGGACAAAGGGCCAGTTCCTGTGCTGTACTGTTCTGTATAAAAATGCATTGTGTGAATCTAAAGGTTAGAAAGCAGCGCCTAAGTAGGTTTACTTACTGCAGCACCAAAGGGGACCATGCAGCCCATCAACTCAATGCCAGAATGATTCTCAGCTTTCCAAGCAAACAGAATGAGTCGAAATTTGCTCAATTCAACTTACTGTCTGAGCTCATCCTAATGCCGACTCCCACCCTTACTAACCTGGTTAGGTAGCTCTTTTTCCACTGGCCCAGATGTGATGGGCTGAATGGCCTCTTTCTGTAACAGCATTTTTCCCTGATTCTATGACTGTATGAAATAACACCGGTCGTCTGTTGATTCCCACAGATACTCATCTTCCAAAAGACCTTGACGGATTTGCCAGATAATGTACAACTGGGTAAAACCCTAATCACTTGCATTCGAATTGCCACGTGGAACCAGATTTTAGACCCCTGGGTTTATATATTGTTTCGAAGATCAGTTTTGAGAAAGTTCAACCCGAGTCTACGATCAAGACCTTCAATATCGTCATTATATCCCACTATAAATGCGTCATATAGTAGAAGGTTTACACAAGGCTCAGTAATGACCTCCTAGTGCACAGGTTTGGCTGAATTCTAAGAAGGACTTCCACCAAAGTAGACTAAGATGTACTTATTTGTAAATAATATATGTTGTATTATATTAAACCTGCTTCTTTGTAGTATATGTAATATTGGTTGTAAACTATAATTGTCTCTTTAAGGCTGCCAACCCTTTAAGAATTGTGTTACATGACTAACTGCTCCGTGGGTTGGAACATTATGTATGGAAAGTTCTTGAGGCAGTTTGTAGCAGGCTCTTGATAAACAATACATTAGCTTATTTTGACCACCTTGTGTCTTACACATACATCACAGTGAAATTGGTTAGAAGAACACACTGACCACATATATTTTATCAAGTATTGGTAAAGCACAGAGTGACCTGGTGTCTTGCACAGACGTACACAGGCTTTTGGCTGTAAAATTGATCTCATTTGTGCATTAAAAATGCTTTATTTAAATTCAGTTAACTTTGGGTTAACGTTACACAAAGGAAAATCTATATAATTTGCCATCTGCCATTCAGTGTATACTGAGGTAAACAGTCCACAGTTAAAGCCACATGTTAAGTGATAACTCATTAAAAATATTGGACTAATAAAAGCAAAACATGTTTTTGGTTTTGTGGCATATCAGAGCAATTTGTACAAAAATTGCCATAGAAACAAATGCTTTGTGAAGAAAATTATCAGATAAAAGAGACTTTAGAACACAAAAACTTTGTTGCAACAATTATACATAGAAACAAACCATAGAAAATAATGATGAGAAGGTTTCATATTTTACATATTTATGACATGTTCAGTTTTTGCTCAAGCTTTTAGGTTTTGACTGCATTTGATGTGAACTTGGATAAATATTTCAATCACTTCTATTAATGGTTATATTCCAAAATCACTTTGTTTTCCAGTTGTATAAAACTGTTTCCATACCAAAAACATAGTTTGTGCTTCCAGTGTGATTTTTAACTTGGCAAACTGGGATTAGTGAAGTGCTAATGATTTCAGTGTAGTTTCAATAAACATGCTGCTCCATTTTGTGGCAGTTTTGAGCTTGTGCCATTTTGAAATGGGACCAGAATAGTTTTAATTAGTCCTATGGGATCAAGAAGAGCAAAAGGGCAGGAACTGCCAGCTGGCCTGTGTAAGTATCCCTCACTCCAGAGCTCGCTTGTTCAATCAGCCTCTTACCTCCCAGCCTCCAGCTTGGGTTGATCTTGATGGGCAGCTCATCAGTACTATTTCACCAAGTCTCCTCCCTTGAAATGGGCCTGATGTGTACAGGTGGGGAACGAGATTGGTCCAGAATCTCTCCCATCATTCAATTAATTTTTGGACAAAGACTCTCCAATCAGACTGCAGTGGGTCAGCCAGTCACCCCTATAGGTTTTCTTGTTTGTCTGAAGGCAGTGTGTACACTGGGAACTACTTTAGCAGCCCTATGTACGTTAACACCCATGCCCTCCCACTGTTTCCCCTCCCCTCTCCCCAATGTGATCACTGCTCTAATGATGGCCAAGAGTCGTTTCGCCAAAGCCTTCATCCAATTGTGACCTGACTTTTTTTTTCCCCCTTTGAAACGTGAAGTGAGAAGGAAGGTGATGAGATCAAAATGTGTGATGGGGAGGAAGGATTTGTAGCTGACAGAGGTAAAGAGGAAACAATTTTTACACTGAGTACTTTTCTTATGTGTTATTGCCTGGGAATATCTATGGCATCTGGATCCCATCTACTAGCAACAGGCAAAAATAAGAAGAGCCAATTTTAAGGGAAGGGACCAATTCAATGAGATCACAATGACGTAAAGATTCCAAAACACTGTAGTCACAATTACAGTGAGTTTGCAATAGGACATAGAACATTACAGAACAGTGCAGGCCCTTCGGCCCATGATGTTGTGCTGACATTTTACCCTGCTCTAAGCCTTCCCTCCCACATAGCCCCCCCATTTCTCTATCATTCATGCAGCTATCTAAGAGTCTCTTAAATGTCCCTAATGTATCTGCCCCCACAACCTCTGCCGGCAACACGTTCCACGCACCCACCACTCTCTACATAAAAAAACTTACCCCTGACATCTCCCTTATACCTTCCTCCAATCACCTTAAAATTATGTCCCCTCGTGTGAGCCATTGTCACCCTGGGAAAAACTCTCTGACTGTCCACTCGATCTGTGCCTCGATCTTGTAGACCTCCATCAAATCACCTCTCATCTTCCTTCTCTCCAAAGAGAAAAGCCCTAGCTCACTCAACCTATCCTCATAAGACATGCTCTCCAATCCAGGCAGCATCCTGGTAAATCTCCTCTGCACCCTCTCTAAAGCTTCCACATCCTTCTTATAATGAGGTGACCAGAACTGAACACAATCAGTGAGTGGAGTCAATGCATAAATTGCCTAATAGTAGAAGACAGAGACTGGTTTGGCTGCCACTTAAGGACTTGGAGTTGAGCCATTGGTCTGTTCTGGAAGAGGATGGAAGGTGGAGGTATAGAGAGGTTAGACAAACATGGAGAAAATAAGGTTATAGCTAAGAAAGTAGAAACTGTTATCTACAGATAGCATCAGAGATTCACTGATATAAATGAGAGGACACTCAATAAGAGAAAGGATAGGGTCAAAATTGGAAGAGAATTGAATGGGGAAAGAACAGGTTGAAACATTGGACCACTTGCTTGTCAATCTTAGTGGAGAGGAAGAAGCAAGCTTCATGATGCTAGGAGTCTATGTGCTTAGAAACCATGGAAGAGCAGTATCTGGAGGCAATGGGTCAGGAAAACTCTGGGAGATAATGGCTGAATGTTCAGTGATATGCACATGGTCTAAGGAAGGGATAATGACGTGTGAGATCGATCTTGAGTTCAACTTTAGAAGGTAGAAGTCAGTTTTACAAGTAGCAGCAGCATCACCCTTGTGGGCAGGTTAAATAGTAATGTTAGAGTTAGCCCTCAGCGAGCAGAGTGCTGCAAATTCACGGAGGTTTAGGTGAGTGCAAGCAGCTGGAGGGGGAATATTGAGAAGGTCAAATGCACAGCAGAAGTTTGCAAGATAAATGTCAAGGGTTGAGAGGCTAAAGGGAAGGACATTTACACACGAAGCTATTGGAAAACAGTCACCTGCTCTGCCTCCCCGTTCCCCGATGGAATGAGAGTTTGGTGAATCATGGTGGGTGGAAGTACAATGATTACGCAGCTGCACTTGGTGAATGTTAGGTAGCTGCTTTTAACGTGAGGGAATCCTAATCTGAAGGTCAAGTATGTTGTCCGATGTGAATATGAATGATTATTTAGGGAAGTTTTACTTTAGATCAATAAAATTAAGTCTTATCCACTTTTCTATGGAAAGACTGCATTGACTGTGAGAAATACCTATAATATTTTACATCCTTGTAAAACCATGTGATTATTAAAAAAGTAACAATTTTAATGTGAGTAATAATTGTACTTGTAATGTTTTACCAACGTTCTCTAAATCATATAATTTATTCCCATAGAGTTGTATGCATGATACACATACTGCACATTAAAGATAGGAAATGAACACCTCATTTGCTTTTGGTCATTCATACTGGAAGTGCATTTACCCATGGACTGCACATTGACGTGCTCGGTCCCAACACTGCCCCAGTTGGATTCAGTCACTGATTACCTGGAATGCCCCAACATCCTAGGCTCTTGAGCCTCCACATCCCTCACACATTGCATTGCAGAAGCAATGGCCCACCTTGTCCTCCTGAAGGTTTAACACTCTGCATCCATAAGAAGGTAACAGGAGGATGCACAGGTCATAAGAACAATGAACTTTCTTGGTCACTCAGTGGAAACCATGATCGTTGGATTGTTCACTACACTCCACTTTCTTGCTGAACCCCAATGACCCTCGATTCCCCAATACTCCAAAAAGTCTGTCTCAGCTCTGAACACTTAAGAAAGAATTTTATTTAGAGGAATAATTGACCACTGCACCAATTGGCTTACCTGATTATTTCAAAGGGATTTCCTTCCCAGTCATTAGTGAGTTTCTTTCAATGATCATTACCAGCTTCTTTGTCCCATTGCATCCTAATTTGATCACTTGAATTCAGCTGCCATGGTAGGGTTTGAACACTGGATCAGTAGTCTAGGTCTACGTTATGCTGGTCTAGTAATTTAACACTATGTGACCATATGCATCTGAGCAAGGCAGCAGCTGGGCAGGCCCATGAGGATTGCGTGAAACGCTCCCAAAGACTGTCCCAAAGTGAATCTCAGTCAACTTCTAAAGCACATTTCAGAGGTCCAGTGTCTGAATGACCAAGTATGTCAGAAGCATATACATATACTGTAATAAATAATCAATGACAGCCAGCACCATTGACTGCACACCACAGACACACTAAATCCTTTTGCTGGTGTATGGGTTTAACAGAAAATATTTTAAGGACATCTACGGGAGGAGCTGACTCCTTTGAAAATAGTTTCCTTGGGAAGTGTGTGTGTGTGTGTGTGTGTGTGTGTGTGTGTGTGGGGGGGGGGGTCATGTGTTTGTGTCTGTGTGTGTATGTATGTATATATTGGTGGCATGGCTAAATATATTATGCCCTTTTATCAGGTATCACGGGTAAACACCTTAAAAAAAAGTGTTAAGACCCTGAATACATCCATTTTGGACCTTAACCCAATCAGAGGATACCTTAATGAGAGGGGAGAGATTTAATAGGAACCTGGGGGGCAACTTTTTCACCCAGAGGGTGGTTAGTATATGGAATGAGCTACCAGAAGAAGTGGTTGAGACAAGTTGTGTCTGCATTTGCGCGTGTATGTATGTATGTGTGTATGTGTGTGTGTGTGTGTGTGTATGTGCGTGTGTGTGCGTATTTGTGTATCTGTGTGTGTGGTCTCTGTCCAGTATACTCAGACATCCAGGAGTTCACTTTGTGATGAAGGTCAGTAACTTTGCGAATATGGAATTCATTAACTAACAGCTTTCTAGAAACTTTCCATTAGACCCATTTCCCCACCGCCCCCAGAAATCTTTTATTTTTTCCACCTTCCTTTCTCATTTTAAGACCTTCTAGAAACCCTTTAATATTGACAAAGTTTTTGCTAAAATCAACTTCCCCAGATCTCATAATTAGAGGAAATTTTTTGTCTGCCACACACTACTCCAATCATGCTTGCATCAGGGTCCAAGCTTCATATAATAGAAGATGAAATCTAAACTGTTGGAAAGAACCCCAAATTAAAAATCTCTATAACCTCCTTTCCCTTTTGGATTCTCGACTTCAACCTAACTGTAACTGACGGTACAAATGTCTCCTCATGGTCTGCTATAACGATTGCCAAAGAAATATTTACTTATTCTCAGTCTGGGGTCAACAGTCAAATATCCATCAAATGCTTCAAAGATATTTAAGATCGGCAACCTCACAACCATGATAAGTGATGCAGGAAATGGGAAACATTCCTTTGGCACTTGATGCATTTGATTTTGGGATAATTCTGGGCCAGAATACAAGAAGCTTTACTCCTGGCTGTTCTTAGAGAGTTATAGAGTCATGCAGAACAGAAGGAAGCCCTTCAGCCACCACATATACCCAGCCTGTCAGCATAAAGTGCTGGGTAATTTACTCAAAATGGTAAGGAATGTTACATTGTCCACTGTGGAAATCAATCAACTTGTTGAAGGGAAATAAGGCAAAGACTGCAGCCACTGAAGAATTTTAAGTGGGATAGATTAGATATTAGGTATTTATTTATTAGTCACATGTACATTGAAACACACAGTGAAATACATCTTTTTGCATTGCTAAGAATGTGCTGGGGGCAGCCCGCAAGTGTCGCCACTTTTCCAGCGCCAACATAGCGTGCCCACAGCACTTAACCTGTACGTCTTTGGAATGTGGGAGGAAACTAGAGCACCCGGAGGAAACCTACGCAGGCCGGTGCAATCCTTGATTTCAAGGCCTGACTTCAGAGAGTGAGAGAGTCATACAGCACTGAAACAGGCCCTTTGGCCCAACTGGTCCATGCCGACCAAGATTCCCATCTAAGCCAGTCCCATTTGCCCACGTTTGGCCCATATCCCTCTGAGCCTTTCTTGTACATGTACCTGTCCAAGTACCTTCTAACTGTTGTTAATATTTTCATATATTCTATATTCGCAAAGTTACTGACCTTCATCACAAAGTGAATTCCTGGATGTCTGAGTATGCAGGGCAGAGACCACACACACACAAATACACAGAAATACACAGGTGCAGACACAACCTGCTTCAACCACTTCTTCTGGCAGTTCATTCCATATACTAACCACCCTCTTGGTGAAAAAATTGCCCCTCAGGTTCCTATTAAATCTCTCCCCTCTCATCAAAGTGTCCTCTGATTGGGTTAAGGTCCAAAACGGATGTATTCAAGAACACTTTTTTAGGTGTGACGCCTGATAAAAGGGCATAACATATTTAGCTAAGCCACCAATCTATACATACTTACACACACAAACACATGCCCACAAACACACACACATGCCCACGCACACACACGCTTGGGTACAGACAGCGAGTGCTGAACCAGTAGGGATAAAATTTATGTGAAAAATGGGTGCTTTACACGTCAGTTTCTACGGTGCACTAATTCAGCCTCCAAGACAGTTTGTTTAGTTCACTCTTTATTAGGGAGAACTTACATTTATTAAAAATGCTTTAAATGTTATTTGATATTGGCATCTTTTTTCAGCCCAGTACATTTATGGAGCATTTTATGAAGAGTGCACATAGTTACAAGGTAGACCTTAAATCCCTCAATTATTTTTTTCCCTTCAGGTTTAGTTTTTTGCACATTCCAAACATTCACATTTAGATTTTTCAGCAGGACACATTCACTGGTCTGATTACAAGATGGTGGCAGTCATGATGCAGTGCTAGTTACGGGCTTCTGGTAGCATGGATTCTTGTAGTCTGGAGGTTGAGAAGACAGAGTTGCACGAGTGCTTGGCTATCAAGCTTGCACATGTGTTTCTGTGCATGCCTGAAAACAATTATGTGAAAGGGCTGGCATTAGAATCCTTTATTTAATATATGTATAATATAATCAGTGTTCATACTCCACTGACCTGGCAACATACTTCTCAGGGATTGATCTATGGCACACATGGATCAAAACGTTCCACCAACAAATACAAAACACATTCTGCTCATATTAACTGCACACTGTTTTGTTTGAAGGACTGGATGTGATTACATAGGCCTGAGGAAAGAACATGATCGCAGGAGTAGAGTCGAAATTAAAGTTTATTGTCATAAACACACACACATGTGTGCACAGGTACAATGAAAACTTACTTGCAGCAGCATCACAGGCACAGAGCATCAGATACACAACATTCACAAGAAAAACATTAATTTAACATAAGCTATACATAATTTTTACAAGAAAAAACACAATTAGGACAAAAAAAATGTACATTATAGTGCAATATAGTGTTAAACTGAGGTGGTGATTAGCGTTGTGCAGGTTGGTTCAATGGTTGAAGGGATGCTGCTGTTTTTGAACCTGGTGGTGTGGGACTTCAGGCTTGCCCAATGGTAGCTGCAAGAAGATGGCATGGCCCAGATCATAGGGATCTTTGATGACATATGTTGCCTTCTTGAGGCAATGCTTCATGTAGATACTTCTGATGGTGGGGAGGGATGTGCCTGTGCAGCTTTTTACGTTCTGGCACATTCGAATTGCCGAACCAGACCATGAGGCAACCAGTCAGGATATTTTCAACAGCACATCTGTACAAATTTGTTAGACTGTTCTGTGACATGCCTAACCCGAACCTTCTAAGAAAGTAAAGATGCTGGTGCACCTTCCTTGAGGTCATGGCTGATCTGTACCATAGCTCCGAGAGAAACAGAAACAAAGGATTGCAGCTTCTGGAATCGAGATGAAAAAACAACAAGATGCTGGAGGAACTCGGCAGGCCAGGCAGCATCCGTGGAGAAAAGCAGACGGTCAACGTTTCAGGTCAGGACCCTTCTTCGGGACTGAAGATAGGAAAAGGGGAAGCCCAATATATTAGGGAGAAAAGCAGAGCAGTGATAGGTGGACAAAAGAGGGGAGGCGGGGTGGGCACAAAGTGGTGATGGGTGGAACACCACACACCTCAACCTGCCAAGATACGTTTTACACTAAATCTTTATAATTGGCTGCCCCAAGAACACTCTACACAAAAGATGCATTTCACTCTGTGTTTCGATGTACATGTGACTAATAAAGAAATCCTATTCTATCTTATCCTAATTATGAATCTTGGTAGGCTCTCAGCTCTTATAATGTGTTCAGTTCCAATCTAACCATTTGAAAGGGTTGTCAGTGCCATTCAAAGGATACAGAAGGAAGCTTTTTCTGGTGGGATTGGGAAACGGACACTACAGGTCCTTAGGGCAGTGAATGTCAGGCAGAGATTGGGTCAAGGTGTTCGGAAACAAACGGCTCTAATGATGGAAGGTCTGGGACCCAAAGAGTTGTTGAAGCAACATGATGCAGTATGAGGAAATGTTTTTTTTTTACCCAGTGCCTTGTTGCTGTTTGGAAAACCGCAGCTGGAGGGGTGTTGGAATTCAACGGCAAAGTTCAGGAAAAGGTTGAAGGGAAAGTGGTTCCAGGGCTCTGAGGAAGACAAAGCAACTAATGGAATGCCACGTTTAGTAAGTCAGCATGGGCGATGGGCCAAATGGCCTCCTGGTTGATTCTAAGCTTCCATTTCTTTCCTTCACCATCACCCAGAACCCTCTATGACCTTCACTGAGGAGGCACCTCAGGCCCTGGCCAGACATGTGCCCATGGAAAACGTAGGACTACAGCAAAGTTAGAACACACAAGGTCATGGTGTCTTTAGACAGCAACATTCAAACCCACGGCCTCTACCAGCTAGAAGGACAAGGGCAGCAAAAGCCCGGGGAACACCACCCCCGGGAGTTGCCCTCCAAGCCACTCACCATCCTGAAACATTTCACCATCCGTTCACCATCGCTGGGTCAAAATCCTGGAACTCTCTCCCCAACAGAATTGTGGCTGTACCCACACCTCAGGGACTGCAGCAATTCAAGGCAGCTCCCCACCACCTTCTCAAGGGCAACTAGGGACGGGCAAGTAAATGCTGGCTCAGCCTGCGAAGCCCACATCCTTTCAATGAATATGGAAAAAAGAAAGCGATTTTGGCCCCTGTATCTAAGGAAGGATGTGCTGGACCTGGAGAGGGTTCAGAGGAGGTTAAAAAGAATGATCCTGGGAATGAAAGGCTTAATGTATGAGGAACGTTTGATGTCTCTGGGCCTGTACTCAATGGAGTTCAGAAGGATGAGGGGGAATCTCATTGAAACCTGCTGGATAATAAAAGGCCTGGATAGAGTGGATGTGGAGAAGATGTTTCCATCAGTAGGAGAGTCTAGGATCTGAGGGCACAGACTCAGAATAAAGGGATACCCCCTTTAAAACTGAGATGAGGTGGAATTTCTTCAGCCAGAGGGTGGTGAATCTGTGGAATTCTTTGCCACAGATGGCTGTGGAGGCCAAGTCATTGGGTGTATTTAAGGGAGAGATTGATAGGTTCTTGATTGGTAAGGAAGTTAAGTTTTATGGGAAGAAGGCAGGAAAATGGAGTTAAAAAAGAAACAGCCATGATTGAATGGTGGAACAGACTCGATGGGCCGAATGATTTAATTCTGCTCCTATATCCAGTGGTCTTTTGGTCTAAAGCTTAATCCCACTATCCAGCCCCAAGTCCATACTCTGCGGGTCTTCAAGTGCACCCCCCAAGTACTTTTCACATGTGATGAAGGTTTCTGCATCTCCCACACTCGCAGGTAGTGAGCTCCTGCAAGTTCCTGGGCAAATAAAAGATTTTCTCTTCTCCCTGCTCAGTTGCCTAGATTGGAGCATATTAGCAATAAACTTGGATTGTTTTCTCTGAAGCGCAAAGACTGAAGGGTGACCTGATAGATGTATATAAAATTAAGAGAAGCATAGATAGGTTAGATAGTAAGAGTACTTTTCCCAGCGTGGAAACGACAAATGCTAGAGTGCATAGCTTTGAGGGGGGAAAAGTTGAAAGGAAGTTTACGAGGCCAGTTTTTTATGCAGAGTGTGGTGAATGCCTGGAACACGCTGCCAGGGGAAGTGGTGGAAGCAAAAGCAAAGTTCAAGGGGCATTTAGATGAACAGGCAGGGAGTGGAGGGATAGCAATCATGTGCTGACCGATGTGCAGTTTAAATTGGTATCACGATCGACAGAGGCCTGGTGGCTGAAGGGCCTGTTCCTGTGCTGTATTGTTTGATGTTCTGTGTTCTAATTCCTCAGTTTATTTAAATGTGTGCCCCCCCAGTTTGTGACCACTTTGCTAAGGGAGATAGGTCTTTGCTGTTTATTGATAGGGTGGTTGCCTGATAGGGTGGTGGAGGCAAATTCATTGGGGGCTTTTAAGAGGGGCTTGGATGGGCAAATGAATGAGAGGAAACTAGAGGGATATGGGCGTTCTGGAGGCAGGAGGGATTAGCTATGTCGGCACAACATTGTGGGCCGAAGGGCCTGTTCTGTGCTGTACTGTTCTATGTTCTACTTAGAACGTCATGGTTCTATACAATTCAATTAAGGCTGTCTTCAGCTTCCACCGTTACAAGGGAAACAACTCTGGCCTATCCAATCTTGGGTCATAGCTAACATCTTTCAATGCTGACAAATTCACTTCTTACAAACCTCCTCTGTACCAGCTCCAGTAAAATCACATCTTTCCCATCACGTGGCACCCAGAACTCGATGTCATACTCAAGCTGTGGTCTAACAGTGTACACTGTTTTGCATAACCTTTCTCATTCTGTATTTCAGCCAATGAAGGAAACGTCTGATATTCCTTCTTAACCACCTTTAAGGATCTGTGGACAGACAGTCCAAGGTCCCTTTGTTTCGACACACCACTCACTATCCATCCATTTACTGTATTCTTGTCATGTTGCACCTGCCCAAGTGCATCACTTCATACTTCTCTCCAGATTAATTCACATACACACACATACCCGCAGACAAGTGCACACACATACATAGGCAAATACACACACACACACATGCACTAAAAAGACACAAATACACACACACACGCAAAAACGTGCACACACACAAATGCACACTCATGTACGTTGTACGTTAATGTACATTCTTGTACATTAATGATGGACTCTTGAGCTCACAATCTAGCTCATCGTGGCCCTTGCACCTTATTGTCTGCCTGAACTGCACTTTCTCTGTAACTCTAACTGTAACACTATATTCTGCATTCAGTTATTGCTTTTCCCTTGCACTACCTCAAAGTACTTATGATCTAAAAATGATCTGTATGGATGGCTTGCAAAATAAAGTTTTTCACTGTAACTTGGTACATGTGACAATAATAAACCATTCCAATTCCAACATGCAAAAACGTGTGCCCGCAATCTCTCTCTCTCTCTCACAGACACATACACACACACGCGCGCACACACACACACACACACACACACACACACACGCACACACGCACAACACACTCTCCCCTCCCACCAAGGTGACAAAGATATTTTCAAGCCATGACCTTCTAATGCCTCTCCTTCAAGGAGATCCTTTGTCCCCATTATATGCTCATCTCACCTCCCAGAGCTCTCCACAACTCTCCTTCCATCTATTATGGCCAGTGCTGATTTATGCCCAGGTGGTACACTGGAAATCAACCCAATGCCATGTGCAATATTGCTGGACATTAGCCAGTTTATTCGATGCACACTGAAATTACTTTTGACCTTTCTTCATAATGATCATTAGAACACTTGTGTCAAGAACATTTTCCTAAGTCTTTGAGAATGGCAATATCTTTTGATCCTGATGAGTTTACAAAAGGGCTAACGTTTATAATTTTCATATGCGTGAATTATTTCTAGGTTAGTATTTGGAAAATAATGTTTGGTTAATGGGTGGGGATATGATATTTTTTTCCACGTCACTGAAATACTGTGGCAGCAGACACAGAATGCTTTGGGCACAAGACACTGCTTCCAAACCTTGGCAACCTCAGGGCACTAGGATCCCGTGTATACTGTTGTACTGTCTATGCAGTTGTGTTGGGCTACTCAATAACAATAATAAAGATGGTTCTTCGTATGTTGCATGACCTAGCAGTGAAGAAGGACTTTGTACATTCTTATGAATATTTGGATGAATTGAAAGGTGCCATTATAATACAGACATCATAGTGTCCAATCCTTAACAAAACCACCATGAATCACTCTGTTATTCCTTCACACAGCATGTCTACAGATTCAATTCAATATTCACAAGGGTGTCCAGTCTGAAGGCATTTAAATAGTGGGTGTTAAGATAGGGTGCAGTGATAAGATGAATTGTTGGTGAAAGTGTTAGGAGGAATTATTCCCTTGAACTGCTTACTTATAAATCGCTGTCCTGCAATTTTGAGAGCTAAGAGATTTGCTGGTCCTTTCTGATTTCTTCATCATCGGATTCCTGGTTATCGTCCTTCATCCTTCGATCTTCCAATATTTCCACTTTGGATGGTTCCAATGGTTGCATCTTTTCCATGACAAATCTACGCAGTATCTTGTTACCATCACCCATCTGAGGACATCCATAGAGTCATAGAGTCCCACAGCATGAGAAGAGGACCTTCAGCCCATCTAGTCCAGTCTGACCACCAAGCACCCATTTACATCAATCCTAGGCTAATCCCAAAATATTCTCCGCACTTTTCCATAAACCCCACCAGATTCTACCGTTCACCTCCACTCTAGGGGCAATTTACAGAGGCCAATTAACCTACCAATCAGAACATGTAAGAGGTACAGCCAGGGGAATAATATAATCTGGCACGTTTAGGACTGTGAGAGGGACAATTAGACAGGTTAATATAATTAGTTGATGCTGGAGGAACTCAGCAGGCCAGGCAGCATCTGTGGAGAAAAGCAGATGGACAACATTTCGAGTCAAGATCCTTCTTCAAGACTGAAGATTGGAAAAGGGGAAGCCTGATATATAGGAGGGAAAAGCAGAGCAGTGATAGGTGGACAAAAGAGGGAAGGTGGGGTGGGCACAGGGTGGTGATAGGTACATGCAGGTAAGAGATAGTGATGGGCAGGTGCGGGGAGGAGGAGGGGAGAGCAGATCCACCGGGGGATGGGCCAAAGATAAGGAGAGAGAGAAAAAAAAGAGGCTAGGACAGGGAAGAAGAGAAGAAGCATTGTGTTGGGGGGGTTTGTGGGGAAGAGGGGTGGGGATCACCTAAAGTGGGAGAATTTGATGTTCGTGCCATTAAGCTGCAAGGTTCCTAGACGGAAAATGAGGTGCTGTTCCTCCAGTTTGCGTTTGGGATTCCAAGCAACTGCTGAACAAACAGGACACAGCAGCCAGACATTATGCTCCTGAGAGCATTGTGTTTAAGGAACATTGATCAGGTATGCTAAGGTCTGTAACGGTATACATTGCCACAACTCTGTAAGTCAGGTAGAATGGGCCAGGCCCCTCCCAGATCCTTTATTCCATGGTCCACTGTCCTCTCCTACCAGATTCCTTCTTCTTCAGCCCTTGGCCTCTTCTACCTGTCGCCTCTCAGCTTACTACATCTTCTCCCCCTCCCCCACCCACCTACTTCTCCCCCCTAACCTGGACTCACCTGTCACTTGCCTGTGTGTACTCCTCCCCCTCCCCCTCCCCCCACCTTCTTATTCTGGCTTCTGCCCTCTTCCTTTCCAGTCCTGATGAAGGGTCTCGGCCCGAAAAGTTGACTGTTTATTTCCCTCTGTGGATGCTGCCTGACCTGCTGAGTTCCTCCAGCACTTTTTGTGCATTGCTCCAGACTCCAGAATCTGCAGGATTTCTTGTGTCAACATTCTGGGTTGTTCTCCTGATGCACCAGGTAGTTCAGCTCCGAAATAAACTGCCTTGCTGTTAATGGACCGACAACAGCGTTGATTTTTGAATCGTTCCAACGGCACCACTTTGGGATGTGGGAGAAAACTGGAGCACCTGAAAGAAACCCACACCTCACAGGCAGAACACGTGAACCTCACACAGACGGGACCTGAGGTCAAAATCGAACCTGGGCTGTCGGAGCTGTGCGGCATCAGCACTACCAGCTGCACCACTGTGCTTTAAAATGCTGATTATTTGCTCAGTCGGTGTCCCAGGGTGAATCACTGTTATAAACCCTGTTGACCAAATTTAATTTAAAACATACATAGAATATAATTAATTTGAAAATTCCTCATTAGTTAAAAAAGATTTCCCGGAAAAGCCAATACCCCAGGGACAGGAGAATCTGTCATTCACAGGAAACAAAAGGAAAGCTGTGCTATGATATCATTATTAGTTTTGGTAATTGGTTTATTATTCTCACAAGCACGGAGATACAGTGATAAGCTTTTATTTGTGTGCTATCCAGACAGATCATTCCATGCATAAGTACATTGAGGTAATCTATAGGAAATAAAGGATGCAGAATATGGTTCTGTAGTTACAGAAAAATGCAGTGCGGGTAGACAAATAAAGTGCAAGGGCCACAGTGAGGTAGATTGGGAGATCAGGGATTCATCATTTAGCATATGAGAGGTCTGTTCAAGAGACTGATAACAGCAGGATAGAAGCTATCCTTGAGCCTGTGGTGTGTGTTCTCAAGCTATTTGTATCTTCTGCCCAATGGAAGGGGGGGTGAAGAGAGAATGACTGGGGTGGGAGGGGTCCTTGATTATGTCGGCTGCTTTCCCGAGGCAGTGGGAAGTGTAGACAGAGTCAATGGAGGGGGGGGCTGGTTTACATGATGGACTGGGCTGTGTCCGCAGCTCTCTACAATTTCTTGCGGTCACAGGCAGAGCAATTACCATACCAAGCCGTGATGCATCTGGATAGGATGCCTTCTATGGTGCACCTGTAAAAATTGGGAAGAGTCATTGGGGACATGCCAAATTTCTTTAGCCTTCTGAGGAAGTAGAGGTTTGTTAGAATTAGTGTGGCAGTGAATCAATTTTAGAGCAATGTGTAATATGCCTGAATTTGTCTGCATTCTTAATAGATCTCATAATCGATTTAACATGATGATTTCTAGTTAAGTTAGGTAGCAGATGAATGAATTTTATACAAATATACTGGACATTCTTCTGCTAATTCCACTGATGGGAATTTCCGGCTGTCCAGAATAGGCAATGATTATCTTCAGATGGGTGGCTGTATGATGATATTACTGACTGCTTGGACGTTTCTACAGACTTTGTAGGGTCCATGGCATCCTGTTCATTATCCTGCAAAATGATCATTACAAGTTCAAAAGAAAGGATCAAGAATCAGCTGAGAAAGATCCGCAGTTAGTAGATTCTGAGTAAACTCCGGCTGGTGCCTGTGCCATTGTTGCGTAAATGATTTAGGAAATTCCTAGTGAGGTACAGCCAAGACCACAAAACAGCTTCTATTTTGGTGAAGCTATCAATCCTCACTGGGATAGCAAGTGTGGGAATATAAAATGTCACATGTTTACAGTAGGAGACGGACTACTGAGAGGTTGGGTGACTGGGTGGCTTGAAGCAAGTCCTGGATGACTTGAAAGGAGAATGTTCTATTCCAAATTCTAATCAGCCTGAGTTATTCACAGACTTTCTCCATTTTGTGAAATGTGTACCTTTTCAATGTGTTTCACTATAATACACATTTCTATTTGCCAGGCCGAAATGGCTCTGAGTCTCATTGTTTCAAACACAAGATCATTGCAAGTTTCAATACTTTTTCAGTTAAGAATCAAACACAATTTTAATGTAACCTTGTTACTGTTTACACCTTTAGAGCAATCCAAAGTTAGATACACAAAGAATTAAAAGAACGTTACTACGTAAATACAACCCAAATACAGAAGAATTAATGTCTGCACTGTGCTAAAACTGGTCTTTAATATTGCAAATATTTATGAAAACTCTAATTCCAGAATGCTCCTAAAACATGTGACTTATAGTCACTGATCACAGTGAAAGCTTTGGTTCAAAATCAGTCCCAAAATTGAAATTCAGCCTCAACAAAGGATGTGTCAAAAAAACACAATGATTATCAGAACCCTCTGACAATATATAATTTATGTTAATTTAAGTTTGTGTTAACTTATGTTTGTCATGTTTGTAATGTGCTGTGATGCTGATGCACAGAGCTAGTTTTTGCGACATTTAATACCCTGTGCTTAGCCATGAGGACAAACTTGAACTTAAACATTTCCCATGGATGTCTAGAACCAGGGGATATGTCTTGAAATGAGATTATGACCATTCACAACTGAGATGAGAAGAAATTCTGCCACTCAGAGGGTTGTAATTTTTAGAATTCTCTACCTAAGAGAGTTGTGAAGGCTCAGTTGGTGAACAGAGATCAGTATATTTTTGGAGACTAAAGGCATATGGGATTAATACAGGAAATTGGCAGAGAGATAACGGATCCGTTACAAAATATTGAATAGTGTAGGAGGCTCTGAATCACTTAGTCTTCCATCTAATCCTTCTGCCATTTTGCTACATAGTTACGAAGCATAGTTATGGAGCGTGTTGGGAATATGGTGTACAGATTTGGGAATTGCACCTTAGGAATTGCGGATTCACCAAAACTTTATCTCAGCTCCAAGGGTTCAAAGAACTAACTTGAACTTGGCATGTATTCCCTGAAATATAGAGGTCTAAACTCTTAAATATGTGGTTAGGAGTGATGTAATTGAGGCTCACGAGATCTTGAAAGGAATTTTCTGGGTAGGTAGGGAGAAACATTTTCTACTCGGGGGAATCTAGGACAAGGAGACTTGTCCTTAAAGTTAGAGCCAGGCCATTCACAACTTATACACAAATGGCGTGGACGTATGGAACCCGCCTCTGTCAATTAGCCACAGTTGCTTACTCAATTAATAATTTTAATTTTGAGATCAATAGATTTTTGCTAAAAAATATATATGCATGAAATATATATGCACAAAGGCGGGTGGATGCAGTTAAGAAACAGATCGCCAAGATCTCACTGATGCTGAAGCAGACTTGAAACTTCTTCTCCATTTCCTTCCATTCATCTCTACCACCCCCCACCCACCTAGCATCTGACCCCTCCTCCACCACTCCACTGCACATGCAGAACGACATGTACCCGCCCATCTGCTAGGACAAATATTACTAAATACTGGAGGGTCAAATCATCTCTGAGGTTAATGAATGGGAGCCAAGATATATTTTGAAAAATCTGCTGCTGGTTTGCACAGCTTTTAATTCTTCTATAGTTGTCACCAGGAGCACCAAAACTTTACTATTTCAGAACAACAATTAACTCAAGGGTTAAAAGGTTACTTTCAGATAGTCATTTAGAGTCATACAACACAGAAGCAGGCCCTTCTGCCCACTATGTCTATGACAGCCATCAAGTCCTATCTATACTAATCCCATTTACCAGCACTTGGTCCACTGTCTGCTCTGCCCTGGCAATTCAAGTACTCATCCAGGTGTTCCTTAAACATTGTGAGAGTACCTGCCTCCACCGCCCCTTCAGGCAGTGTGTTCCAGGTAGCCTACGTATCCAACACATCATTCTCCGCCACTTCTGCCATCTCCAACAGGACCGCACTCTCCGCGACTCCCTAGTTCACACCTCCTCCCCCACCCATCCCATTCCCACCCCAGGGACTTTCCACTGCCTCCGCCATGGGTGCAACACTTGCCCCAACACCACCCCCATCACCTCCATCCAGGGTCCCAAACAGTCCTTTCAGGTGAGACAGAGATTCACCTGCACCTCCCTTAATATCATCTACTGCATTCGGTGCTCCAAGTGTGGCCTCCTCTACATTGGCGAGACCAAACGCAGACTAGGTGACCGTTTCGCAGAAAACCTGTGCTCCGTCCGTAACTGCGACCTGCATCTCCCCGTTACCGGTCACTTCAACTCCCCCTCCCACACTATCACTGATATGTCAGTTCTCGGCCTCCTCCACTGCCAGGGGAATTCCAAACACAAACTGGAGGAACAACACCTCATTTTCCATCGTGGAACTTTGCAGCCTAATGGCATGAACATTGAATTCTCCCACTTTAAGTAATCCCCACACTCCTTCCCCACACACCCCCACCATGCTTCTTCTCCTCTTCCTTGTCCTAGCCTCTCTCTCTTTTCTCTTGCCCCTTTTATTTCCTTTTTTTCCGTACCTTTGACCCATCCCCCAGCAGATCTGCTCTCCCCTCCTTCCCCTCACCTGCCTATCACTATCTCTTACCTGCATCTACCTATCACCACATTGTGCCCACCCCACCTCCCCTCTTTTGTCCACCTATCACTGCTCTGCTTTTCCTTCCTATATATTGGGCTTCCCCTTTTCCTATCCTCAGTCCTGAAGAAGGGTCCTGACCCGAAAAGTTGACCACCTGCTTTTCTCCACGGATGCTGCCCGGCCTGCTGAGTTCCTCCTGCATCATAGTGTTTTTCATCAGTGTGTTCCAGATTCCAACCAACCTCTTGGTGAAAGAATTCTTCCTCAGATCTATTACCAACTTACGCTCTCAAATTGTTACAAGACTTCTAGGCTCAGAGGCAGACAATAGCAAATACTATCACACTCCTGTGTAAAGCCAGAATGGCAGTTGTTTGCTATTCGTCAGCATTCACTGCTTCTCTGAGGTTTGACCTTGTCTCCTCCATAAATATTTTATATATTCTTCCACTTGAGATTATTGCTACATGAACTGAATGATGTTGCTTCAAACTTCCCTGGAGTATGATTTTCTGAAAGAGTAATACAAATTACTTTGAAAAATTCTGCATACAGTTAATCTCAATCGATATTACTAATGTTACAAACTCTAGGATAGACCATTAGTCAGATTACATACATAGTGTAAAGTGAACATACTTTAGTGACCCATTATTTCAATATCTCTTAATTCAGCGCTTATAATCAAAAGGTTAATGCCAGCTTAACGTTCAATTAGGTTCAAACCACATAAGGCTACTAAGTTGTTTTATATATTGCAAATATTAGCTAAGTCACACTCAAAGCACAAATTTAAACTGAACATCTCCAATACAGGGCATTCTAATACATACGTAGCTTTGCGGAAGGGTATTCTCCAAATTTTGTTGGCTCGTGGCTAACATAGGATCTTTCTTCTCTCATTCATTATATTTTCACACAATGGAGATGATGTTACTCATATAGAAAGCTGGAACTAGATCTTCCACAGAGAAACCAAACCAAAACTAAAATCCTTTCCTGGAGCCATGATTTTGTAAACAGTCTAGGCTGAAAACTTTGAGTCCATCATGCTTCTGAGGCCAACGTTTTTACTGCCTCTTCTATTTTGTAAACTAAGAGAATGTTTGCTTAGAAATAATCATAAAATGTAAGAAGCTCTCAAATCCAAGCTGAAAATACGTGTTTTCTGGATTAACAACAAACAATTCAAAGCTGAATATGGTTACAAGAACAAAGGTCATTTCAATTCACTATGGAAAAAATGTATTCATATATTTTGCTGCCTTGTTGGTTTTATTTCTTGTCCTTGTGAACACATATTTGGGCATTAACCAATAGGAGCTGGCCGTCATTCATTTATGAGTCCTTACAGTAACTTTGGAGAGCTATTTGACTTAGGGAGAAACAACATTCTAGCTGACACTAATCCTACACTCCTTCAATGTCTGTGCTCTGCCTGTGGTTAGGAGTGGGATTTCTCCACTTATATTTCCCAAGGTCAGCTGCATGACTTAAGCTCAGCTCGAGACATTCCCGATCTGTGTTGGAGATTTTCAAATCGTGAAGGATCTTAATATATTTTGATACATCATATATATGATATATCACACCTCAAGGTTGCCATGCAGGTTGATAGGGTTGTTAAGGAGGCGTATGGTGTGTTGGCCTTCATTAGTCGGGCTGTTGAGTTCAAGAGCTGCCAGGTAATGTTGCAGCTCTATAGAACTCTGGTTAGACCACACTTGCAGTATTGTGTTCAGTTCTGGTCGCCTCATTATAGGAAGGATGTGGAAGCTTCAGAGAGGTGCAGAGGACATTTACAGGATGCTGCCTGGATTGGAGAGCATGTCTTATGAGGATAGGTTGAGCGAGCTCGGGCTTTTCTCTTTGGAGAGAAGAAGGATGAGAGGTGACTTGATAGAGGTGTACAAGATGATAAGAGGCATCGATCGAGTGGGCAGTCAGAGACTTTTTCCCAGGGTGAAAATGGCTCACACGAGGAGGCATAATTTTAAGGTGATTGGAGGATGGTATAGGTGGGATGTCATGGGTAAGTTTTTTACACAGAGAGTGGTGGGTGCGTGGAACGCACTGCCGGCAGAGGTGGTGGAGGCAGATACATTAGGGACATTTAAGAGACTCTTAGATAGACACATGAATAATAGAAAATGGAGGGAAGGGTTAGATAGATCTTACAGCAGGATAAAATGTTGGCACAACATTGTGGGCCAAAGGGCCTGTACTGTGCTGTATGTTCTATGTTCTATGTCACTGTACCACCCATTGGACACTGAGTGGAACTAAAAAGGCCAGTTTCAGGTAGGCAGGCTGTAATCAGTGGGATGCCATAAGGATCAACACCGGGCCTCAGCTACGTACCATCCACATTCACACCTGGGGTGAGAGGACTGAGAGCTACAGGCGGAATTTCACCAGTGATAATAAAAGCGAGATGGGAGAGTAGGTGTGAGGTGGCACAAAGCCTGCAGCTTCTTTGACATTTGTCCAGGGATACTGACAACATTTATTGCCAATTCCTAAGATCCTTTGAACAGAAAGGCTTTCAGAGAGCAGTTAAGAGTCAACCACATTGGTGCATCTGAGCCCTGCAACAGCCAGTCCAAGTAAAGGTAGTAGATTCCAATAGAAGGAGGCCTTTCAGCCCATTGTGTCTGTGTCAGCTCCCTCTCCCCCTCTCCTTGTAACTGTGCAACATATTCTCTCTCACATATGCCCATCAACTCTCTGATTATTTTTTCCATTAACATACATTAAGGCATAATTTACAATACCTGCTTAAACTACCAGCATGTCTTTAGTGTGTGGAAGGAAACCAGAGCACATGGAGGAAACCCACAGGGTCATGGAGAGGACATGCAAACTCTGCACAGGCAGGAGGTAAGGGTCAGACCCGGGTCCTTGGAACCGTCAGGCTGCAGCACCAATTGCTTTTTTAATCACTTGGAACGAAAATGGACTTTTTAGTTTGTTCTAATTGTGTTCTTTCCTGTAATTTTTTTTTCTTGTGAATGCTGCTTATCTGATGCTATGTGCCTGTGATGCTGCTGCAAGTAAGTTTTTCATTGCACCTGTGCACACATGGACTTTTGCACATGACAGTAAACTCGACTTTGACTTTGCTGTGTCACCAAGACATACCGAAGAGACCTGAGTAGAAATGGAAAGGCCACTGTCAGATTGGCAAATTGTAATCAGTGGAATGTCATAAGGATCAACATCAAGCCTCAGCTATTTACCATCAACATTCATGCCTTGGATGAAAGGATTTGTAATAGAAGTAGTTTTGCCAGTGATAAAATCAGCAAGAGAGGTAAGTGTGAGGTAGGACAGAGCTTGCAGCTTCTCTAATTATTGCCAATTCCAAAGATCCTTTGAACAGGGAAGCTTTCGGAAAGCAGTTGAGAGTCAACCACATTAGTGCGTCTGGAGCTGTGTGTCGGTCATCCCAAGTAAGGGCAGTAGATTCCCTTCCCGAAAGGATATTAATGGACCAGATTTGTTTTTACACTACCCACTTGTCTCATATTCATGATCGCTGGTAATAGCTTTTTTTACTCAAGATTTATTTAATTAACTGATTAAATTGTGGGATTTAAAGACATGCCCAGATATTGAAACCAGGATGAGTCCAGTTCCACCCTCTGAACTGTTGATGTATTAACGTAACCATTACACCACCATACTCTGGTGGTTATAAGCAGGTGTGTGGGCAAGAGCTGAGCAGAGGGACTATAATCATGAGGCAGAAAGGATGTCGACCAGAGAACCCAGAGTCAAGGAAAATACGAAGGAATCCAATTTCACTGGGAGAAAGTGTTGCCTCAGCAAGTTGCTGTGATCTAAAATGCAAGCATGGGAGAAGATGATTAAGTTATAGCTTTCAGACTGGAAACACCCTTCGAAGTCAGCTGTTTGGGATTGGGGATGACTTGAAAAGGATGCTTGTCTGAAGGATGTGGTAGTGGCAAATTGGAGGAGTATCCAGAGGCCTAGACTGAGAATCCGGTGACCTGAGTTCAAATCCCACCGTGGTATTTGTGGATTGTTAATCTGGAATTTGCAACAATAACTAGTCTCAGTAACAATGAGCACAAAAACTACCAGATTGATGTTAGAACTCCATCCAATTCTTTAATTCCTTTCAAGGGAGGAAATCTGCCATTCTTACCAGGTCTGGCCTACATGTGACTCCAGACCCATCCCATGTGTCATAGAGAGATACAGCGCAGAAACAGGTGCCCAGCCCATCAAGTCTACACCAACCATAAAGTACCCATTCTTTTATCCTAATCCCACCCTAACCCATTTTATTCTCTCCACAATCCCATCAACTCCCCCAGATTCCACCTGTCATCTGTACACCAGGGACAATTTACAGTACGATAAGATAAGATATCTTTATTAGTCACATGTACATCGAAACACACAATGAAATACATCTTTTTGCATAGAGTGTTCTGGGGGCAGCCTGCAAGTGTCGCCACGCTTCCGACGCCAACATAGCACGCCCACAACTTCCTAACCCGTGCGTCTTTGGAATATGGGAGGAAACTGGAGCACCCGGAGGAAATCCACGCAGACCCGGGGAGAACGTACAAACTCCTTACAGACAGCAGCCAGATTTGAACCCAGGTCACTGGCACTGTAAAGCGTTACGCTAACCGCTACACTACCATGCCTGAACCTACCAACTCGTATGTTATTTGGGATGTAGGAGGAAACCAGAGCACCCATAGCAAACCCACTCAGTCAGGAGGTGAATGTGCAGACTCCATACATGCAGCACCAGAGGTCAGGATTGAACATGGACCATGGGAACTGTGAGGCAGCTGTTCTACCAGCTAACACCCACTGTGCTACTTATGGTTGATCTTAAATGCCTTCTGAGTTGGCCTGAGAAATCACCTACTTGTAGATAGCTCACAGGGATTTAGGGATGGTCAATAAATGCGGATTGTGCCAACATCAACAGATCCCAAAAAATAAATATTTCAAAAATGAAGAGCATCGATTTGCAGAGATCTGTGGAAAGAGCAGAGTGTGGGTGTAGAGACACAAGAGACTGCAGCTGATGGGATCTGGAACAACAAACGAACAGCTGGAGGAATTCAACAGGTCAGACCATGGACCAGAGGAAGAGTCTCAACCTGTATGTGCGGGGTGGGAGGGACCTTTGATTATGTTGGCTCCTTTCGCGAGGCAGCGAGAAGTGTAGACAGAGTCCACGGAGGGGAGGCTGGTTTCCATGATGGACGGGGCTATGTCCACAACTCTGCAATTTCTTGCAGTCTTGGGCAGAGCAGTTGCCGTACCAAGCTGTGATGTATCCAGATAGAATGCTTTCAATTCTGCATTAATAAACATTTGTGAGGGTCATGGGGACATGCCGAATTTCCTGAGCATTCTGAGGAAGTAGAGGCGCTGGCATGCTTTCTTGGCCATAGTGTCTACATGGCTGTACCAGGACAAGCTATTGGTGATATTGATGCCTAGGGACGTGAAGCTCTTAACTATCTCCACCTCAGCGCAATTATTGGTGGTTATAGTAATTGCTACATTGTTAGTTACAATATAAATGATTTCACGAGAGCAAGGAGTTTCATTGCACCCTGGTGTATATAACAGTAAACCAATCTGATTAGAAATGAAAGGATCTGGATGTCAACAATGTGGTAGACACAGAGGCAGAGGCAGTGGAGTTGTTGCCTACAGCACAGTGACCTGGGTTCTTTCATGACCTCGGATGCTGTCTGTGAGGAGTTTGCACATTCTCTCTGTGATCACGTGGGTTTCCTCTGGATGCTCCGGTTTCCACCCACATCCCAAAGACGTGCATGTTGGTAAGTAAACTGGTTGCTGTAAGTTGCCCCTAGTGTGTAGGTGAGCTGTATAAATGGGGGGAGTTTAATGGGAAAATAGGAAGAATAGGTTACGGGAAAGGTGATGGTAGGAATTGCCTTTGTGCAGGCATGAACTCAATGAGCCAAATGACCTTCTGTGTCATGAGGAAATATAGAAAGAGACCTCAAAAAAGGGAAAAAATTCCACTCATGCCTCAAAGCATGGAAGGCAGAATTCACCCGCACAATACTTGCAACAACCTTGATCTCTGAAGGAGAACAATGATTATATTAAATTTCTGGGATTTTTTTTGTAAGTTTAACATGCAATTAAAAAGGTTTCCTTATCAAAATGTAACAATTGACACTTTGTTCAAAATAAGAAACTCAATGTCATCTATCGAATGCAGAAACAGAGCCTTCTGCAGGTTGTCAGGTGATCAATTTGTCAGTAACAAACCTGGGCTTCAGCAGCACAGTTACAATAGGTTCAGGCTTTGGAAAGAGTGCAGAAGTCTGTATTGCTATTAATATTTCTGTATGGATATTAATCATTAATTGGTTTCCGTTAACAATTTAGGAAAACAATTGTTCATTTGACATAAAAATATGAATATTCTTTCACTCTTTGAGGGGTTAAAAAGTAACATAAAATGAGAGTACTAATTACTGTACAAACTCTTGCAATGTAATTAATTTTTACTGAAATATTTTTTGCTGCTCAGTTGCATTACTATGTACTTAGCTGCAGAATACTAATGTAAAAAATCCCTCAGAGTATAGAAGCAACTTTATCCTTTAAACAAGTTTCTTTCAAAGTCAGTCAATAATAGACAGAGTTTTTGAAATGTAGTGGCTTTCAAATATTGCCACTTTATCCAATTATACACCTGCAGGAATTTGGTTCAGTGGGGTAGAAATTCATATTGGGTGTTAGGAGGTGGACAGGCAAAATCACATCAGCCTCTTGGTATAAACACATGTGGTAATCATTACATTGACTTCAATACAGCTGGATATTGGGAAGAGTATATAAATGAAAGATCCATGCAATATTGTCTGTTTCTATGATTCAGCCGTGAAGAATTCCTCATTCAGTGAATTATGCAAAAAACATTTCCCTGGTTTCTGTCCATTTAATAATTGAATTCATTGAACAATAAAGAAACTGAAGTTCAACTCTACATTTCATCTTGAAAAATTAATTTTGCGCCTGGTTTCTGAAACACTCTAGGATCCAAAGATGTGAAGTTAAAAGAGAATTAATCTTTAGAAGAATAATTCATTGTGATACAAATAACTACAATTGTATAGGCTTACTCAAACTTTTCTTAATGCATATTTACTTAAAATGAAAGTTTTTAAAATTTCTAATTAAAGATGATAATAATGGTTCAGATTATGCAACATTGATTCAAAGTGCCTATTTCTGAAGAAAAGGAAGGGTCCAAGAGTTAGACCATACCTAGAGTTGGAAGAATTGCACACATAATGCCTATACATGCTAGATTCGACCATTTTTGGCATCTCCTATTGCTCCCCAAACATCAAAGACAAATTCATCTGGAAATGCAAAATCACCAAGGACTGAGTCCAATGCTTCTGCAAATTCATCTGGATTCTTCTTATCTTTTCCGATTTCCACCATAGTTGCAGCTGGAGAGAGAACAAATAACAAGGATAATTACTTAGTACAGATGCAGAGGATTGAATGGATCTTCTCTGAATAACTAGAACTCAGATATATTGAAGAGGAAGCCGTTACAAGACTTAGCAGTCCAAAAATGCAATTAAGATTTTTTTCAGTTATATTGGAATTGTGGAACAGTTAAGGAAATTATAACATATCTAATTTTCATACTAAGGCATTCAGTCTTAAACTGATGGCAGCAAATGGACATACAAAAAGATAAAACTTTATAAGGAAATTATAACTAAGACAAGATTCCAGCAAGCTAAACGGAGGATGATTTTGGCTTTCTGAATATTATCAAGATATTTTTCTTCAAATCAAGTTAAAAATAATTCGAGTTCTGTTATCTCGAAGTAGGCGAACGGTGGACTTGTGACAAATTCCTTTCTCTTGGTGGTTCACACACCTTCAGTTCGAGCCATTCCTTTGAGTGAAGAGGTTGAAAATTAAAGGCCCATTCGGATGACATATGACCAACCTCTAGCGCAATATTGCAGAGTATTTTGAGGGAATACTGTACCAGTGGAGGTGCTGTCTTTGTGCGACAATGCCTGGTAAAGGCTCAGTTACTTGGAATTATATAGGGTAAATAGCAGAGAAGGAAGGAATGAGGCTCACCAATCCATGTCAACATTTATGTCTTCCTGCACTGCACTTTCTCTGTAGCTGCAACACTATATTCTGCATTCTGTTTTCTTTTTACTACCTCAATATAATTATATATGGAATGATCTGTCTGGATGACACACTAAACGAAAGCTTTTCACTGTATCCCTGTACATGTGACAGTAATAAACAATACCAATGGTCCACTCGAGCTTCTTCCTGTCTTTCCTTATTTATATCTGTCAGTGTAACCTGCTCTTCCCATCTCCCGCTATAGTTGCTCAGCCTTCACTTTAAGGTAATGATACTTTTGCTTCAATTAATCCTTTTGGAAGCAGGTTCCACTATGTCACTACATTTTGGACAAAGATACTTCCTTCTGAATTCTCTACTGGATTTTTTGGTGACAATTTGATAACAAAGGACTGAACTATGGCTGTTTCCTAGAGATCTGCAGTTCACAGCTTTGATTGTGTTCTCTCTCTCTCTCCCCCTCTCTCCCTCTCCTCCTCTCTCCCTCTCTCTTTCCCTCTCCTCCTCTCTCCCGCTCTCTCTCCCTCTCCCTCTCTCTCTCTCTCCCTCTCTCTCTCTCTCTAACTGCCCATGCTCATCTGGATGGCTTCCATCATCAGCCTTTCATGGTTTCACCCCATCAGAGATATTCCCTTTATCCTTTCCATCCCTTCCCCATCTCTTCAACATCTTTCTTTCCCAGTTCTGATGAAGGATCTTCAGCCTGAAACAATAACTCTGTTTCTCTCATACGTATCTATCTAGCAGCCTCTTAAATGCCACTATCATATCTGTTTCCACCACTAACCCAGGAGCCCGTTCCACTTTCTGTGTAAAAAAACTTGCCCCACACATCTCCTTTAAACTTTCTCCCTCTCAACTTAAATGCATGTCCTCTAGAACTTGACATTTCTACCCTGGGAAAAAGATTCTGACTGTCTATCTATGCCTCTCATAATTGTATAAACTTTTATCAGGTATCCCCTCAGCCTTCGACACTCCAGAGAAAACAATCCAAGTTTGCCCAACCTCTCCTTCTAGCTCATAACCTCTAATCCAGGCAGTATCCTGATAAACCTCTTCTGCATCCTTTCCAAAGCTTCCACATCCTTATTGTAATGTGGTGACCAGAACTGCACAGAATACTCCAAGTGCAGCCCAACCAAAGTTTTATATAGCTGCAACGTGACTTCCTGACTCTTATGCTCAATGCCCCGACCAATAAAGGCAAGCATGCCATGTGCCTTCTTTACCACCCTATCTACTTGCATGGGCTATGGACTTGGACCCCAAGATCCTTCATAACATCAGCACTGTTAAGGGTCCTGCCATTAACTATATAATTTCCCCTTACATTTGATCTCACAAAGGAAACATGATGCAAAATCTTCCTTATTTAGATCTACCTAGCTTGATGCTTGATTGTGATATCTCCAAACACATCTGTATGTCCTTGAAATGTTTATGACTTTCTTTTGAATTCCTTTTCTCATTTCAGACATCTGGTTTGGTAATTTAGATTTTTGTAATTATCCATGTTTTTGGAGTGTGCTCAAGAATTGTGTTTTGCTCCAATTTCATCCTGAGGAGCCAGTGCCAGAACAATTACTGCCAACAAATGGGAAATCATTCATACAGGAAGACAAATTCATTAATTTATCTGTGATTTATCACACAGACCAACAGGTGACTCCCAGCGAGCCAAACCAGCTGATAACATGACACTGTTACAGTTCCGCCATAGGACAGAAATCCTTGGCTACTAAATTATCCCAGAAATATGAACATTAGTCAATTAATATTAAAGAATGAAATACAAACTGATATTATTTAGGAGCTCTGTTCTATAAATCATTCTCTTTTGACTGTAACATCCATTTAATCTCCATTATCACAAACACACAGAAACTCGAATTTCTGAAGCTGTTTGTACACACCCTCTGCTGTTCAGAATGGAAATAAATACGAAAAAAATGCCTCATTCTGCAGCATCCACTATGATGTAAGGACTTGCTTTGAACGCTAAAAGGCATATATCACTGTGTGTTTCGATGTACATGGGACTAATAAATAACTATCTAAATATCTAATTATAATCACCAAAGTTGGGATTATTCAGAGTATCCATTTGATAAAGTGGTATAAAGGAGCATCGTGGAGAAAATTAGGGCTTGTGGCACTGAGAATATTCGCAAAGACTTAACTCAGTATCTTAATCTTCTAACGACACAGAAAAAGCCTTACAGCTCATTGTGTCCATGCCAGCTGCCTCTCCCCCTGCTCCTTGTAACCATGCAACTTATTCCCTTCCACATATGTATATCCATCAACTCTCTGATTTTTTTCAATCAAGGTACACGAAGGAATAATTTACAAACCCATTTAAGCTACCAGCATGCCTTTGGGCTGTGGAAGGAAATTGAAGCAGCTGGGGGACACCCACAGGGCCACGGAGAAATCGTGCAAACTCTGCTCAGGCAGGAGATAAGGATCAGACTGGGGGTCCCAGAGAGCAGTGAGGCAACAGCACCAACTGCTGTGTCACCAAGCCACCCAGAGGACACCTGAGTAGAAATCGAAAGGTCAGTTTCAGGGAGGCAAGTTGTACGGCAATTCGAATGTGCAGAATGTAAGAAGCTGCAGAGAGTAGTGATCTCAGACCAGTACATCACTGGCACATCCCTCCCCATCACTGGAAGTATATACATGAGGCACTGTCTCAAGAAGGCAACATCTATCATCAAAAATCCTCTCCATCCGGGCCACCTTCTCGCAGCTACCATCAGGCAGGAGGTGCAGAAGCATGAAGTCCCACACCACCAGGCTTTAAGAACAGCTACTTCCCTTCAACCATTCAGTTCTTGAACCAACTGACACAACCTTAATCGCTACCTCAGTATAGCAACACTATGACCACTTTGCCCTGCAATGGGTTTTGTTTTCTTTTGTTCTAATTGTGTTCTTTCATGTACAATTTTGTATAATTTGTGTTTAACTTATACTATGATGCTGGAGGAACTCAGCAGGCCAGGCAGTATCCGTGGAGAAAAGCAGGCGGTCAATGTTTCAGGTCAGGACCCTTCTTCAGGACTGAAGATAGGAAAAGGGGAAGGGGAGGAGGGGAGAGCAGATCCACCGGGGGATGAGTCAAAGGTAAGGAAGAAAAAAGGGGGGTAGAAAAAAAGAGATATCCCCCGGTGGATCTGCTCTCCCCTCCTCCCCCACACCTACCCATCACTATCTCTTACCTGCATCTACCTTTCACCACCTTGTGCCCACCCCGCCTCCCCTCTTTTGTCCACCTATCACTGCTCTGCTTTTCCCTCCTATATATTGGGCTTCCCCTTTTCCTATCTTCAGTCCTGAGGAAGGGTCCTGACCCAAAACGTTGACGCCTGCTTTTCTCCACGGATGCTGCCTGACCTGCTGAGTTCCTCCAGCATCATAGTGTTTTCATCTAGATTCCAGCATCTGCAGTCCCTTTGTTTCTCTATGTTTAATTTATGTTTCTTCTGAAAATTGTGTCTCTAATGCTATGTACCTGTGATACTGCTGCAAGCAAGTTTTTCATCGCACCTGTGCAATGTGACAATAAACTCGACTTTGACTTTGACTTTGTAATCAGTGGGATGCCATAAGGGCAAGGTTAGGCCTCAGCTATTTATCGACAACATTCATGCCTTGAATGAGAGGATTTGTTATGGAAGTAATTTTAAAAGTGATAAAAAAAGCAAGAAAGGTGAGTAAATGTGATGTGGGACAGAGCTTGCACCTTCCTTAACATTTGTCCAGGGATGCAGACAGCATTTATTGCCAATTCCGAAGATCTTTGGAACAGAGAGGCTTTCGGAGAGCAGCTGACAGTTTCCTGGGCTGGGTGATTGTCTATGGGGAAAGAATGTGTAGACGGGGCTTAAATTTCCTCGAGTTCAGAAGAATCGGAGGTAATCTTACTGAAATATATACGGTTCTTGAAAAGGATTCAAAGAAATGATGGGATGATTCTTGGAGGATATTTATTGCACTGCACTTTCTCTGTAGCTGTGACACTTTACTCTGTACTGTTATTGTTTTTACCTGTACTACATTAATGCACTCTGTACTGCCTCAATGTAACTGCACTGTGTAATGAATTGACCTGTACGATCAGTATGCAAGACAAGTTTTTCACTGTACCTCGGTACAAGTGACAATAATAAACCAATACCAATACCAATACCAATATTTGTCTGCCTGTGACCTCTACAACTTGAGGTGACAACCTAAGAAAAAGGTACCTACCACTCAGACCTGAGAATGGGAGAACTTTCCATTGCAAATCTTTGGGATTCTCTAACCCAGATCTTTGAACGGTTGGTCATTGAATTTAGTCAGTACAGCAAACAGCAGATCTTTAGATGCTAAGAGAAGCATGAAATTCAAATAGAAACTGGGTCAGGCAGCATCTGTCAAATGAGAAACAGGTTTAATGTTTTAGGATGGTGACCTTCCATCAGAAAGCAGATGGGAACAGTGTGGGAAACACTGAGACTGGAGATCACTCCTGACCCTTATCGTAGATGGGAGCAGATTTGCTGGACAAAGTTCCTACTCCTCCTCTTCACCCTTAAGTATATGATTCTATTTTTATTTATTCATTCACGGGATGTGGAAGGCTCTACGGAGCCAGCATTTAATGTCCAACCCTATCCGGCGCCTGAATTGAGTGGCCCAGCAAGCTATTTCAGTCAACCACACTGGTAGGTCTGGAGACCAGACAAAGAAGGATGGCAATTCCTCTCCCTAAATAAAGTTATTAAGCCAGACGGGTTTTTAAGAGAATGGAATAATTTCTTGATTGTCATTACTGATAATGGTGTTTTTACTCCAAATGTATTTACATACTTGATTTTAACTTCTGTAGAGCTGTCTTGGCACTATTGAACCTGTCCCTGGGTCAACAGTGCATACCTCTGTAGACCAGTGTTTATGTTCTTGCTTATCTCAGCAGGATCTTTCTCTGGACGAGGAGTACACAGCCATGGATCATAGTTTTTGAGATAAGCAGAAATATATCCATTGGTGCACAGACCTAAGTAATGTTGAACATTTTTCTTTAAAATTCTGGGAAGAAGGTAGTTCTTGTAACACTGCTCTGCTCTCCTCAATGATTAATTGCAATAATTACACTGTGTAAATCAGCTTCCAATAATAAAATTAGCCAGCAGACACTTGCTTCTGTCTCCACTTAAAGTGGCTGCAGATAAAGTATGGACTGAAGGAATTTAAGGATTGATGACTCCTAATATGGTAAAGTGTGGTTAGATGTTAAAGGCTGCAGGAAAACTAAACATATCTTTTCCCTTGTTTCCGCCAGGAATGAACATGACCTAGCGTGTCAGTATGCACTCTTGGATTAGCTTCTGTCATGCTTTTCTTTTGTTAGAACCAGGTTTATAGAAGTATGAGGGGTTACAGACAGGATAGACTGCAGGAATCTTTTCCCCTTAATAGAGATGAATATAATTACTGGACATAGATTTAGGATAAGTGGGAAGAGATTTAGAGGGGATTTGAGGGGAAGCTTTTCACCAGAGAGTGGTAAGTACCTGGAATGCACTGCCAGGTGGAAGCAGAGTCACTGACAATATTTATGTCGGCACAACATCATGGGCCTAAGGGCCTGTACTGTGCTGTAATGTTCTATGTTAGAGGGCCGTGGAGGCCAAGTCATTGGGTGTATTTAAGGCAGAGATTGATAGGTTCTGGATTGGTAAAGGGGGGGGGGGTTAAGGGTCACGGGGAGAAGGCAGGAGAATGGGGTTGAAAACAAGATCAACCATGATTGAATGCTGGAACAGACTTAATGGGCCGAATGGCCTAATCCTGCTCCTATATCTTGTGATCTCACAGATGCTACTCGACTCGCTGAGTTCCTCCAGCAGACTGTGTGTTGCTCCAGACTCCAGCATCTGCAGTCTCTTGTGTCTCTGACACATTGTTTGCTGCTCAGCCCTGGATAGAGCCAGAAACACTTAAGTCCATGGCCACGGTGACTCTAACACTAAGACTGCTGGCCACTGCGAATTTAACAGCCACCGGCAAAACTGCAACCAGCTGTGAAACGAGGCTCTTGGTGCTCCACTGGGACTTTCCCGAAAGCCTTTCTCATCATGTTCCTCTCGCTCTTCCAGTTTTTCCTCATCTTCCTCGAGCTCGAGGTTTGCTCAGCATCAGCTACTGGCTTCAGTTATCAAGGTTAAGCAGAACACAGCAATGAGCTCTCTGCTCCTGATAGGTGTTCGCAGTGCACAACAATGGACTACGCCTACATTGGAAGACCAACGGTGTTTTCCTGGTGCTTATATCTGCGTGCAACTGCTGCAGTTGGACAGTGCACTGATGTGAGGGCCAGAGATCCCAGGATTTATCTCTCTGGACAGTGCTGGGTGCGGAAAACCTCTAGCAGCTCGGTCTCCCTGCAGATGAAGTCACCATTTGAAATTCCCGGAAGAATGTTGCTGACCATCGGGAAGTTCTCATGATCTATCAGAACAATGAGGGAGGTAAAACATTCCCAGTGAAGAAAAGGTCCAGGTTGATAGGGGAGAATTAAAAACAAACCACTGGAGGAACTCTGTGGGTCAGGCAGCATCTGTGGAGGGAAATGGACACTGGGTGTTTCAGGTCCAGATGAAGAGCCTTGAACCAAAACGTCAGAATCAGAATCAGGTTTGTTATCACTGACTTACCTGTCATGAAATTTGTTGCTTTGTGACAGCAGTACAGTGCAAAGATATAAAATTACTATAAATTACAAAAAAAAAACCTAAATAGTGCAAAAATAAAAGGAATAATGAGGTAGTGTTCATGGACTGTTCAGAAATCTGATGGTGGAGGGGAAGAAGCTGTTCCTGAATCGCTGAGTGTGGGCCTTCAGGCTCCTGTACCTCCTCCCCAATGGTAGTAACAAGAAGAGGGCATGTCCCGGATGGTGATGGTCTTTAGTTGACTGTCCATTTCCCTTCACAGATGCTGCCTGACCCACTGAGTTCCTCCAACTGTTTGTCTTTTTGCTCCAGATTCCAATCTCTTGTGTCTCTAATATATTAAGGAAGCCCGACCCTTGGAAAGCCAACAATGCTGGCAAATCCCAGTGCCCAAGGTGCCACCTATTTAGCACTTAAGTCAGAACAGTGGAAAATATTTCTTTGCATATACAGTGCCTGGTGACCTCTCTGATGCAGCAGATTGAAGGAAGAGATTTCCTATGTTTGTTTGGATGGATTCTGATGCAAGGAAGCCGAGAATCTGACCGGTTGCATTGAGGCCTGGTATGGCAATTCCAACACACAGGAGTGCGAGAGGCTACAGAGGGTGGACACAGCCCTCCCCACCACTGACAGCATCAACAGGAGGCGCTGCCTCAAGAAGACAGTATCCATCATCAAGGATTCCCACTATCCGGGTCATGCCCTCTTCTCACTGCTACCGTTAGGCAGGAGGTACAGAAGCCTGAAGTCCCACACCATATGGTTCAGGAACAGTTACTTTCCTACAACCATCAGGTTCTTGAACCGACCTCCACAACCCTAACCCTGCCTCCGCAATGGAATACTACAGACCACCTCTTGCACTGCCGTGGACTTGTCTTCGGCTGTGTCTTAGTTTTCTTTTGCACAGATCTTGCTTTTGCACAGTTGATTTTTTCACAGCATGGTATAACTTTATGTTTAATTTATGTATAATTTATATATACTGTGTGTTGTCTGTATCTATGTGCCTGTGATGCTGCTGCAAGCAAGTTTTTCATTGTACCTGTACCTCACCGTACTTGTACACATGACAATAAACTCGACTTGACTTGAATCAGTATGACCTTGATCTCCAAGGAGAGAGCAGACCAAGCACATGAGCATGGCTGAAGTCTTCTTGCAAAGTTTCTTATGTCTCTATGCTGGTAGCCTTGGAAAACCCGAACCTGATTGTCAGTAAGGTCCAGGTAGATGTGGCATCATTGAAGAGCCTCGCAGTCGGGCATGTTTTTGCCTCTTGCTGCAAGGTTCCCAATGTGGCCAGTCACTGCCACGTCGACGCTTCCATCTAGTTCAGTGCTGCCAGCTGCGTCACTCATTGAGTGAGTGCATCTAAGTTCAGGGGAAAGAGCTTGCTGATCGTTGAAGCACACTGCGGTCAGTTCTAAGCTGCCCAGTCCAGTGCCCCTGATGTTAGCAGAGTTTCCCTTAAATGGCAAGGAAAGTAATAACATTGTGTGATGTGCTCCTGGTCGCAGGGAAGACAGCCATAGGTTTCATTCTAAGCCAAGGGAAAATATGTACAATGTCTGAAAATTAATTGCCTGGAGTTCTTATCTGACACTGGAAAAACATCAGATGAGCTAATATGAACAGCACACAGAAATGAAAAGGCAAAAGTAACTGCAGATCCTGGAAATTTGCTCAAAGTAATCTGTAGTAAATTGAGTTTGTGTGATTTACACATGGGAAACAGGTGATGGTCAATCCAATTTCTAGGCTATTTGGTTCGAACTCCATGGAATTTGTGTTCAATGAAAAACATACACTTACTCTAAACATCCCAATACAGGTTGTGGATCTCAAATCACCAGATTATATCTGACTCATGCTTTGAGCCCCACAAACATCTTCCATCACTAAGGACCCTCACCACCTGGGACATGCCCTCTTCTTGTTACTACCGTTGGGGAGGAGGTACAAGAGCCTGAAGACCCACACTCAACAATTTCGGAACAGCTTCTTCCCCTCCACCATCAGATTTCTGAACGGTCCATGAACCCATGAACACTGACTCGTCATTGTTTTTTTTTGCACTATTTATTTATTTGGTAATTTATAGTAATTTTATGTCCTTGTACTGTACTGTTGCTGAAAAACAAGTTTCATGACATATAAGTCAGTGATAATAAACCTGATTCTGATTCTGATTCATCTGTAGGAGAGCTGAAATGGACCCTACAATAAATTGAAGGATCTTCTACAGATGCACAGTTGAAAGTATCCTGACTGGTTGCATCATGGCCTGATACGACAATTCAAATGCACAGGAACGCAAGAGGTTGCAGACAGTAGTGGACATGGCCCAGTCCATCATGGGCATAGCCCTCCCCACCATCGAAAGCATCTACTTGAGGCACTTCCTCAAGAAGGAGGCACCTATCATCAAGGATTCGCACCATCTGAGTCATGCCCTCTTCTCGTTGCTACCGTCGGGCAGCAGGTACAGAAGCCTGAAGTCCCACACCACCAATTTCTGATTGGCTAATTGTGAGGCACATTAACCAATAGAGAGTTAGGCTCTAGCCATTTTGGATTAGCCATAGTGAGAGTGGCCAGTGTCTGAGTGGTAAGCACTGAGGCTTTGGCTCATGAGGCTCTGCCAAGATGAGGCTGAGCAGAGGTACAGGTAAGTGCAGGTCTTTTAATTTTCCTCTTTAGTCTTAGAGCAGTCGGCATGGCAGTTAGGGCAGTGATATGCTGCTCCTGAGGATGTGGGAGATCAGGGAGAATTCTAGTGTCCCTGAGGACCACACCTGTAGGGAGTGCACCCAGCAGCAAACTGATTGCACGAAGAAGCTGGAGCTGAAGCTGGATGCACTCAGGATCATCCGAGATGCTGAGAAGATCATAGACAGGGTTTTAGGCGGAATGTAGCTGGCAAAGGGAGTAGGCAGAATCTCCTCAAAAACAAGTATACTGTTCTGGATACTGTTGGGGGGATGATCGTTCATGGGATCAGTCCGTCATGGGAGACCAGTAGCCAGGTTTGTGGCACCATGACTGGCTCTGTGGCACAGCAGGGAAGGGTGAAGGCAGACAGGAAATCTCCTGCCTGACCTGCTGAGTTCCTCCAGCAATTTGCTTGTTGCTCCAGATTCCAGCATCTACAGAATCTCTTGTGTTGCCTGTACATACTCGTTAAGGTGTGAAGCACAGAGCACTATGTGGGTCCCCAGTTTCAGACAAAAGTTTCTCACCTTTGAACTGAGCCTGAAATTCTGCCAAACCATGATCACTCTTTCCGAGGGGATAATAAATTTATCCTTTCTCAGTTCACAATACCAGATCTAAAACAGCCTGCTCTCTGATTGGTTCCTCAGTAAAACTAAAGAGCTGATTGTTGACTTCAGGAAGGGGAAGGAGGGTGAACATGCACCAGTCTACATAGGGAGAATTGCGGTGGCGAGAGTCAGCAGCTTTAAATTCCTGGTGTTATCATATTAGATGACCTGTCCTGGGCCCAGCACATAGATGCAATCATAAGGAAGGCATGCCAGAGTCTTTACTTTCCTCGGAGGTTAAGGAGGTTTGACTTGTCACTGAACACTCTAACAAACTTCTACAGACGTATTGTTGGAAGTCTCCTGACTGGTTGCATCATGGTCTGCTATGGCAATTCGAATGCGCAGGAACGTAAGAAGCTGCGGAGAGTAGTGGGCTCTCTAGAAGGGCAATGTTCACTCCGAGGAACTTGAAGCTCTCAACCCTCTCAACCTCAGCAGCGTTGATGTTGACAGGTGCATGTACACTGCCCCCCCTTCCTGAAGTCAATGACCAGCTCTTTTGTTTTGCTGACATTGAGGGAAAGGTTGTTGTCATGACACCTATTCATGTAAGAAGATTTATTTGCACATGCAGGCAGTCCCAAGATTGCAACAGGTTTCCATTACTGAGAAACTGTTTGTGAGTTGGAATGAACAGAAACAGAGTGTGGGGGAGGAAACAGCGGTGACGGGAGACCGAGCAGGCATGGGAAGAACTGGCCGCCAGCCGGCCTCACTGACTCTGTGAGTGAGCGAGTGAGTCTGCTCAGTCCTCCTGGCTCTGCTCGGCTCCACCCTGCCCAGTGGGCGGGTGAAGAGAAGGCACACGGAAATGCCCCATTCCCACCCCGCAGAAGATTTAAGGTGCTGGGGAGTGGGTATAGAGGAGATGTCAGGGGTAAGTGTTTTACTCAGAGAGTGGTGAGTGCATGGAATGGGCTGCCGGCAACGGTGGTGGAGGCGGATACGATAGGATCTTTTAAGAAACTTTTGGATAGGTACATGGAGCTAAGAAAAAATAGGGGGCAATGAGCAAGCCTAGTAATTTCTGAGGTAGGAACATGCTTGGCACAGCTTTGTGGGCCAAAGGGCCTGAATTGTGCTGTAGGTTTTCTACGTTTCTATGTTTCTATGAAAGATGCCTGCAGCCCCACAGCAGCCGGGAAATCCGTCCCCATCCATCTTACCGGTCTCCCAAACACTCGCTCATATGTACGGGCTGTCCATAAGTCGAGTGTTCGTAACCCGGGGAGGAGCTGTACCGAGCTACAACACTGAAGTCATTTGTCTTTATTTTCAAGTTTCTTTTATATTCCCGTGACCAATGAGTGGTGGATGGAATTAAGCTGGAGTACAAAATATACAATTTTTAATTAGGCCTGTGTAACTAATGAAGCAATTTATGGGTCAAATTGAGAAAGTTAGACATTGAGAGATCAAAGTAATCAGGAGTTATGGTCTGTCTATTTTATAGCAATAGGAATCATAAATGCCTTCCTGTGATCTGGGTCAGGCAATAAAGCTATATTCCCAGCTATGTTCCCAGTTCAGAATCCTTGCAATGAGAAGCCCTGTTTTGTCTCACAAGACTGGATGTCTGTTTCCCACCACCCCAACCCCTCACTATTTTGAAGGCAAGAAGGGCAAGGACATATACATATGTTGCTCTCATTTAGAACCAATTCTCATGCTCTGTATGTGCTCTTATCTATCTCTCTTACAAGGGAACACTATTTTGCAATGAATCATTCTACAATTTCAGTCACCACATTAAAGGAATATATACCTAGCTGTTTTTTAAGAGTTGTAAAGTGGGCAAGTATAAATGTTCTGAAAGATTAATTTGCCTCAGTTGTGAAAATATGATATGATTAATTTTAATAACATGCAAAAAACTATTAGTATGCATTCATTCCAGTAAACTGGTCAATGACTCAATAATTCAGATTTATAGCATCACTTTTCTATAGTAGAATGACCTTTGAAGAATATCAGACTGCACAAAATGGTAGTGCATGACAAACTAATTCATTGAGAGCGGTCTTTGCACTAATATGACTACATTTGTTTGGGTTGAATTTGACGTGAAGGAAATTATGCATGCCAACAATTTTGAAGAGGGAATGAAGAAGAACTAATGTAATGCAGAAAGATTACTGTTTAATCCCACATCATTATACAAGCTTTTTAATGTAGAAAGCCACAATAAAACTAGTCAGATTCAAGACTCACCTAACTCTACGTCCCTGATCCCCATGTAACTCTCCAACAGATCATCCACTTTCTTGGTTGCTTGTTCTTCGAATTCTGTTGGCTATAGAAATAGAAACACAGATAGTTTGCAAATGAAAACCAACAGAAGGCAACTAAAAATGCAATAAGGGGAGAAAAGATGAAATATGAAGGTAAGATGGGCAATAATATGAAAGAGGATACCAAAAGTTTTTTTCAGATATATAAAAAGTAAATGAGAGGCAAGACTGAACATGGGACCACTGGAAAATGATGCTGGGGAGGTAGTAATGGGGAACAAAGAAATGGCGGACAAACTTAATAAGTATTTTGTGTCAGTCTTCACTGTGGAAGACACCAGCAACATGCCAGAAATTCGAGAGAGTCGGGGACAGAAGTGAGTGTAGTCACTATTACTAAGGAGAAGGTGCTTGGGAAATTGAAAGGTCTGAAGGTGGGTAAGTCACCTGGACCAGATAGACTACACCCCAGGATTCTGAAAGAGGTAGCTGAAGAGATTGTGGAGGCATCAGTAGTGATCTTTCAAGAATCACTAGATACAGGAATAGTTCCAGAGGACTGGAAAATCACAAATGTCACGCCACTCTTTAAGAAGGGAGGGAGGCAAAAGACAGGAGATTATAGGCCAGTTAGCCTGACTTCAGTGGTTGGTAAGATGTTAGAGTCCATTATTAAGGATGAGGTTTCGGGGTACTTGGAAGCTCATGATAAAATAGGCCGAAGTCAGCATGGTTTCCTTAAGGGGAGATCTTGCCTGACAAATCTGTTGGAATTCTTTGAGGAAGTAACAGGCAGGATAGACAAAGGAGAGTCAGTGGATGTTATTTACTTGGATTTGCAGAAGGCCTTTGCACATGAGGCTGCAAAACAAGATAGGAGCCCATGGTATTACAGAAAAGGTACAAGTATGGATAGAAGATTGGCTGACTGGCAGAAGGCAAAGAGTGGGAATAAAGGGGTCCTTTTATGGTTGGCTGCCACTGACTAGTGGTGTTCCACAGGGGTCGGTGTTAGGTCCGCTACTTTTCACGTTATATGTTAATGATCTGGATGATGGAATTGATGGCTTTGTGGACAAGTTTGCGAATGATACAAAGATAGGAGGAGGGGCAGGTAGTATTGAGGAAGCAGGGAGCCTGCAGAGGACTTGGACAGGTTGGGAGAATGGGCAAAGAAGTGGCAGCTGGAATACAGCGTAGGGAAGTGTACGGTCATGCACTTTGCTAGAAGGAAAAAAGACATAGACTATTTTCTAAACAGGGAGTGAATTCAGAAATTGGAGCTGCAAAGGGACTTGGGAGTCCTAGTACAGAATTCCCTAAAGGTTAACTTACAGGTTGAGTCGGTAGTAAGGAAGGCAAGTGCAATGTTAGCATTCATTTCGAGAGGACCAGAATGCAAAAGCAAGGACATACTGCTGAGGCTTTGTAAGGCGTTGGACAGACCATCTGGAGTACTGTGAGCGGTTTTGGGCCCATGTGTAAGGAAGGATGTGCTGGCATTGGAGAGGGCCCAGAGGGGGTTTACAAGAATGTTCATGGGAATGAAAGGGTTAATGTATGAGGAGTGTTTAATGGCTCTGGGCCTGTGCTCGCTAGCGTTTGGAAGGATGAGGGGAGATCTCATTGAAACCTACCGAATATTGAAAGGCCTGGGTAGAGTGGATGTAGAGAAAATATTTCCATTAATGGGAGAGTCTAGGATCAGAGGGCACAGCCTCAGAATAGAAGGATGCCCTTTAGAACAGAGATGAGGAGGAATTTCTTTAGCAAGAAGGTGGTGAATCTGGAATTCATTGCCGCAGACGGCTGTGGAGGCCAAGTCATTGGGTATGTTTGAAGTGGAGGTTGATAGGTTCTTGATTAGTAAGGGCGTCAAAAGTTAAGGGGAGAAGGCAGGAGAATGGGGTTGAGAGGGAAAAATAAATCAGCCATGACTGAATAAACAGAGCAGACTCGAAGGGCCAAATTCTGCTCCTATGTCTTATGGAAAAAATATGAACATAATCTGTTTAAAATCACAAACCACTCTAGAAGTCATGTAGTAACAAACCATCTGCTGGAGGAACTCGGTGGGTTGGGCAACATCTGTGGGGGCAAAGGTCATCTTTAAATAAACCAGATGGAAATGTGAGTATGGAGGAGGATGTGGAGAGTTTCAAGGGGGTGTGGACAAGGTGAGTGAGTGGGCGAGAACACAGCGGGTGGAATATAATTGGAAAAATGCGAGGGCATCTTCTTTGGTGAACAGAACAGAAAAGCAGAACATTTGTTAAATGTGGGAGATTAGGCTGTGTTGGTGTTCTTGTCCAGCATGCAGATGCAACAGAAAATTAGGATGGCAAATGATATGTTAGCCTTTATTATGAGAGGATTTGGTTAGAGAAGTAAGGGAATCTTATTGTAATTGTACAGAGCCTTGGTGAGACCACATCTGGAGGGATATGCACAGTTATGAACTGCTTAAGAAAGGATATGCTTGCCATAGAGAGAGTTAAGGGATGAATTACTGGACTGTTTGCCATAAGAAGAGAGGTTGAGTATACTCGGACTGTATTCTTTAAAGTTTAAAACAATGAGAGGAAATCTCATCAAAATGTACACAACTGTTAAAGGGCTTGCTCGAATAATACTGGGAAGATGTTTTCTTTGGCTGAAGGGTCTAGGACCAATAGGTACAGTTGAGATTAAAGGAATAGACCATTTAGGTCTGAGATGAGGAGGAATTTCTTCACTAAGAGGGTGGTGAACCTTTGGAATTCTACACCCAGGTGGAAACTCAGTCATTGAATTCATTCAGATCAGAGATGGATGGTGTTCTGGGCATTGAGGAAATCATGGGATTGAGAAAATAGTGCTGGAAAATGGTGCTGAAAATCAGTTGGTGGCCTACTCCTGCTCCTATTTCTTATGTTCTTTTGAAATATGAGGACACCAGTGAGGCTGATTTTGGTCTCTTCGAAACTCTCCGCAGTGATGATTATTCAGTAGGATTTGTTCATTTTGCACTGGTCTTTGGGATGCATCAGTTTCCTGGATAGTGGTAAGTGTTCACTTCTACACAACACCCTGTCTGAAGTATCTGAGGGCTCCTTCTGGACACGTAAAAAGGGTTGAAAAAGGACACAGACCTTTTAGTGCAACAAACAATCTGCTGGAGGAACTCAGTGGGTTAAGCAGCATCTGTGGGATGAAAGGAATTGTTGACGTTTTGGGTCGGAAACCTGCATCAGCCCCAGATCCTGATGAAGGGTTTCAATCCAAAACATCAACAATGCTGCTTGATCCATTGATTTCCTCCAGCAGATTGTGTGTTGCTCCGGATTCCAGCATCTGTGGTCTCTTGTGTCTTAACAGAAATTGTTTGCCTGGAATTCTTACCCTATTGTTAGCACCTACACAATTCATAAGGGGGAATGTGCGCAGTACTATGTCTCTGAAATTCACTCTGTTGATGCCCATGGAAAGAGTCTTGGAGGTGGAGTGTAGCCCTCTAAGACCACTATGCATCCCATTTTGTGCTTTAGATTGAGATGAATTTCAAAGCAGGTGTTCTGCTGAATAAAATCATTTCACTGTGAAATGGAAATACATGTAAATTAAAAGTTACAGCTAGAAATTCTGCTCCATACATACAAAGTGCACCCATTGCCCACAGTGACATTTTATACAAGGAGACAGATATCTTCACTTCTGATTTGTGCATGAAAAGTTCAGAACAACTATAGCATTACTTACAGCCTCTTCCACAGTTGCAGAGCCTTTTGACCTTAAACGCAAAGTTTCCCGTCCACTGCCAACTTTTCCTTCACCTGTAGACTTGCCGCACTTTGTCCTTCGAGCGATCATATCTGCAAGATGCAGATGGAAAAGTTATTGCAAAGATAAGCTGAGAGAATAAGCAGTGGCACTGGTTCAGTACTGAGACCTGATGGTATAGCACAGAGTTCCTCCACTGTCAAAATTACAGAAGGTGTAGCATAGGAGAAGGTATCCAATCCAAGGTACCTCTACAGAGTCAACAGAAAGCAAAATGAATGGCTAATACATCCACTTTACATTGTCAAATAAAGCCAAAAGTACCTCCAAGAAGTTTAAGTGGAGAGACGTAAGGGACCATAGAAAGAGCAACAGGGTTATAGGTGCACAAAAGATAGAAATAAGTAAACATTGAGTACAGAGGTTGGGACGTTATACTGCAGTTGTACAAGACATTGGTGAGGCTGCACCTGGAGTATTGTGTTCAGCTTTGGTCACCCTGCTACAGGAAAGATGCCATTGAGCTAGAAAGAATGCAGAAAAGATTTACGAAGATGTTGCCGGGACTCAAGGGCCTGGGTTATAGGGAGAGGTTGGGTAGGCCAGGACTTTATTCCTTAGAGTGTGGGTGACTGATGGGTGACCTTATAGAGGTGTATAAAATCATGAAGGGCATAGATAGGGTCAATGCACACAGTCTCTTTCCTCAGGGTGGAGAAATCAAGAACTAGAGGGCATAGGTTTAAGGCGAGAGGGGAAAGATTTAATAGTGACCTGAGGGGCAAATTCTTCACCTAGAGGGTTGTGTGTAGATGGAATGAGGTGCCAGAGGAAGTGGTTGAGACCATAAAATAAAATAATAAAATAAAAATAAGATCTCTTATTAGTCACATGTACATCGAAACACACAGTGAAATACATCTTTTGCGTAGAGTGTTCTGGGGGCAGCCCGCAAGTGTCGCCACACTTCCGGCGCCAACATAGCATGCCCACAACCTCCTAACCCGTACGTCTTTGGAATGTGGGAGGAAACCCACGCAGACACGGGGAGAACGTACAAACTCCTTACAGACAGCGGCGGAAATTGAACCCGTGTCGCTGGCTCTGAAATAGTGTTACACTCACCGTTACACTAAAAGACATTTGGACAAGTACATAGCTAGGAACGGTTTAGAGGGATATGGGTCATGAGGTCCTGATGCAGGGTTTCCTGAAATGTCAACAGTTCCTTTCCTCCTACAGAATCTTTGCTACTGATCGACCAGCTGAGCTCCACACAATCCACATCCACAATCTTCCTGTTGTTGAGCCGCAGCATCCTTCTGAACCAAAATCTCCCACCAACCCGGCCGTTCTGAATTCCCCTTATCCCATTGCCCATCCTTGCAATCCCTCCTCCCTCACTCTACTCCAGTTGCCAGCTGCGCCCTCCAGTTTTTCTGAACCTGGCCTTTAATCTCCATGTCACAACCTGACCTCGGGTTTTCCCATCCTTCAGATTCAGATTAGTTTATTGTCATATGCCCCAGGGTGCAATTAAATTCTTTGCTTGTGTGAAGCTCACAGTAAACATGGTAAATAAAAAAAAACAATAAATACAGCAATAAGAGCACAACAAGAGAATGTTGCAAAGATGAAGTAGTGCAAAAAGAAATGGTGAAGGCACAATAACGGAATAACTGAGGGAGGCAGAATTCAGAGACCGAGAACATGGCAGCACCTCCAGGAAGGGGATGTGAAAGATGCAGTTGGTTCAGAAGTCTGATAGCAGTGGGGAAGAAGTTCTTCTTGAGTCAACGGAGACACAAGAGACTGCAGATGCTGGAACCTAGAGCAACAAACAATCTGCTGGAGGAATTCAGCAGGTCGAGCAGCATCTGTGGGGGGGAAGGAATTGTCAATGTTTCCAGGAAACAGCTAGGAAAGCAGCTAGAATTGTCTACCTTTCCACTCACAGATGCTGCTTGACCTGCTGAGTTCTTCCAGCAGATGAAGAAGGGTCCTGACCCAAAACGTTGACCGCCTGCTTTTCTCCACGGATGCTGTCTGGCCTGCTGAGTTCCTCCAGCATCATCGTGTTTTAATTCCAGCAGATTGTTTGATGCTTTTGTTCTTGAGTCTGGTTGTCTCGGTTTTCAAGCTCCTGTATCTTCTCCCAGAAGGTAGAAGAGAGAAAAGGGAATGGCCAGGGTGGCAGGCATCCCTGACGATACTGTTCGCCTTCCTGAAGCAATGCACAGTGAGGATATACTGGATAGAAGGAAGTGACGAGCCTGTGACGGACTGGGCAGTGTTTACCGCTCTCTGCAGGTTCTGTCAGTCCAGAGCAGTGCAGTTGCCATACCAGGCTGAGATGCAACCTGTCAGGATACTTTCTATAGCGCACCTGTAGAAGTTCAAGAGAATTACACTAATGCGTTTTCATGATCACCACATCAATGTGGAGGGACCAGGTGAGGTCGCTGGTGATGTTATCGCCCAGGAACTTGAAGCTGTTGACCATCTCTAGAGCAGCTCCTTCTCTGCTGTCTCTGAAGTGCCCAGCTGGAAACCTGGTGACAAAGATTTTACCTGTCTGGTACCCCCCTCCCCTCCCCCTAGTCTGCCTACAACGAGGGCGTCTGTAACATTATCGCCTCCACCCCTGCCTCACTCCCACATTACCTTCTCTGAATTCGGACAAAACTTTAGTGTGAGTGAGGTTTTTGGAGTTTGCTGATGATTTTCATTATATTTATTTTGCATTTTTCTGAGACTTCCACTGCAGGAAGCCAAAGTGCCGTCAGACTCAGGACTCATAAATCCTTTCAAAATCCTTGCATTCCCATCATACATTCGGAAACACTGATCAGAGGTGACCTGGATCCACTTCAGCCAAAACAGGTCAACAGCAGATGTGATTTCTCTGGCTCTTGACTCTGCTCTGGACCATCTGGACAACAGGAACACATACATCAGGCTGCTGTTCATCGACTACAGCTCGGCGCTCAACACAATCATCCCATACAGACGCATCATCAAGCTTCAAGACCTGGGCCTATGTACCTCCCTCTGCAACTCTCAGCAGATCTCAGTCAGTGAGGATTGGTAACAAGATCTCCTCCTCACTGACCATCCACACAGGTGCACCTCAAAGCTGCGTGCTTAGCCCCCTGCTCTACTCTCTATACACACATGACTGTGTGGCTAAGCACAGTTCCAGTGCTGTATACAAATTCGCCGATGACACCACTGTTGTTGGACAAATCACAGGTGGTGACAAGTCAGCGTACAGGAGCGAGATGGGTCACCTGGTTGAGTGGTGCAGCAACTACAACCTCTCACTCAATGTCAATAAAACTAAAGAACTGATTGTTGACTTCAGGAAGGGGAAGGAGGGCAAACATGCACCAGTCTACATTGATGGATCGGCAGTGAAGAGAGTCAGCAGCTTTAAATTCCTGGGTGTTAACATATCAGATGGCCTGTCCTGGGCCCAGCACACAGATACAACCACAAGAAAGGCACGCTTGTGTCTTTACTTTCTTAGAAGGTTAAGGAGGTTCGATATGTCACCCTAACAAACTTCTACCGACGTACTGTTGAAAGTATCCTGACTGATTGCATCATGGTCTGGTACAGTAATTTGAATGCACAGGAATGTAAGAAGCTGCAGAGTGTAGGGGACTCAGCCCAACACATCACAGGCACGTCCCTCCCCACCATCGGTAGTATCTACAGGAAGCGCTGCCTAAAGAAGGCAACATCCATCATCAAAGATCCCCACCATCCGGGCCATGACATCTTCTCGCAGCTACCATCGGGCAGGAGGTACAGAAGCCTGAAGTCCCACACCACCAGGTTCAGGAACAGCTACTTCCCTTCAACCATTCAGTTTTGAACCAACTTGCAAACCCTAATCACTATCTCAGTACAAAAACACTTTGACCACTTTGCACTGCAATGGACTTTTTTTTCTTCTAATTGTGTTATTCCTTGTATAATTTTATATAATTTATGTTTTTCTTGTGAATGTTGTGTCTCCAATGCGATGTGCCTGTGATGCTGCTGCAAGTAGGTTTTACATTACACCTGTGCACACATGGATTTGTACATATGGCAATAAACAATCAGCTAAACTAGCCACATTCCCAATACCTATACAGTCTGTATCATAAAGAATGAGACAGGGAACACCACAAACAATGATGAAGAGATCTAACTATGAATATTGATTGGGCATTCCATGAACACCAATGGTCAGACAGAATGGACCAAATATTAGAGTTAATGAATACCCAATCAATGCCATGTGCCCATTGAAGAATGAATCAGAATTCACCCTGACGTGATCAGCTGCCTTAATATTAAGTGAAGATTCTCTAATGAGTCCATGCGGAATTATGATTATTGCAAAATCACAGTCACCTATTCCCCTCAATGTCTTTTATAGCAGAAAGATGACAAATACACTGTAATCAGGGCCAAACTTGCAATAATGTTTGAAAAGTAATGTAAACTTAAATGCATTGGGCCACAAGTAATTATTTTTAATGCATCTACATAACAAATGTGTCACAAGAAAAGATGAAACTTAGGAGAGAAGGGGCAGGAATGTCAATGCAAAAGATTTAGTATGTAAAGAAAACTGGACTTGTAAGGTTATACAACCTGAAAGTCATCAGTTACTGTATATTCAAAAAAAAGCAAAGAAATTGCACAGGGAATGGTAATAAAGACCAAAAGCTGAGCAGAAGAGGTAAATATTAAAGAGGCCTGTAACAATGTGGAGAGAGCCAGGAAGGATTAGGGGAGGATTTCCAAAGATATGGACTTTGATAACTAAAGGCACAACATTGATCAAATGTGAACAGCATTTGGACAGAACACGAATAATTTATTTTCTAAAAGTCTGCAGCCTTCTTGGGAAATGTGTACCTACAGATCTGGAATGGAGGCCAAAATGTTAAACAGAACCAAAGAAAATATAATTTGGAATAGCAGTAAGGATTTGAAATCTGAAATAATTAGTTCTAATTATAACCAAAAGTTTGTGACGGTCAATTTTCCAGGCTCATTGCCACGTAGGCATCTTGAAAAATCAGCTTATTTATATTTGTGCTGTAAAGTTAGCTGATAGGATAAGGACTGTTACTGCAGCTCTCTGCTGATGGAGTGAGATATACTGCCTGGCAGTAGAAGTGAAGGAACTGAAGATGCTGCTATATAAAACCAAGCAGCGACATGCAGCTAAAGGAAAGTAGAACTCAGTTTTAGTGTGGATTACAGTAGTGTAGCGGCAGGCACGGTAGTGTAGCAGTTAGCATAATGTTATTACAGCGCCAGCGACCAGGTTCAATTCCAGCTGTTGTCTGTAAGGAGTTTGTACGTTCTCCCCGTGTCTGCACGTTCTCCCCGTGTCTGTGTGGGTTTCCTCCGGGTGCTCTGATTTCCTCCCACATTCCAAAGACATACGGGTTAGGAAGTTGTAGGCATGCTATGTTGGCGCCGGAAGCATGGCAACACTTGCGGGTTGCCCCCAGAACGCTCTACACAAAAGATGCATTTCACTGTGAGTTTCGATGTACGTGTGACTAATAAAGATCTTATCTTATCATATCTTATTTAAAGATATTTCTCTTTAATAACACCTCAAAATAGTGCAACAATGAGGCAGTGACATGTTCCTCAATCTACACAGCATTCAAGAAGGTGGCCAAGGAGAATGATGCCAACTCTCCTGTACCTTGGTGTGGGAATAATCATCTCAGTCAGTTGTCACAAACCTACAACACATTTACCTTGTGCTACCTCAATGCACTGACGTGATGAAATGATCTGTATGGATGGCGTGCAAAACATCGGTACATGTGACAGTAATAAACCAATTTACCAATTTGCCTCCATAAAGTAACTGCACGCCTGCTACAAGATCGTCTTCCCAACAAGAAGAACAACAGCTTACATTTACACAGCGCCTTTAACAAAATAAAACATCCCGTGGGCATCAGCAGGCAAAAATGCACATGGGGTTGTGTGAGGGAATGGCTACAAAGGCCAAAAGCTTGGCCGGAGAGGTAATTGGTAAAGGGCTCCTTAGAAGTGTGCAGAGAGCCAGAGAGGATGAAGGGAGGATACGGACATTGATGAATGAAGGCATGACCGAAACAAGGACTGATTGTCACTGCAGAACAAGCCTGAACTGCTATGGAAAAGATGGGAGGTGGGTTTTGTCCTTTGAGTTTATTTTCTTCAAGTGAGTGTCAGTGAGCACACATTTGCAAACACTGTACTTGTGAGGACTGTACAAATCAGACAGTGAACAGTGAAAAGATCCTTTACAGAAACCAGCCTGAAATGGCATCTGCCAATGATCAAAGAGTGAACAAGAGAACATGACTGGCTTGGGGGAGAACTAGTAGCAACTATATACATTCAGTTTCACTGCATTACTAAGATATTTTGTAGGGATCTTGGTCGGCATGGACCAGTTGGTCCAAAGGGCCTGTTTCTGTGCTGTGTGGCTCTATGACTCTCTGGTAATTGATAAGATAAGATTTCTTTATTAGTCAGATGGACATCAAAACACACAGGGAAATGCATCCTTTTGCGTTACTGAGAATGTGCTGGGGGGCAGCCCGCAAGTGTCGCCACACTTCCGGCGCCAACACAGCATGCCCACAACTTCCTAACCCGTACGTCTTTGGAATGTGGGAGGAAACCCACGCAGGCACAGAGGAAATGTACAAACTCCTTACAGACAGCAACAGAAATTGTACCCGGGTCGTTGGCGCTGTAATAGCATTACACCAACTGCTACAGTACCATGCCTGCCCACTACATTACATACATCACTTGATTCCCCTCATCACCAATCACAAGCTAATCCAGCACTTTCAGCATTCTTTAATTCACCACGGCATGCTCAACTGTCTTAATATTAAGTGAAGATTCTCTAATGAGTCCATGCAGAATCATGATTATCGCAAAATCACAGCTGCCTATTCCCTTCAATGTCTTCAATGCCAAGTACACTGTAATCAGGGCCAAATTTGCAATAATGTTTGAACAGTCAACTTAAATGCATTAAACTACAAATAATGAGGTGGTACAGGATTTTATGCTGTCCATTGCCTGATTTGCCCACTCCCCATAGTCACAAAAGCCAGGTGATCCATCACCAGTACTTGGCCCTTTATTCTGTCATCTGCTGTTGTCTCTGGTTCCAGAAGAAAGCTGAGAGCATCTGCATTTCCATGGGATTTTCTCTGAATATTTCAGCTCCTGTGAACTTCAGCTCCTAATTTTGGTTCCATTGCATTGAACTTGGCTCGGAGGATCACAGTGGAGCATTAGGATCAACACGAATTCTTCAATGTACCCGGGCTCATCTCTGAAAACCTCTTCACATCTCCCACACCTCCTGTAATGTTACAGCTGCTTCTGCCTTAATGGGATGAACATTCCTCCATCCCAGAGGTTTCTTTCAGCCGTTCTCTTCCCAACAGTTTGGTCTAAGCCAGCAACAACTACCGGTGGTAATGTCTTAGCCTGTCCTTGGTGTTTCACTATCACATCATCAACTGGAACTACTTAAATGTTTGTGCTTGTGTAGGTTCTCAGATTTAGTTGGACCTTTTTAAGTTCAGGTGTCATATTTTCCAGCCACATTTCTAGCTGGGTTCATCAGAGTAACACTGCACTCTGCTTGAAGCTCCAATCTCATATCTCTGCCATTTACCTTCCTGACAACAGTCAGTCGTTCTACTTTTGTTGTGTCAGCCCCCATTACATTGAACATTGTGAACACATCCTCCGCAATTCACTTATCTCCTTTACATGGTGAGAATGAGGTAAACTTCAAAATTTTGAGAACAGTCATTTACGTTCTTACTTTTGTTTGCTCAACTTTTGCTTACTCCTACAAGCACTGGCAAAATAGCTTCTTATGTCACATACAGTATGTGACACTGTTCTTGCCTGAACCAGCATTCAGAAGGCATATATTTGGTAAATGGTCATTAATAATTGATTTATTATTGTCACACGTACTGAGACACAGTAAAAAGCTCTGTTTTGCATGCCATCTGGTCAGATCATTCCGAACGTAAGTACTTTGAGGGAGTATAAAAGGGAAAACAATAACAGAATGCAGAATACAGTGTTTGTTACAGTTACAGAGAAAGTGCAGTGCAGGCAGACAATAAGGTGCAAGGGCCATGATGAGGTAGATTGAGAGATCAAGTGTTCATCTTCATGCTATAAGAGGTCTGTTCAAGAGTCTTATAACAGCAGAATAGAAGCTGTCCTTGAGCCTGGTGGTACGTGTTTTCAAGCTTTTGTATCTTCTTTCCAATGGAAGAGGGGAGAAGAGAGAATGACCGAGGTGAGAGGGGTCCTTGATTATGTTGGCTGCTTTCCCAAGGCAGCGGGAAGTGTAGACGGATCAATGGAGAGGAAACTAGTTTATATGATGTGCTGGGTTGTGTTCACAACTCTCTGCAATTTCTTGCGGTCTTGGGCAGAGCAGTTGCTGTACCAAGACGTGATGCATCCACATAGGCGCACCTGTAAAAATTGGTGAAGATCTTTGCGGACATGCGAAGTTCTTTAGCCTTCTGAGAAACTAAAGGCACTAGTGTGCTTTCTTGCTTTCTCCCTCTACAGCGATAACAGCTGTATGATGTTAACAAATGATGTCTGATTTGCCTGGGACAATGTGATTTGCTACTTGACCCCAGTGCATGCCGTTGCATGGAACAGCCAGCCTCCCTTGCAAGCCCTGCATGTTTTTATTTGCCAATTGCTTGGAAAATCTTCAGTGCATTATGAAAGGTCAGTTTCACCGCCGATAACAACTGCTTCTGAATCCGATCACAAACTCTTAACATCTGTAAGTGTGTTGCCATAATTAGTCTTGTGGTAAATTTCTTAACTCAGCTACATACTTAGACAGTGTTCCATTAAGTTTCCTTAACTGTGCACCAAACTTAAATTTTCTGCATGATTTCACTTGACTTCAGAATAAAGTGATTTTCAACTAATCCACCAGTTGCTTTTTTGGTCATTTGCAGCAAAGAAATGCAACAATTCCTCGCAGTATTCCTCCCTGCCGAGGCTTGAGAGTTGAATGATGCAGATGACCCTACCGTTATGGCTATTTGACTTTTTTTTGTAATGGATATGCTTGTCAGACTTGTGTTCTTTCTTGCAAAAACTGTGTATAATTTATAGAACATAGAGCAATACAGCACAGAACAGGCCCTTCGGCCCACAATGTTGCGACGATATAGCTAATTCCTTCTACCTACAGAATGCCCATTTCCCTCCATTTTCCTCTCATTCATGTGCCCATCCAAGCTCCTCTTAAAAGCCCCCACTGAATTTGCCTCCACCACCCTATCAGGCAATGCACTCCAAGCATTCACCACTCTCTGAATAAAAAACTTGCCCCTCACATGAACAACTTATGTTCATGTTTTTCTTGTGAGTGCTGCTAATCTGATGCTATGTGCCTGTGATGCTGCTGCAAGTAAGTTTTTCATTGCAACTGTGCACACATCTACTTGTGCCTGTGACAATAAACTCAACATTGACTTTGACATTTTGACTTTGGTTTTCGAGGTTTTCTGGATTCTTTTTAAAAAGGTGTCCCTATCCAACTTTGGAAATTTTCTTTTACTCGTCACCTACATGTTACATCTTCACATACAAAGAAGGTGGAAGTTATGTTTTGTCCTTTCAGAAGTTTACTTACTACCTTCAAGTCTGCTGAGTGCATGTCTGCAAGCACAAAGATCAACCAAAATGGTATCTGCCAAAGATCAGACAGTGATACAAGCTCCCAAAATCATCATGACCCCTTCTGACTTAAAGGAGGGCAACTATCAACTTCACACATTCAAGTACTTTACATACATTAGCACAGGAGGAAGGCAATAGAGGTTGCTGGTTAGAGAAGGTTATGGATCAATGGAAGGCCATGGAAGGATTTGCGCACAAGGAAAAGATTTGAGCCATTGCTGGTCCAAGATCCAGTGTTGGAGGTTAAGCATGGAGGTGGTGATTGAAAGAGCTTTGTACAAGCCAGGATATGGGCAGTGAGGTTTGGAAGAGCTGGCTTTACAGAGTTAGTGCAGCCTCGGCCTCCTCCACTGCCTGGAGAATTCCAAGCGCAAACTGGAGGAACAGCACCTCATTTTCCATCTTGGAATCTCACAGCCTAATGGCATGAACATTGAATTCTCCCACTTTAGGTAATCCACCCCCACCTTCCCACAAGCCCCCCACCCACCCCCACCATATTTCTTCTCTTCTCCCCTTTCCTAGCCTCTTTTTTTCTACCTCTTTTATTTCCTTTCTCTCTGTACCTTTGACCCATCCCCCGGTGGATCTGCTCTCCCCTCCTCCCCTGCACCTGCCCATCACTACCTCTTACCTGCATCTACCTATCACCACCTAGTGCCCACCCCGCCTCCCCTCTTTTGTCCACCTATCACTGCTCTGCTTTTCCCTCCTATATATCGGGCTTCCCCTTTTCCTATCTTCAGTCCTGAGGAAGGGTCCTGACCCGAAATGTTGACCGCCTGCTTTTCTCCACGGATGCTGCCTGGCCTGCTGAGTTCCTCCAGCATCATTGTGTTTTTCATCTAGATTCCAGCATCTGCAGTCCTTTGTTTTTCTAGTGCAGCCTAATGCATGTTGCCTGAAGCCACATCAGCAACTTCTTACCTGCACGGCCAATCCTCAGTTGTATTAAAATTTACAACCTTTATTACAACGAAATCTGTACAAATATACACACAAAGGAACTGAAACCAATGGAATGATAGTATTCTAGCATGGCGGCCCATTGGATATTGATGTTTAAACTTTTTAAACCCCATCATTTTGAACCTGCTGGTATGTTTTCCATTTTCAGCCAGGGTCACTCAACAAATCAAGAGCTTGGAAGCTCTGTGCAGAGGAGGGTATTGGTATTGGTATTGGTTTATTATTATCACTTGTACCGAGGTACAGTGAAAAACTTGTCTTGCATACCGATCGTACAGGTCAATTCATTACACAGTGCAGTTACATTGAGTTAGTACAGAGTGCATTGATGTACTACAAGTAAAAACAATAACAGTATATGTAGTACAGGTAAAAACAAGTACAGGTATGGAGCCTTTGGTGAACTTCAGATCAGAACCACCTTTACTTATTCATTGACATTCTAGTTTCTCACTCATGTACGTGCTGTACTGAACCACTGTAGCATGATGCACAATACACAGATAAGTGAGTTCTTAAAACGCCAAAAGAAAGACTCATATTGTTAAAGTGTCATGTCCCAAAGCACTTTACAATTAATGAAGTACCTTGAAGTATAGTTATGTTCCAATGCAGAAAATGGGTCACTCAAATCCTCACAGCAAGCTCTCACATTCACTGTGATAGCGGTCGAGTACTGTGATGCTGCTTGAGAGATTTGTATCAGCCAGGATTCTGGGAAGAACTCACTATTTCTTCAAAATAGTGCCACGGGATCTTACTCATCCACTGGAGAGATTAGACAGAGCTCTGATTTAAATCTCATCTGAAAGTCATTCCACCAACAGTATAATATTGGACTGTGCAGACTAATACAGCCCTACAAACACCTCCTTCTGGAGCATGGGAGACGAAGTGTACGTTCTCTGACATGCCAGAGTCTCTCCGTGTTTTCCTCTGTGTTTTCTAGCACCTCTACTTCCTCAGGAGGCTAAAGAAATTCGGTTTGTCCCCTTTGACACTCATCAACTTTTATCGATACACCATAGAAAGCATCCTATCTGGATGCATCACGGCTTGGTACGGCAACTGCTCTGCCCAGGACCACAAGAAACTGCAGAGAGTTGTGGACACATCCCAGCGCATCACGGACACCAGCCTCCCCTCCTTGGACTCTGTCTTTATCTCTTGCTGTCTTGGTGAAGCAGCCAGCATAATCAAAGATCCCACCCACCCAGGTCATTCTCTCTTCTCTCCTCTTCCATCGGGTAGAAGATACAGGAGCCTGAGGGCACGTACCACCAGACTTAAGGATAGGTTCTACCCCACTGTGATAAGACTATTGAATGGTTCCCTTATATGATGAGATGGACTATGACCTCACGATCTACCTTTCCCCAAACTGTTAACGGTTCAGTTGCCTCCATCACTCAAGTATTAGCTAAGTTACATTGAGTTAATTGAGCTGGGTTAACTGTCTCTTTAAGAGTTTTACTGTTGCTTCACCTTCTTAAAAGAGAAGCATATTTCAGATACTGTTCAAAATTAATCAAATAAATCAATGTTTTATTTTGAATAGTTTCTGAACATTAAACACATCCAAGGGTCTTAGAATTTCCACAAGCAATGCACGAATACCAGGGTATGTGGCTGAGCTATCTGTCAAAGTTCACTTCAACAGCTTTAAAGACATGGCTTGTTTTGACACCCTGCCCCTCCACTCCTCCTCCTCCTCCTCCCTCACCTGCACAAGACCGCCATCATGTAGGATTTCAACGACGAGAATCAGAAGGCCTTTGGTGAGTATCGAACCTGGGTCTCTGGCACTGCGATGGTGGGACAGTGGCACATCCAGTAGAGCTGCTGCCTCACAATGCCAGAGTCCCAGGTTCAATCCTGACCTCAGGTACTGTGGGGAGTTAACATGTCTGTGAATTTGTGAGTTTCCTCCAGCTGCTCTGGTTTCCTCCCACAACTCAAAGACGTGTGGGTTGGCAGATTAAATGGCCACAGAAAATAGCCCCTAGTGTTTGGGTGAGTGATAGAGTCTGGGGATAGTTAATGGGAATATGGGAAGAATAAAAAAATGGAATCAATGTATGAGTGTAAAAGGGTGCGCAATGGTCGGTGTTGACTTCGTGAGCTGAATGGCCTGTTTCTGTGCTGTATCTTTCTGTGACTCTATGATTCTATGACTCTATAAGCTGACACTGACAGTCAACTGGGAATGGAGATGCCTTGCCACTCTGGGAGTCTTTCGGGGCCAATATTAAGACCGTTAAATCTGAATTCTCACAGATTCTGTCCTGCATTCTGTTTTCTTTTACCAGCTCGATGTACTTATCTTTGACATGATCTGTCTGGATGGCATCCAAACAAAAGTTTTTCACTGTATCTCAGTACATGTGACAATAATAAACCAATAAATAAATCAATAAATAACTAATTAAAGCCTGAGGATACAATGAGGTTAATAGTCGAACAAGCTGTATAATTATTCCTGTTGTATTTTTACACAAAGTACATTAAATTCACCCTCAATCACTTGTTTAAACATGTATAATAGTGGCAGATATTTGACGAACTTTGCTTCCAAAATTCCTTGCCAATGCAACCAAATTTAAAAAGTAAATTTAAGAACAAAATTAAAACACAACCACTGGTATGTTGTGTGTTTGCCACAAGCAACTGAGGACAAATTTCGACCTTACCTCATGATGTTGGAATAATAGGTTTTACTATAAGCTGCATGCACATGTTGTAAGATATTATACCAAGCCTACACATTAAATAAACATACTGTCGCACGTATGTATTGGAGAAATTATCAATGTTTTTTGATGTGAGTTCAAAGAAAGATGAGATGAACTCTTCGAAGAGTTTAGCAAACACATAAAAAGATTGGCCAACTCTACATCATCTAATGCAGATCTTCAGACTGGTATCAATGACAGAAAACAGAGTCATTCCGAGGTGATCTGGAAGATATTAGTTCTACCCTTTGCTTGAAAATCAAAACAACTGCAGATGCGGGAAATATGAAATAAAAACGGAAAATGAGATCAGGCAGTATCTGCGGAAAGAGAAGAACAGTTAACATTTCAGACTGAAGACCCTTTGTCAATTCTGATGAAAATCTTTGACCTGAAATGTTAACGGTTTCTCTCTCCACAGATACTGCCTAAATGCAGTGTTTTTCCAGCATTTTCTGTTTTTATTCCACACTTTGCTAGTGTTCTATTTTGAAAAGTCAAATCGAGGTAGGACTTTTGCAATGAACAGACCCTAGGGAGTGCTGTAGAACAGAGGGGCCTTGGAGTTCAGGTACATCGTTCCCTGAAAGTGGAGTTACAGGTAGACAGGGTGACGAAGAAGGCTTTTGGTACACTGGCCTTCATCAGTCAGGGCATTGAGTATAGAAGTTGGGAGGTTATACTGCAGTTGTACAAGATGCTGGTGAGGCCACACCTGGGGTATTGTGTTCAGTTTTGGGCACCCTGCTATAGGAAAGATGATATTGAACTGGAAAGTGTGCAGGACTGATTTACAAGGATGTTGCCAGGACTCGAGGGACTGAGTTATTGGGAGAGGTTGGACAGGCTGGGACTTCTTTCCTTGGAGCATAGGAGATCGAGGGGTGATCTTATAGAGGTGCATAAATTCATAAGGGGCATAGATAGGGTGAATGCACTCGGTCTTTTTCCCAGGGTTGGGAAATCAAGAACTGGAGTGCATAGGTTGAAGGTGAAAGGGGAAAGATTTAATAGGAACTTCAGAGGTAATGTTTTTACACAGAGGGTGGTCCGTATATGGAATAAGCTACCAGAGGAAGTGGTTGAGGCAGGTACAATAACAACTGTTAAAATACAGTTGGACAGTTACATGGAAAGGAAAGGTTTAGAGGGATATGGGCCTAATGTGGGCAAATGGGACTAGCTTAGATGGGCATTGTGGTCAGCATGGACCAGCTGGGCCAAAGGTACTGTTTCTGTGCTGTATAACTCTACGAACCCACGGCCAGATCAGCTATGATCTTATTGAATGGCGGAGCAGGCTCCATGGGCCAGATGGCCTCCTCCTCCTCCTTGACCCTAATAGGCAAATGTGTAAACAGGAGTCATCGGCAGGACAAACAACAAAAGCACCGTGGCACAGTTACCAGTGCTGCTGCCTCACAACCTCAGTGACCCCGGTTCAATCCTGACCTCCGGTGCTATCCATGTGGAGTTTGCATGTTCTCTCTGTCAGGTGCAGGTTAATTGGCCAGTAAACCTACCCTAGTGTGTGAGATGTTGATATGAATGTGGCCTGAATAGAACTGGACTTCTGTAATGGGTGCTTGATGATCAGCACAGACCTTGTTGCCATGGCGCATGAATCCATGAACACCATAATGAATAAAGGAAGGTTTACTGGGGACAACCTTAAGTGGCAGAAGATGGACAGGTCAGGAGTTAAAATTGCACAAGGGATGTACTGGTAGACACCTTTCATTTTATCAAGTTCTTCCGAGCAGTCGGACACAGGACCCTCAATTGCGGCCTTCAAGCAGAGATGAAACTAAGCCGACACAGGCTGCTGGAGTATATTGCTGAAAGAGTGGCCAACCCAATCAGCACAAATGGGTTAAGATTTCTGCCAATCATCCACCTGTAATTTTCACTCAGTTTTTTTTCTCTAGTACAGCCTGATCTGCTGGGCATGTCCCACAGCCTGCCCTTAGCAACATGTCCTCCAGACAAAGACACATAATCTGTCTTCAGCTGCTACATGAACCCATTTGACCTGGTCTTGCCCTACCACAGGCATTTTCTTTCCCAATCCATTCTTCTTCTCAACCTTCTCTGCAATTGACAATTACCCTTTCGTTTTGTCTTTCTTTCCCAGTTCTGAAGGTCTGAAAAGTTAACTCTGTTTCTCTTTCCACAGATGTTGGCTGACCTGCTGAGCATTTCCAACATCTTTTGTTTTAATTTCAAATGTGCAGCATCTGCAGTTTTCTCTTTGATTCTCTTTGAAGAGTGTATTAGAAATCGGAGACTATCCCGGCAGATTGAATGCTAAAGCCTGAGGAGATCCAGTGATCTGCTTCCCAGCAGTGAATGTCCCTCTAAGTACAACTTCCCTGGGTCAGAGAGGATAATCCTGCTACATTTAGAAGGCAGATGGCTGCGGCTTCACATTGAATTAAGACCAAGGAGTGAAAGCACATTGGTGATTGGTAATTGGTTTATTATTGTCACATGTACCGAGATACAGGGAAAAACTTTGTTTGCATGCCATCCAGACAGATCATTCCAAAATATAAGTACATCGAGATAGTACAAGGGAAAAACAATGACAGAATGCAGGATATAATGCAACAGTTAATTTACAGAGAAAGTGCAGTTCAGGCAGACAATAAGGTGCATGGACCATAACGTGGTAGATTGAGAGATCAAGAATTCACCATTATCATATAAGAGGCCCATTCAAGATTCTTATAACAGCGAGATAGAAGCTGTCATTGACCCTGGTTGTACATGTTCTCATGCTTTTGTATCTTCTCATGGAAGTTAACAGACAAAGACATGGTCACCCCTTGTGGAGCAATGAAATTTGAAGGTGAATGTGAACCCAGATTGAGAGGAGTTCACCGTGGAGCATAGCAGGGCAGAGATTGGGAAGCTGCAATTCCGTGAAGGAACTTGAGAATACTATCAAGATCCTCTTGGGTAGGACGTTGAGTGCAGAAGTGATGAGTCAGCAGTACAGTGCGCTCAGTCACAATTTTGGATAACCACAAGTTTACAGAGAAGAACTGACCAGGAGTGCTCTGGAATAGCCAAAGGACCGTGCAAGAGTTTCAGCCACAGATGTCTTGAGTCAAGGCAGAATTGAGTGGAAATAGGTGGTTTTATTTATGGAGCAATTGGTGGTCCCAAGTTCTTTGCAGGATTAAATATGATGCCACAGCTGCAAGCAGTCTCTTCCATTTTCACTTAGTTTCCAAGGAATGGTATGCAATTGGTGAGAGGGGGTCTGAGGGGCAAGATTTCACACAGTGTGGTGGGGGGGTGGGGGGGTGAATATGTGGAACGAGCTGCCAGAGGAAGTGGTTGAGGCAGGTACAACTGCAACATTTTTGGACAGGTACATGGATAGGAAAGGTTTAGAGCCAAATGGGACTAGGTTAGATAGGGATCTTGGTCAGCATGGACCAGTTGGGCCGAAGGGCCTGTTTCTGTGCTGTGTGACCCTATGACTCTCTGGTAGTTGATAATAAAAGACAAGATTTCTTTATTAGTCACGTGTACATCGAAACACACAGTGAAACTGTAGAGTGTTCTGGGGGCAGCCTGCAAATGTCACCACACTTCCATCACCAACATAGCATGCTCACAACTTCCTAACCCATACGTCTTTGGAATGCGGGAGGAAACCGGAGCACCCAGAGGAAACCCACGCAGTCACAGGGAGAACATACAAACTCCTTACAAACAGCAGCCAGGATTGAACCCAGATCGCTAGCGCTGTATTAGCATTACGATAACCACTGCACTACTGTGCCTGCGAACATAGTTTGCAAACATAGTCTCAAATGGGTAATAAAGAGAATGGTTTTAATCATCCCATTCCTTAATTGGAGTAAACTTTTGCTCATCTAATCACTGATATTAGGTAAGCAATCTGAGAGGCAGTGGAGGTGTCAAGAGACGTAGATAAAGCAGAACCAGATGTTGTTGGCCTACGTGTGGGAAGTAGTGGCTTCTTTGGAATGATGGCCCCAGGGTTACAACACGTGGATGAGGAATTCTCTACTTACTGGAATTGTGAGCATCTAAGCCAAACCAAGATTTATTGTGTGGCTATTGTTGGAACATTTCTGTTGTCTATTATAGAACTGACATAGATGGTTACTTATATCAAATTTAAACATATGGCTAACAGATAAATCTAATACCTCGGCACAAGAGACTGCAGATGCTGGAATTTGGAGCAACAAACAATCTACTGGAGGGACTTAGTGGGTCCAGCAGCATCTGTGGGGGGGGGGGGGGGGGGGGGATAGGACCTGTCAATGTTTGGGTCGAAACCTATATCAGGAGGCAATATCTACTCTTTGGAGAAAACTGGAAGTGATTCCGAAGCTGACATGCAATAACAACCTAGCAAAAAGTCAATTTATTTTCTATCCTGTACAAATCCTAAGCACATTCCTGTTTTCAGTAATTGAAACAGGGGTGACTGACGTCATTAGGCAGCAGCACTGGTAACTGCCCCACAGTGCTCCGAATATTGTTATCTTGCTGGTGGCTCCATTACATGTTGTGGAGACGCAAACAAATCGTTTTTTAATGCAATAAAGAACTTACTTAAAATTAACAATATGCAAAACTTTGTGCTTCAGGGTATAGTTTTTGTATTAGCTGTGGAACTATTTCAACCTTTTTTAAAAATTTATTATTTAAAAATCTGGAGGAACATACTATAATTTTAAATTAATTGCATGCTTAGCACATATGGAGTTTCCAGTTTAAACATTGCAATCTTGATGCAGTTATTGCTTGGGCCAGGCAGTTAAATTTGACCACCTTCAGGGAGCTCCTTACACTGCAGATTTACTGTTTTGCTGTATTGTTGTGCATGTTATGTGCAGGTAGACGTGAGTCCTTAACTCACTAAATGCTGTTTGGGGAGTGAAGCCTTCACTGGCTCCCCTCACTTCAGATATCCCTGCACTAATTTAAATTTATTAACTTCTGAAAGCATCCAAAGGAAATATGCCTCTAATCAACAAAACATCTGGAAGTCATTCCTGATCCAAAACCAGGCTGAGTCTTCATACCATGTGTGAGTAGGACTTAAAAGAGAAAATGATGAAGATTCTGAATCCCCAGGCAGTCTTGGAACATCGTGCCCAATGGAAAGGATGAGTAGGAGATCGTGACACAGGAACTATCTTTATTCATGAGTCAGTCTTGAAGTAGTAGTTGAACCTTAACCAACTTATACTGATAACAACCATGGAGACCATTTCCCAATTTCAGGTTTCTAATGAGGATACTTGACTGATGGACAGGAAACTTAGGGGCCCTTGTTTTATTGATCAATGATTGAAAATTGGACCGCTCTTCCCCACAAACCTCTAACATGCTCTAGTCTTCCCTCACCTCCAACCAGATGTCAAAGATACATTCCACAATCAGTCGGATAACTGGGACAGTGAAGTCCCTGGAAAATTCCCTGTATACTGTCTATTTCAGAAATTCCATTCTGCATTAGTGTCTCCATGTTGCATTGTATCACCATCTCTGCTCTGACTTTGGCCTGATACATAGGTCACATCATTCACCAGTGCTTTGAAGAATTTGCCTTTGATCATTTTCACAATCAGACACTCAGAATATTTCACTCTGAAAGTGATAGAAGCAGTGGCTTTATTTTCATGCTGTTTAATGCATGACATTCTTAGACTGACACCGGAATATCCTTAATATGCATTACCATCTTTAAAACTGAAATAAAGCTATGGTGACTGTTCCTGGGGAATAATATTATAACCATAGTTATTTAATAAAAATATCACTCTGTTATCAACCTCTTGAACAAACCTCTTATATGCTAAAGATCTCCAGATCTACCTTGTTGTGGCCCTTGCACTTTATTTGTTTACCTGCAGTGCACTTTCTCTGTAGCTGCAACACTATAGTCTGCATTCTGTTTTTCTTTTTACTTCCTCAATGTACTTATGTAAATTGGTAAATTGGCTTATTATTGTCATATGTACAAGGTACAGTGAAAAACTTTGTTTTGCATGCCATCCATACAGATCATTTCATCACATCAGTACATTGAGGTAGTACAAGGGAAAACAATAACGGAATGCAGAATAAAATGTCACAGTTACAGAGAAAGTGCAGTGCAGGCAGACAATAAGGTGCAAGGACATAACGAGGTAGATTGTGAAGTCAAGAATCCATCTTATCATACAAGGGGACTGTTCAATAGTCTTAAAACAGTGGGATAGAAGCTGTCTTTGAGCCTAGTGGCATGTGCTTTCAGGCTTCTGTATCTTCTGCCTGATGAGAGGGGGGCAAAGAGAGAATATCCAGGGTGGGAGGTATCTTTGATTATGCTGGCTGCTTTACTGAGCCAGCAAGAAGTGTAGACAGAGTCCATGGAGGGGAGGCTGGTTTCTGTGATGTCCTGAGCTGTGTCCACACCTCTCTGCAGTTTCTTGTGGTCCCAGCATGATGCATGGCATGATCTGACTGAATAGCATGCTGACTAAAGCTTGTCACTGTATTTCAGAACATGAGAATAATAAACCAATAAAAATAATAAGTAGAAAAAATACTGCATTAAACTCCAAAAAGCCCAGTTTCATCAAAGATTTAGAATTGATTCCGATCATTTTCTCTAATTACATGTTGTAATATTTAATAACCAACATTAAACAAAAACCATGTTTATGAATGCAACAGAATTTTAGAAATCTTGCATGCAGTATTCAAAAGGTTGAAGAATGATCAAATATATTGTAATATGTCTTTATACATACACAAACTCTAGGTTGTTTAACTTAGTTTTATTCCAAAAACAGATATGAATCATATCAAATTGCTTCTGGCAATTGTAGCATAGTCATTCTGTCCAAAACATCAGGATTTATGTTTCATTTGAGTTCAGCTGCTTTCAGAAACTGATTCCAGTGTCCAAAATCGTGAAGCACTCATAAATTATATCAAATCGCTGAATAATATTAACAACTAATGGACAGAAGGAACTGTGGTTTACTGAGTAGATTCAAGTGGTTGCATGCGTTAAAGAATTTTTTTTCTGCCTTCATCTTGTTCCTATCTGGATGCATCGTAGATTGGTATGGCAACTACTCTGCCCAAGACCTCAAGAAATTGCAGAGTTGTGAATACAGCCCAGTCCATCATGCAAACCAGCCTCCCCTCCATTGACTCGGTCTGCACTTCCCGCTGCCTCGGGAAAGCAGCCAGCATAATCAATGACCCCTCCAATCCCAGTCTTTCCCTCTTCTCCCCCCTCCCATTGGGCAGAAGATACAAACAATTAAGAACGCGCACCACCAGGCTCAAGGACAGCTTCTATCCCACTGTTATCAGACTCTCAAACAAACTTCTAAAGATGAACTCCTGACCTCCCAATCTATCTTGTCATGGCCCTTGCACTTTATTTGTCTACCTGCACTGCACTTTCTCTGTAACTGTAACACTATATTGTGTATTTTGTACCACCTCGATGTACTTATGTATAGAATGATCTGTCTGGATGGCACGCAAGTAAAAGCTTTTCACTGTATCTCGGTACATGTAGCAATAATAAACCAACTACCAGTTGTGGTACCTGCTGCCATTTCTCCAGAGGTAAATTTAGTAAAGTTAATCAATGGACTCAGCTGTGTGATGTAGGGAGTAACGTTGGAAGTAGACTCAGATGCTCTATGCAACTGTGTTAATTCTACTGAACAATTGTAGTCATCAGGGAAGGATTGAGGAGAATTCAGGCAGACGCAGCAAGAAATCTTGCGGGAGAAGGCGGGAGAGTGGGATTGAAAAAAAATTAGCCATGATCGTACAAACACTCTGATTATTTTTCAACACACAAAGCGCTGGAGGAACTCAGCAGGTCGGGCAGTATCTCAGAGGGAAATGGACGTTGATGTTCTGGGTCGAGACCCTTCATCTGGACTGGAAGATAGAGGGGAGATAGCCAGTGTAAGAGGTGAGGGGAAGGGGCGGAGCAAGAGCTAGCTAGCTTGTCACCTCCACTTATCACCTCCCAGCTTTAGACGGCTTTTCCACTCTCCTCTTCTCCACCTGCCTATCACCCTCCTCACCTGGATCCACCTATCACCTGCCAGCTCTTGCTCCACTCCCTCCCTTCCCCTCTTTATATTAGCTATCTCCCCTCTAATGTTTCAATCCAGATAAAAGGTTTCAACCTGAAACGTCGACTGTCCATTTCCCTCTACAGATGCTGCCTGACCCATTGAGTTCCTCCAACGTTTTGTGTGTTGAACTATAATCAGAGTGTTCCTCATTCACTTCTAATCTACCACAAAATCCTCAGCAGTTTCATCTGAGCACTGGTTCTGATATTAAATTTGTATCTTTGCACGCATTACACAGATTTTACACATCCTTTTGTTTGTTCTCTCTCTCTCTCTCTCTCACCACCCTCATTAATCTCTCATCGAGACAACTTCAGAAACAACACACCACCTTGGCAACCCTGGCCTCCACCAGTTGAAGGTGGTGCCTTTGCCTCATCTATACCCTTCCACTCTCTCTGCAATTTAAAACTAACTCATTTCCTCTCTTTCCCAGTTCAGATGAAGGGTCTTTGACCAGAAACATTAACTCTGTTTCTTTTCCCGCTGATGCTGTCTGATCTGCTGAGTGTTTCCAGAAGCTTCTGCTTTTTATAACCACATTTTCAAATGTCTTGTCTCCAGGCCTGGTTAGAGATGGCAAAATATTTACCAACTTGTGTCTCTTAGTACTTACAGCTGAAAGCAAAATGGTTTTATTTTTCCCTTCCGTAATAGTGTTTGGAGTAAAAAAATAACGTTTCATCTTTTCTAAATATTCAATTCACGGTTGGAAGGATCGGAAAAATCATCAGTGGTCATTTTGCCCTGTAATAGCTCGTGACTTAACCCTTATTGGCACTAAAATACTAAAACAGTTAAATCCAACTGTCTCAGTTAAACTGGAGACACAAGAGACTGCAGACTCTGGAATTCTGGAGCAACGCACAGAAAGCTGGAGGAACTCAGCGGGTCAGGCAGCATCTATGCTGGGAAATGGATAGTTGACGTTTCGGGCCGAGACCCTTATGTAACGTAGTCCTGATGAAGGGTATCCGCCCAAAACGTCGACTGTCCATTTCCCTCTATAGATGCTGCCTGACCCCGCTGAGTTCCTCCAGCTTTCTGTGCGTTGCTCGTCTCAGTTAACTCTGTTACTTCTTCACTACAGAAAGGAAACAAAAAGTCAAAGAACACTCACTACAGATTAATCTCCTTTCATAGTACCTCTCCCACTTATTCAACCCCACCTATGAGCAAAACCATTTTATTTTCTGTTGTCATCCAACCACCAGAGGGAGTTATATCAATGCAATCACAAGATGTCCCAAGGGATCCCTGTGTGTCCAAGTGTTACTGGAAGATGCTTATCAAATCTGAGATCAATAAGATTCAACAGGAAAACCCTGCAGTTGTGGAGTAATATCCGGAACAAAAGCAGGAATGTGCTGGAAAACTCAACAGCCAAGGAAGCCCTAGAGTCATAGAGTCATACGGCATGGAAACACATCCATGCCACCCAGCTGTCTACCTGAGCTGGTTCCAGTTGTCTGTGTTTGGCCAATAAACCTCTAAACCTTTCCTATCCATGTACTTGTTTAACTGTCTTTTTAATGTTGTAATTGTACCTGCCTCTACAGCTCCCTCTGGCAGCTCGTTCCAGAGATCACCCACCCACCTACCTTCCCCCTCTCACCTGGACTCACCTATCACCCGAACTCACCTGTCCCCTGCCTGCGTGTTCTCCTCCCCCTCCACCCACCTTCCTATTCTGGTTTCTGCCCTCTTCCTTTCCAGTCCTGATGAAGGGTCTCGGCCTGAAACGTTGACTGTTTATTTCCCTCCATAGATGCTGCCTGACCTGCTGAGTTCCTCCAGCACTTTTTGTGTGTATTGCTCCAGATTCCAGCATCGGCAGAATTTCTTGTGTCCCTGTTTGGCTGCTCCACTGTGAAGTCTCTTCCAGGTACGGCTACCCCGAAGAAGTCCTCCTCCTCTCTTCGACGGGAGTTCTGTGAGACCCTCTCTCATTGCTCCCCCTCTGTGATCTCTGCTGCCCTCCAGCTCTTGGACCAGGTGCGCACCCAGACTCGATCCACAGCCACGTGGCCTTCCTGGGCATTTGCCTCCACTGCCATCTTGTGTCACATGACTTCCAGGCCTCCCAGTTTGGCCCAACAAGGATCTCAGATACCTACGTCCTGTTTCCCTCCCCCACCCACCTACCTTTCCCCCATTGCCTGAATTCACCTGTCCCCTGCCTGTGTGTGCTCCTCCCCCTCCCCCCCACCTTCTTATTCTGGTTTCTGCCCTCTTCCTTTCCAGTCCTGATGAAGGGTCTCGGCCCGAAATGTCAACTGTTTATTTCCCTCCATGGATGCTGCCTGACCTGCTGAGTTCCTCCAGCATTTTGTGTGCGTTGCTCCAGATTCCAGCAACTGCAGAATTTTTTGTGTCTTCGTTCCAGTGTCCAGAGATGTGCGGGGCAAGTGTTTTACACAGAGAGTGGTGGGTGCCTGGAACGGGCTGCCAGGGATAATGGTGGAAGCAGATACAATAGTGGTGTTTAAGAGGTTTTCAGATAGACACATGAATATGAAGGGAAGGGAGGGATATGGATCATGTGCAGGCAGAAGGGATTAGACTAATTTGACATTATGCTTGGCACAGATATTGTGGGCTGAAAGGTCTGTTCCTCTGCTGTTCTATGTTCTAAAATGGAGAAACAGGTTTGGAAAATTCCGAGATCACCCACCGAAGGCCATGACCAAGGATGGGCTCTTCAGGAGGTGAGATATCATTGAGAATTGGAAAGAATTCTTTCCCTCTGTGTTTTGGCTCCACTGGAGCTTTTGGGTCATTTCCACCATTGTCTCAGTCCTGTCCTAATGATATACCTGGAGATCATGGGGAACTGAGAGCAGATGGAGTTGGGTGAGAGGGGAACACATGCGAAGGGGTGTGAGTGGATGGTCCATTGTGGCTCAGGTAGGATGAGGAAGTTCAGGAAAGAGCCAGCCAAGCAGCAAAGATTCAAACTCGATCTGAGACCCTAAAATTAATCCTCAGAGATAAAAGAAGTGCAGAGCTAAAGAACTTCCCAAAGTGCAATCTAAATATAGACATACAATTGAACAGATTAACCAGCAGTCCACTATGCAAAGAATCATTTGAAATTTGTCTCAATGTGGAAGACTGCGAGCCAGCCTTCACGGTGGCAAACCAATATCAACAGAAGGCCACGAATGATGAATTTCACTGCATACCACTTGATATGAGTACAGAATATTTTTAGAATGGAATGGCTGGAGATACAAAATCTCTTGTGTCCAACAAGAGTCACACACAGGGATCAAAGCACAAGAAGTATAGTTACAAAGCAATGAATGCCTAATGTGGTATTGTTGAATTCATAATACTGCATTGTAATTCTAACACTAGCAAACAATGATGTTTACCAAATCAAAATTAAAACACCAACATTCAGCTTATTCTGCAGACTGTGTTGGACCAAATCATTTCACATTATTAAATATCATGCTGAAGTTTCTTCTCTGCCAGTATACCTTATATGTGCCTCAATAATCAAAAATGCAGAGGCACTGTAACAACTTCTTTGACTTATTGTTAAATTACTTAATCTTCTTGGAGTGTTTTGGTAAACCTTGAATGAAAACCAAAACAACTACAGAGCTTTAAATCTGAAACAAAAACAGAAGAATCTGGAAACGTTCAGGCAGCATCGGGGAAAAGAGAAACAAAGTTAATGTTTCAGGTCAAAAACCCTCTGTCAGAACTTATGGTCTTCGACCTGAAATATTAACTGCTTCTTGCCGTAAATCCGGTGCCATTGATTTCATGAATGTTTTCTTTCCCAATTAGATTCCCTGCAGCAAATGATAATGATTACTAAAATGCTGTGACTTCAAAGGCAGCTCAGATACTGGATATTCTGTGCCAAGTGAATCTCTAGAGCATTTTGACCATCTGTAGGCACAAGTCAGGATGTGAAGGAATGCTCTCAATTTGCCAGGATGGCTCACTCAAGATGGATGACATCATCCAAGACAACGCAGCCAGTTTAATTGTTACCACATCTGTTGCCCTGAACAGTTATCCAGGTCCCCCTCAGGTGCACCCTGACTGCAGTGTGAACTATCTACAAACAACATAGACAACGTAGATGGTGGAAGAGAGTACTCTCACAACATTTAAGAAGCAGAGGAGATTTACCAGGACATTACCTGGATTGGAGAGCATGTCTTATGAGGATAGGTTGAGCGAGCTAAGGCTTCTCTCTTTGGAGAGGAGGGGGATGAGAGGTGACTTGATAGAGGTGTACAAGATGATAAGAGGCATAGATCGAGTGGACAGTCAGAGACTTTTCCCCAGGGCGACAATGGCTAACACGAGGGGACATAATTTTAAGGTGATTGGAGGAATATATAAGGGGGATGTCAGGGGTAAGTTTTTTACACAGATTGGTGGGTGCGTGGAACACACTGCCTGCAGAGGTTGTGGGGGCAGATACATTAGGGACATTGAAGAGATTGTTAGATAGACACATGAATGATAGAGAAATGGGGAGCTATGTGGGAGGGAAGGGTAAGATAGATCTTCGAGCAGGATAAAATGTCGGCACAACATCGTGGGCTGAAGGGCCTGTACTGTGCTGTAATGATCTATGTTCCATGTTCTAAGCATCTCGGTTAACACCTGATTTGCCAAGGCATAGAAGGCTACAAGCCAAGTGCTGTAAATGGGACTAATATGAATGGGTATGATGATTGGCATGGAGTAGTGGGTCGAAGCTATGACTGAATAAATCTATGACTTGCTAAGGTTTCTTCAAAAGCATCAGACCCACAACCACCACCAACTCGGAGGCAGTAGGAGCAATCAGAACGCTACCATCTCCAATTTGCCTTCCGAGTCGCACACCATCTAACTTGGATATATTTCGCCATTCCTTCATCACTAATATCATAACTCTGAAACTCCCCACCTGACACCACTGCTGCAGTTCAGAAAGGCAGTTCACCACTGCCATCTCAAGGGCAGTTAGGGATGGGCATGAAGTGCTTTGCCGGTGACGTCCACTGAATTAATTTGCCCATCCCTTTATGAGAAACAGCAGCACTTGAAGGAATAGAACAGAAAAGGCAGAGGCATTAGGAAGCCATGAATTCTTGTACCCGACTGTGGCTGCACTCTTGGCATTGCCCCAATACACCGTACTGCTTTTGGGCCTGGGTGATCTTGTGTTGGATCAAAAATAAAAGTTTAACCTTGAACAAGAGGCTCCACAAATACTCAATGGACACAGATGGAAGAGGCTTTGGCGTCTTTAACTTCAGCTGCACAATATTTTGTAATAGAACATAGAACATTACAGCACAGTACAGGCCCTTCAGCCCACAATGTTGTGCCGACATTTTATCCTGCTCTAATATCTATCTAACCCTTCCCTCCCATATAGCCCTCTATTTTTCTATCATTCATGTGTCTATCTAAGATTCTCTTAAATGTCCCTAATGTATCTGCCCCCACAACCTTTACCGGCAGTGCGTTCCATGTACCCACCACTCTCTGTGTAAAAAAAACTTACCCCTGACATCCCCCTTATGTTTCCTGGATGAGGAAGTGGAGGGGTGGGTTAGTAAGTTTGGGGATGACACAAAGGTTGGGGGTGTTGTGGATAGTTTGGAGGGCTGTCAGAGGTTACAGAGGGACATAGATAGGGTGCAGAGTTGGGCTGAGAAGTGGCAGATGCAGTTCAACCCAGATAAGTGTGAAGTGGTTCATTTTGGTAGATCAAATATGTTGGCGGACTCTTGGTAGTGTGGAGGATCAGAGGGATCTTGGGGTCCGAGTCCGTAGGACGCTCAAAGTGGCTGCGCACGTTGACTCTGTGGTTAAGAAGGCTTATGGTGTATTGTCCTTCATCAATTGGGGAATTGAATTCAGGAGCCGTGAGGTATTGTTGCAGCTATATAGGTCCCTGGTCAGACGCCACTTGGAGTATTGTGCTCAGTTCTGGTCGCCTCACTACAGGAAAGATGTGGAAGCCATAGAGAGGGTGCAGAGAAGATTTACAAGGATTCTGCCTGGAATGCGGAGCATGCCTTATGAAAGCAGGTTGAGGGAACTCGGCCTTTTCTCCTTGGAGAGATGGAGGATGGGGGGGGACCTGATTGAGGTGTATAGGATGATGAGAGGTATTGATAGGGTAGATAGTCAGAGGCTTTTCCCCAGGACTGAATTGGTGGCCACAAGAGGACATAGGTTTAAGGTGCTGGGGAGTAGATATAGAGGAGATGTCAGGGGTAAGTTTTTTACTCAGAGAGTGGTGAGTGCGTGGAATGGGCTGCCGGCAACAGTGGTGGAGGCTGATACAATAGGGTCTTTCAAGAGACTGTTAGATAGGTATATGGAGCTGAGTAAAATAGAGGGCTATGGGTAAGCCTAGTAATTTCTAGGGTAGGGACATGTTCAGCACAGCTTTGTGGGCCAAAGGGCCTGAATTGTGCTGTAACTTTTCTATGTTCTATGTTCTATGCTATATCTTCCTCCAATCACCTTAAAATGATGCCCCCTCTTGTAAGCCATTGTCGCCCTGGGAAAAAAGTCTCTGACTGTCCACTCGATCTATGCCTCTTATCATCTTGTACACCTCTACAAAGTCACCTCTCATCCTCCTCTCCAAAGAGAAAAGCCCTAGCCTTGGACATGCACTCCAATCCAGGCAGCATCCTGGTAATCTTGTAGAAAGCTTGGGTGGGAAGCAAGAGTGGTGTTCAAGTATCCACATGAAATATGAAACATTCTAATTCACTTGCAGTCCCTGATGCTCTTATTTAGGGTAATCGTTTACCGTAACATGAGACTGCTTCATGTCAGTTGTTCCCTGTAGTGGATTTTTCCGTGTAGTCATTGTAAAAATACACCTGCTTTGAGAAGTAAGTGCACACTGATCTGCCGTGGGTAACTGAGAAACCATTCCAGGAATAAAAAATAGAAATGTTAGTCAGTGACAGGAAAGAAAACGACCTTAGAATGAGTTTAGGATAGACCTTAGAATAGAATCAAACACGAGTCTTGATGAAGGGTCTCGACCCAAAATGTTGACTGTTTATTTCCCTCCACAGACGCTGCCTGACCTGCTGAGTTCCTCCAGCATTTTGTGTGTGTTGCTCAATATAGATAGGGACTTGGTATCTGGAATGGACGTGGTGGGTCAAAGGGCCTGATTCCTTGTTGTATGACTCTGTGAATCTAAAATGGCCCTAACCTTTGGTGTTGAACTCAGTTTCTGAAGTTTGGCTCTCTTGACTGCATCTGTGCATCATATAGTGCGCAGATGTTACTGTGTGTGCATCTACAAAATTCAGTTTCCATTGTTCTCATTCCCTCAGAGGACCAGGAGAGTTCAGCCTGGATCCAGTAACATATTGAGACCACTGCCATCTCACCCTTGCTCCAACACTATGCCCAGACTTTCTTTCTTCATCAAGCTTGGTCTGTTACCCGCCAGACAACACAATAACTTGGATTCCACTGTGGGTTTTAATTAGGCTGGAATTAAGGCTGATGTGGATAATTATGGCCAAGAGGAATCTGCGCAAAGAACATACGATGGGATCAATGAGACCAACATGACCTTTCTCTGGAATTACAACAAAAGAACATAAAAACATAAAAACAGAAGCAGGGGTAGACTAATCATTCCCTCATGCCTGCTCCCACAGTCAATAAGCTCACAGCTGATCTATTACAAAAGCCCGACTTCCCTGCATTAACCCACTATCTTTTGGTTCCCTTAATATCCAAAATATATTCATCTATTTTTTTAAGTCAAGTCATGTCAAGTTGAGTTTATTGTCATGTGCACAGTGTACGGGGAGGGACAGGTTCAATGGAAAACTTGCTTACAGCAGCATCGCAGGCACGCAGGTACAGACAACACACAATAAAAATTATACATAAATTATACAAGGAGGAGAAAAAAAACGACATGAAATCAAGACCTTAGAGCAAAAAACAAAGGCACAATCAGAGACACGATCTGGGCAACAGGGACAACACCTCAGGCTGCTATTCATCAATTTACAGCTCAGCATTCGATGTAATCATCCCATCCAAATTTATCATCAAGCTTCAGGACCTGGGCCTCTGTACCTCCCTCTGGACTAGATACTCAGCTTCCTCATCGGCAGACCTCAATCCATGAGGATTGGTAACAACATCTCCTCCTCACTGACCACCAACACAGGTGGACCTCGAAGCTGCGTGCTTAGCCCCCTTCTCTACTCTCTATACACACCTGACTGTGTGGCTAAGCACAGCTTCAATGTCATATACAAATTCGCCGATGACACCACTGTTGTTGGACGAATCACAGGTAGTGATAACTGGAGCGAGATAAGAAACATGGTTGAGTGGTATTGCATCAGCAACCTCTCACAACATCAGTAAAACTAAAGAACTGGTGGATGTCTTCAGGAAGGGGAAGGAGGGGGAACATACGCCAGTCTACATTGGGAGATCAGTGGCGGAAGGAGTCAGCAGCTTTAGATATTTAGATATTTCTTTATTAGTCACATGTACATAGAAACACACAGTGAAATGCATCTTTTTGCGTTACTGAGAATGTGCTGGGGGGTAGCCTGCAAGTGTCACCACTCTTCCGGTGCCAACATAGCATGCCCACAGCTCCTAACCTGTACGTCTTTGGAATGTGGGAGGAAACCGGAGCACCCAAAGGAAACCCACGCAGACACACGGGGAGAAGGTTTAGATTCCTGGCGTTAACATATCGGATGACCTGTCCTGGGCCCAGCACATAGATGTAATCACAAGGAAAGCATGCCAGTGCCTTTACTTTCTTAGGAAGTTAAGAAGGTTTGGCTTGTCACAGAACACCCTAACAAACTTCTACAGATGTATTGTTGAATGTATCCTGACTGGTTGCATCATGGTCTGGTACGGCAATTCGAATGCACAGGAATGCAAGAAGATGCAGAGAGTAGTGGACTCTGCTCAATACACCACGGGCACATCCCTCCCTATCATCGATTGTATCTACAGGAGGCGCTGCCTCAAGAAGGCAACATCCATCGTCAAAGATCCCCACCATCCGGGCCATGCCATCTTCTCACAGCTACCATCAGACAGGAGGTACAGAAGCCTGAAGTCCCACACCACCAAATTCAAGAACAGCTACTTCCCTTCAATCATTCAGTTCTTGACCCAATCAGCAAATGATCACTCGAGTCTAACAACACTATGACCACTTTGATCACTTTGCACCAAAATTGACTTGGTATTTTTTGTTCTAATTGTGTTCTTTTTGTAAAAATTGTGTTTAATTTATGTTTAATTGATGCTTTTCTTGGGAATGCTGCTTATCTGATGCTGTGTGCCTGTGATGCTGCTGCAAGTAAGTTTATCATTGCACCTGTGCACACATGTGCTTGTGCAGATGACAACAAATTCGACTTTGAGACCAATCCACGGTTAATTATTAATTAAGTCATAAATTAATTCTCAAAATATAGTCCATCCCTAATTGCCCTGAAGAAGACAGTGTTGCCTTCTTGAACAACTGCAGCTCTCCTGGGGAAGGTGCTCCTGCAGTGCAGTCAGGGAGGGAGCTTCAGGACTTGGACCCAGTCACAGTCACAGGTCAGGATGGTGAACAACTTGGAGGGGAACCCAAAGATGGGGTTGATCCCTTGCACCTTCTGCCCTTGTCCATCTCGGTGGTGGAGGGAGAAAGCTTGAGAGGTGCAGTCAGAATAACCAGGATAAATAAATGCAGTGCATTTTGTCGATGGTTCACACTGCAAACATTGTATACACTGCTTAGTCCTGGATCCTGTTAAGTTTCCTGAGAGTTTTTGGAGCTGCATTTGTTCAGACAAGTGGAGAGTTTTGCATCATGCTCCTGAATTGTGGATAATGGAAGGACCTTGGGGTATCAGAAGGTGGAGTCACTTTCCACAAGTTACCCTGCCTCTGACTTACTCTTGCTGCCACAGTATTTATGTATCTCACCCAGATGAGTTTCCAGTCAATGATGTACCCCATGATATTGAAATAGACAATAGGAGCGGAAGTAGACCATTCGGCCTTCGAGTCTGCACCGCCATTTTGAGATCATGGCTGATCCTCAACAATCAATATCCTGTTCCTGCCTTGTCCTCATATCCCTTGATTCCCTATCTATCAGAAACCTATCTAGCTCCTTCTTGAAAGTACCCAGAGAATTGGCCTCCACTGCCCTCTGAGGGCAGTGCATTCCACAAATTCACAACCTTCTGGGAGAAGAAGTTTTTCCTCACCTCTGTCCTAAATGGCCTAGCCCTTATTCCTAAATCATGCCCCTGGTCCTGACTTCCCCAACATCTGGAAACATATTTCCTGTCTCTATCTTGTCCAATCCCTTAATAATCCTGTATGTTTCAATCCGATCCCCTCTCAATCTTCTCAATTCCAGCGTGTACAATCCCAGTCTCTCCAACCCTCTCAACATAAGACAGTCCCGACATCCCCGGAATTAACCTCGTAAACCTACGCTGCACGCCCTCTATAGCCAGGATATCTTTCCTTAACACTGGAGACCAAAACTGTACACAATATTCCAGGAGTGGTCTCACCAGGGCCCTGTACAAATGCAAAGAATCTCTTTGCTTTTTGTACTCAATTCCCCTTGTAATACAGGCCAACATTCCATTAGCCTTAATCACTGCCTGCTGCACTTGCTCATTCACTTTCAGTGACTGATGAACAAGGACTCCTAGATCCCTTGTATTTCCAATGAGGGACTCAGTGATGGTAATACCATTGAATGTCAGGGGTAGTGTGTAGACTCTCGTGTTGGAGATGATGTTGCCAGCCATTTTGTGATGTACACATCACATACCACTTAACCGTCAGCCCATTCCTGAATGTTGCCTTGGTTTGCTGCATGTAGACACAGTCTGCTTCACTTGCTGAGAAGTTACGAATGGAATTATATCTCATTCAACTATCAGTGAGTATTCCCCCTTCTGACCTTATCATGGAAGCTGATGAAGCAGCTGAAGGTGGTTGGGCCTAGGACACTGCCCTGGGGAATTCATGCAGTGATGTCCTGAGGCTGAGACAACCACAAGCCATCTTCCTTTGTGTAAGGCCACAGCTACTGGGAGATTTCCCTTTCATTTACCAGGGGTATCTTTATGTCGCACCTGGTAAAGTGCTGCCTTGATGTCAAAGGCAGTCACTCTCACCGTCTCTGTGCAGTTCACCTCTTCGATACATGTATGACTCAGGCTGTAGTGGGGTCTTGATCAAAGTGGTCTGGGAGAAATCCAAACCGGGCATCGATGAGTAGGTTATTGATGATTAGCTTGCTAGCACTAATCATTACAATTTCCATTCCTTTGCGAATGATTGAGAGTAACTGATTGGGCAGTAATTAGGTGAATCGGATTTGTCCTGATACCTAGGCAACTTTCCACATTTTGTAACTTTACTGAAACTTCTTGGCTACATGCACAGTAGTGATAAGTGTAGGTCTTCCGTACAATAGCTAGGGTGTTGCCTGGTGCTGTAGACTTCATAGTATGCAGTGCTCTTTAACTTTGTCTCAATATATTCAGTATATAGAACATTACAGCACAGTACAGGCCCTTCGGCCTACGATGTTGTGCCAACATTTTATCCTGCTCTAAGATCTATCTAATCCTTCCCTCCCACATAGCCCTCCATTTCTCTATCATTCATGTGTCTATCTAAGAGTCTCTTAAATGTCCCTAATGTATCTGCCCCCACAACCTCTGCCGTCAGTGCGTTCCACGCACCCACCACTGTCTGTGTAAAAAAAAAACCTACCCCTGACATCCCCCTTATACCTTCCTCCAATCACCTGAAAATTATGTTTCCTCGTGTTAGCCAGTAACTGAGCCTCTTCTTCCCTTAGGTGGAGAATTCCAAAGACTCACCACCCCTTTGGTGTAGTAATTTCTTCTCAGTTCAGTCTAGAATGACCGAACCTTTATTACGAGACTATGACCCTTGGTTATCGACATCCTAGCCATCTTTGCAACTATTTTCTCAAGCCCCAGAATTTTGTATGCTTCAATGAAATTATCTCTCATTCCTCTGAACCCTTGGAGAGTGCTGACCCTGTCTGTTCAATCTCTCCTCATAGGATGAACCCTAACCCCATAACATTTGATAAAATGCTCTTCATTATGAAAGAGAAACTAGTGTTACGATTATGTTTGAAGGACCATTAAATTTAACAGTTTATGTAAAGCAGCTACTTACTTCCCACTTCCCGATTAACATCTTTGAAAGATAAACAGTCAGAGAAAGTCAATGGATGTGCAATTTTTCTGTGAGTCCAACACTAACAACAGCTTTGTAGATGTTATCTAGACAGAGAACCTTCCACATTAATTTCAACATTTCATAAATAAGTAAAAGGCTGTGGATATATAATGAATAACTGATTATATTTGTATCCTGTTGTTACCAATCAAAACTCCATTTAAGGTCTGAATACATTTGAGCTGACAGTTATTGTAATCATAAAATCAAAAGTACAGCTTTGAAACTTGTGAAGTCATCTTGAAACAACTTCAGACATTTAGCCTTTATCAATCAGCAGCAAAATATTCCTTTTGCTCTATTTTTACCAGCCCTAATTAAAAATGCAGATGTTTAAGCAATTGCCTTTGAAGGTTTCAAATTTAAACAAATGGCTGTAGTTTAAATAGAACGATTAGGGTCACAATTAGACTGTTAACCAGCCACTGTAGGATGACTAAAGATTTTAGTTAGTGGTGTATCTCTGATGAGTGCTCCCTAAGTCATTAAAAATAATTAAATGAGAACAACCTGGTCAATGGAAGAATACTTTCATCAGTAATATGAGTCTAGAAATTAACTCCAAAAGTTAAAGGATCAATGATAAGCCATTACGTCAATCAGCAGTTTAGCATTAAACAACATTTTCTTTTGAAACTCTGCAAATGGTGATGACAATGTTAAGACAGACAGAGAGGGAGATAATCATGGTTCTTGAAGAAATGAAACAATTAACAATCGTTACTCTAACCAATTCATCTTATTGATGTTTGCATTATACAACAGGGATGAAAGTGTACATGAATTGAGCAAATTCATTTGTGAAAATGCATAACAGCTGTTGATAGCCAGATAGTTACAGGATTAATTCCCTGATATATTTTCAGCTGGAGGCAAACCACATAAAGCAAATCTAAATCTATAAAAGCACCAAAACAGATGGTTATATCTGATTTAAATTCAAATGCACTTCTAACTGACCTCACACCATTTGTACAGACATTTCTACTACGTTGTTTCATTGTCTGGGAGTTTTAATGGGTTAGAAAGTAGGGGTGCACCAGCTACAGATAACAGGACAACCAGTTGTAGAAACACTTTAAAACAAAAGAATTCTCTCACTCTTTCCTCTCCTTTCATCTCCTGGTTTGTGCACTTCTGCTGGTCTCTGGTCAATGATCACTATTCTCTTTTAGCCTGCTGGTAGTAATTTATGTTCTGCGTGTTGTCTGAACCTACGTGCCTGTGTTGCTGCTGCAAGCAGGTCTTTCATTGTACCTGTACCTCACCGTACTTGTGAACACGACAATAGGCTTGATTTGACTTGATTAGGGATCTCCCATGGTTAGCGCAACGCTATTACAGTGCCAGTGACCGGGGTTCAAATTCCGCCGCTGTCTGTAAGGAGTTTGTACGTTCTCCCCGTGTGTCTGCGTGGGTTTCCTCCAGGTGCTCCGGTTTCCTCCCACATTCCAAAGACACATGGGTTAGGAAGTTGTGGGCATGCTATGTTGGCACCAGAAGCATAGCGACACTTGCAGGCTGCTCCCAGCATTCTCAGTAACGCAAAAAGACACATTTCACTGTGTGTTTCGATGTACATTTGACTAATAAATAAATATCTTATCTTATTAAGAAATATAAAGGTTTTAACATGGCCAGTGACATATGGTGGCTCTGTCTTTCCATTTGCTGGGATCAGTTCAGATAAGGGGTCTGGGTTGAGCTGTTCAGTCTGCCAGAGAAGGGGAAGCAGCAGCTTCCATCATATCCAACAGAAGGTGATCAGAGAGTGTCTAAGGTCCAGAGCGAACAGAGCAGATACCAGTGGATGGCTCAGCTAGTAGAACCAGTGCCTCACAGCACCAGTGACTCGCCTTCAATCCCAACCTCCAGTGCAGTCTGTGTGGAGTTTACACGTTCTCCTTGTGCTTGTGTGAGTTCCGCCTGGATGTTTCTTTCCAAAGACTTAAGTTAAATGGCCACTGTAAATGGCCCCGAGTGTGTGGGTGAGTGGTAGAATCCGGGGGGAGTTGATGGGAACGTTGGGAGAACAGATTACAGGGAAAATTTGATGGTAAATGGAAAGGTTCATTCTCGGCTCCACTCGGGACATAGAAGCCACAGACAATCTGATGGAGGAACTCAGCAGGTTGAGCAGCATCTGTGGGGGGGGAGGAGGGTGAAGGAATTGTCACTGTTATGGATTGAAACCCTGCCTCAGGACTCCAACCCTGTCACAGATCTCATCACATCAGATCTCCCCTCCACCGTCCCCAGTCTTAGTTTTGGTATTGGTATTGGTTTATTATTGTCACTTGTACCGAGGTACAGTGAAAAACTTGTCTTGCATACCGATCGTACAGGTCAATTCATTACACAGTGCAGTTACATTGAGTTAGTACAGAGTGCATTGAGGTAGTACAGGTAAAAACAATAACAGAATACAGAATAAAGTGTCACAGCTACAGGGAAAGTGCAGTGCAATAAGGTGCAAGGTCACAACAAGGTAGATCATGAGGTCAGAGTCCACCTCATCATATAAGGGAACTGTTCAACAGTCTTATCACAGTGGGGTAGAAGCTGTCCTTAAGTCTGGTGGTATGTGCCCTCAGGCTCCTGTATCTTCTACCTGATGGAAGAGGAGAGAAGAGAGAAAGTCCTGGGTGAGCAGGGTCTTTGATTATGAACTTGGCACAGGCCTTCGATCTGAAACGTTGACATTTCCTTCTCCCCCCACAGATGCTGCCTGACCCACAGAGTTCCTCCAGCAGATTGTTTTTTGTTCTAGATTCCTTCATCTGCAGTGTCTTGTGTCTCCAGGGCATAGCAGTCCACTTGATAAGCACCCCATCCACAACCATTTACTCACTCCTCCATCCACACACAGTAGCAGCAATTTGAACCATCACATCCTTCTTATAGTGTGGCAACCAGAACTGCACACAGTCCTCAAAGTGCAATCTAACCAATGTTTTGTAAGGTTGCAAGGTAACATCCCAATTCTTATATTCTATGCCCTGAGCTATGAAGGCATGCATGCCATATGCCGCCTTTGGTTTAGGTTTTAACATTCATTGAAAGCCAAGGTGCAAATAAAAAGGAACAAATGAAACAGAAACTTTAAAACAGAACAAAAGGTAATTACCTATAAATAAATATTTCAAAGATAGAGCAAGGAGCAAAGATAAAGAAGTGAGATAACGCAACCTGATGCTGGAAGTGTAAGGTTTCCCAATGAATGTCCACGTATCTGGACCAACCAATTTCTGCCTTCAGTGACGTTGCAGTAGGTCATTAATTGTTATGGAGGGAGGGGTAATACCTTTACTTTTAGCAACAAAAGCTATCTACCTATTTTTAACTCAGGCTCTCAAGGAAACATGAAAGAGTAGAGGTTTTACGACTGACTGGGTTAGTCAGGACTGCATAACGTGGAGTTATTGGACTGCAATACTAGCCTTGATTTATAGAGTCACAGAACTGTACAGCACAGAATAGGCCCTTCGGCCCACCATGTCAATGCCGTCCAATGTACCTGCCTACACTAATCCCATTTGTCCACAATCCACCTGTAGCCGATTTCTTGGTGATTCAAGTACTTGTCTAAATGCTTCTTCAATAGTGTGAAAGTATCTGCATCCACCAGCTCTTCAGGAATTCACTGCAAACTCCAACTATACTCTGTATGAAGAATTCCCCTCAGATTCCCTTTAAACCTCCCAGTGCTCACCTTAAACCTATGTCCTTTTGTCTTAGTCACTCCATACGATCCCCTCTGTATCTCCCTCATAATGTTATCTATTTCTGTCAGGTCACCTCTCAGCCTCCTCTGCTCCGGGGTAAATTAGCCCAGCCAGTTATCTCTCCTCATAACTGAGATGCTCCAGTCCAGGCAACATTCTATTGAATCTCCTCTGCATCCTCTCTGGTTCAACCACATTCACTCTCAACAATTTTTCTAGATGCAACATAGAAAGCATCCTAATCGGATGCATCATGGCTTGGTCCGGCAACTGCTCTGCCCAAGGTAGCAAGGAACTGCAGAGAGTTGTGAACACAGCCCAGTCCATCACACAAACCAACCTACTCTCCAATGACTGCCTCCACACTTCCCGCTGCCTCAGGAAAGCAGGCAACATAATCAAGAACACATCCCACCCCGGTCATTGTCCCTTCTCCCCTCTCTTAGACAGAAGATACAAAAGCATGAAGCATGTTCAATCAAGCTCAAGGACACCTTCTGTCCTGCTGTTAGCAAGATTTGAATGGACCTCTCACATGCTAAAGATGAATTCTTGATCTCTTGATCTACCTTGTCGTGGCCCTTGCACTTTATTTGTTTACCTGCACTGCACTTTCTCTGTGGCTGTAACACTATATTCTGCATTCTGTTTTTCCTTTTTACTAGCTCAATGTAGTTATGTATGACATGATCTGACTGGATGGCACGCAAACAGAATTCTTTTCTCTGTATCTTGGTACATGTGACAATAGATAGACAATGGCTAGTGGAATTACACACAAGACTCCAGATGTGGCCTAACCAGTGTCTTATAAAGTTGTAACATGACTCTTATCCACAGGAAATGCCTCTGTCTTAAGTTTCTGGCTCAGTCAATGAACCAGAGGGGAGGTTGAATGTACACCCAAACATAAAGGAGCAGGGTGTAATGGACCTCTGGACAGATTTATCTGAAATCCAGTCTCATCACAGGCATGTGCAAAGGTTTTGGAAGGGGAGAGTGTGATTGTTCAGGGAGCTGTGTGCATTGGGGACTTAGAAGAGATTGAGAAGAAAGTCAAGCTGGAACTGTTCTGTACGATTGGTACAATGTACTTACTATGACTTGAAAACAAAGAGCAAACTGAAATCCAATGTGACCAGATATCAGGAGGCAAGTACAATTGGCTGCTACTGCACCAACATCGTATTGAATGAATTACCAAAAACGAATAATAACCAGGGAGATTCGAACTGCTCCAAAATTGATTGGACAAAAGAAGTAGGCTAAAGGGAACAGAATACAGAGCTCCTACAAAGTGTACTGGATTCACTTCTAACCCAGTGAGACAGAAGCACAAGAGAGGGTTTGGCACTGAATGGACCTGGTAACATGCAGTGAACCAGAGCAGGTAGATCTTGTGAAAGTTGGAACATCCAGGCAATAATGACCATAATACAATCCCCAATAAGATAATTCTTCAGAAGTACACTAAAATGAAGTTAATAATTGAAGACATCTGATTCTAAGGAGCAGTGAATAGAAGTTTGGAAAATTAGATAAACAACATTGGTAAACAATGGGAAGTATTTAAAAGGCATTCAACAGGGTAAGAATATTAGATATTCTAATGAAATACAAGAATAATCTACACTTAATGAGACGCCATGGATGGATAAAAACAAGAACAAAATTAAGGTAATAAAAGAAAAACTATGAAATGTTATTTTCAAGGAAGAGAAAACAAAATATCGGCACATACTTTCAGACTCCAGAGTCCAGACTACCCCTTCCTGAAGTCCACAATCAATTCCTTATGTTCAAAGTCAGCAAGGCCAAGGAATTGATTGTGGACTTCAGGAAATGGAAGTTAGGAGAACACACAGCAGTCCTCACTGAGGGGTCATTTGTGGAAAGGGTGAGCAGCTTCAAGTTCCTGGGTGTCAACATCTCAGAGGATCTATCCTGGGCCCAACACATTGATGCAATCATGAAGAAGGCACACCAGTGGTTCTACTTTGTTAGGAGTTGAGGAGATTTGGTACGTCACCAAAGTCTCTTACAACTTTCTATAGATGTACGGTGGAGAGCATTCTGACTGGTGGCATCACAGCCTGGTGTGGAGGCTCCAATGTGCAGGATCGGAAGAGTCTGCAGAGGGTTGTAGACTCAGCCAGTTCCATCACGGGCACAACCCTCCCCACCATCGAAGACATCTTCAAGAGGTAGTGCCTCAAGAAGACGGCATCCATCATTAAGGACCCTCACCATCTGGGATATGCCCTCTTCTCCTTACTACCATCAGGGAGGAGGTGCAGGAGCCTGAACAATTCAGGAGCAGCTTCTTCCCCTCCACCATCAGATTTCTGAGCGGTCCATGAACTCTACCTCATTATTTCTCTTTTGCACTATTTTATTTATTTCTTTTCTGGTGATGTACAGAAACTTTTATGTCTTGTACTGTACTGCTGCCGCAAAACAACAAATTTCACTACACGCGTCAGTGATAATAAACTTGATCTGATTCTGACATACACAAAACCAGAGAAGTCAGGATTGCAATAAGGTCATTAATAATGGAAAAGGTTAAAATCATGAGTAGTAACAGAACAATGGCAAAGATATTACATAATCATTTTGATTTAGTATTTACCAGGGAGGCAGATTAGATTGGAGATACAAGAGACTGCTGGGATCTGGAGCTACTTTGAACCATAGAACCATATAGCACAAAACAGGCCCTTCGGCCCACCATGTTGTGCCATCCATCAAACCACCCTCACACTACCTAACCCTTTTGTCCCGCATATCCCTCTATCTCACGTTCCTCCATATGCCTATCCAACAAACTCTTGAACCTGTCCAATGTATCTGCCTCCACCACCACCCCAGGCAGTGCATTCCATGCACCAACCACTCTCTGGGTGAAAAACCTCCCCCTGACATCTCCCCTGAACCTCCCACCCATAACCTTAAAGCCATGCCCTCTCGTCTTGAGCATTGGTGCCCTGGGAAAGAGGCACTGGCTGTCTACTCTATCTATTCCTCTCAATATTTTATATACCTCTATCATGTCTCCTCTCATCCTCCTCCTCTCCAGTGAATAAAGCCCTAGCACCTTAAGCCATTCCTCATATTCCATATGCTCTAATCCAGGCAGCATCCTGGGAAAAGAACTGTCAGCATTTCGGTTCAAAACCTGATGCAGACCCGAAACGTCGACAATTCCTTTCCCGCACAGATGCAGCTCAACCCGCTGAGTTCCTCCAGCAGATTGTTTGTTGAAGCAGATTAGATTGAACTGCCAGTGGAAAATAAGATTAATCTATAATAACGTAAAGAAAGAGAAAAGTTATGTAGACTAATCAAAGTAAAAAAAAGGAATAGAACCCCAGGTTCAGATGGATTGCATCCACACACTGAGGAGAACCGATAAAGGTAGCAGAGCGGCGACTACACAAACTTATTAATTTATGAGTAAAGGGAGATGCTGTAATAGAACACCGGCGGTTAGTTAAAGTCACATTTTATTTTAGAACAGTTGGTTTAACATTGGTGGTAGGAAAGATAATGGAATCACTATTAAAGAAGAAAATAAAACACTAGGAAATAAAATACAGTGACATGTAATCTGCATAGATTTCAAAAGTAAAAGAGATCCTTGACCAATATCATTAAGTTTATTTGATAATGTAATTGATAGGAGATAAGGGTAATGTAGTAGATGTAAATTATCCAGATTTCAGTAAGGAACTTCATATGAATAAGGTCAAAGACGCAGAGTCAAGTAGCAAGTGGTAAGATGGACGGTAAGTTGACTACAGCACAGAAAGCAAAGAACATAGGGCTAAGGGCTATTCAGAAAGTGGGGAAGTGAATCAGTGCTGGGTGCACTGTTATTGACAATCTCCATAATGATTTAGACTTTGAAATCAAGATATCACTGAGTTTATGATGGTGGGGGTGATTGGTATTGAAGAGGTCTGAAAACTACTACAAGACTTTAGTAACGGGCAAATTAACGTCAACGTAAATCTATGCAGGATATCACAGTCTGGAAAGAAATAAGGAAGTTGCATATTACTTTGATTGCAAGAACATAAATTGTGGAGATAACAAAGGATTTTAGAATACAAATATATGGACTCATAGAGTCATACAGCACGGAAACAGGCCCTTCGGCCCAACTGGTCCATGCTGACCAGGATGCCCATCCAAGCTGGTCCCATTTGCCAGCATTTGGCCCATAACCTTCTAAGCCTTTCCTATCCATGTACCTGTCCAACTGTTTTTTAAAAGTTGTTACTGTACCTGCCTCAACCACTTCCTCTGGCAGCTCATTCTACATACATACAGCCCGCTGTGTAAAAAAGTTGCCCCTCAAGTTCCTATCAAGTCTCCCCCCTCTTATGTTAAACCTATGCCCTCTAGTTCTTGATTCTCCAATCCTGGGAAAAACATTGAGTGCATTCACCCTATCTATGCCCCTTATGATTTTATGTACCTCTATAAGATCACCCCTCAGTCTCCTACACTCCAAGGAATAAGGTCTTACTCTGTTCATCCTCTCCCTGTAACTCAGTCCCTCAAGTTCTGGCAACATCCTTGTAAAATAAAAGTGGCGATGCTGTTTAATAAGGCCAAAAGCTTAATGGAACAAGTACTAGGGTTTATTTCTGGAAGAATAGAACGTAAAATTGGAGGAGTTATATTAAATTCAAATAAAATTATTGTTGGATCACACGAGGAGTAGTACTGTGCACAGTCCTGATCACCATATTGTTATTGGTATTGGTTTATTATTGTCAAATGTACCGAGATACAGTGAAAAGCTCTCGTTTTGCGTGCCATCCAGACAGATCATGCCGTACATAATTATACTGAGGTAGCAAAGTGAAAACAATAATATGTTAGCAAGGAAAAGGTGCAAAAACAAATACTTACAAGGATGGTATCAAAATTGTGAAGCTTCACCCATCCATAGCAGATGACAATATCAGGTCACTTTTCATTTGAAAAGTAAAGGAAGACAAACCAAATGGAAAACTTTACTATGGAATGTTTTCATTGGAGAAGGCAGAAATCACTAGAATAGAATCCCTGTTAAGAAGGACTGCAACTAATTAAGAGACTTTAAGTAACGGGAATCTACTCACCAAATGAATTTCAGATGATTATTAAACAATTTGCAGATGATACCATAAAACATGATTAATCTCCTAAACATGCTATTTCATAGAACTGACACATTGCACCCTTCGTATGAATTGCATTGCACTGACTTCCATGGACGTTGACAATGCCAGCCCAAAGTGCTCCTGCAGCGGTAGGTCACTATCAATGCTGTAAACTAACAAAGGGCACATTTTTACAGCTCTCAGCAATGGGCAACTTCATCAGTCCAAGCAGGTTACAGAGCAGCCTTTACCAGAGCATTGTATTATTAATGGAAAACCACTCAAAAATAACAATACCAGATATATCTTATCCACATCTTTGTTAGCATAGCCATAAGTTTCCACATGTAACATCAGCTGTGAGGAAAGCAAGACATTCATCTCTTCTTATTAATTGACTATTGTTGAGCACGTCACCATTTGCACCAAAAACACAGGAAAATAGGAGCAGGAATAGGCCACTCGGCCCCTCAAGCCTGCCTCGCCATTCAATATGATCGCGGCTGATCTATGCTGGCCTCAGCTCCTCTTCTGTGCCAGCTCCCTCATACCGTAACTATCATCTCACAATTGTCTATCAATGGAATTGTGTGGCATGAATAAGAGAACTGCAAAATTATTTGTAAAAGGACAGTAAGACATGGTTGAACAGTTACAAGATAGATTGTGGTAGAGGATTGATCAAAGATGTGACCTTCACAAACTGAATGTTATTTTACAAGTGTGAGTGATAACGACAGTTAAACTGGTTTGTTAATTAGCTCACCAAATGCCTTCCTTGGTTCCACCAACGCAAGTACGAATGGTTGACCTTTAGGCAAATCTTTCAACATCTTGGCAACTTCATAATGTCGACAGCCTACTATAGTTTGGTTGTTTATTCCTTCTATGTGGTCTCCCACGCAGACAGTCTTGATTCTATCGATAGTGCTACCTTCCTTAATCCTCTGTGAAATTACAAATTAGTGTTTAGTACAAACAAATATATTCAGCACCGTGAACAAAATCTTTTTTTGTCATACTGATTCACAAAGTACAAGATGAAAAGTCCAGTTTGAATGCCAAGGCTGTGGTAACATGATTTTAAAGTTACTGGAGAGGTTTCAAGAAATCTGGCTATTACTCTGGAAATACCTTCTTTCAGAGGGTGGTGTCATAGAGTTATACAGCACAGAAAATGGCCCTTCGGCCCAGCTGGTCAATGCCAACCAAGATGTCCCATCCAAGCTCATTTGGCCAATAACCTTCTAAACCTTTCCAATCCACGTACCTGTTGTTAATCTTTGGAATTCTCCGCCCAGAAGGGTTATGTATGCTAGACCAATGGGGCACTTAAAGCCGAAGCAGATAAATAACTGAAAAATCATGGAATTGAGGGCCATGGGGACTGGTACAGAAGAGGAGATGAGGCCTCGGACAGATCAGCCATGATCATATTGAATGGTGGGGCAGGCTTGAGAGACTGAGAGGCCTGTTTCTGCTCCTATTTTCTTATGTTCTATCTCATACGTAGATTCATACAGCACAGAGACAGATCCTTTAACCCACCAAGACCGTACTGGGAATTTGACCCAACAGTTGTGGAAGTTAAGTTCAATTAAAAAGTGGAGTACCAAATTAATATCAGTAATATTGGGTGCAAGACCACTGGATTATCACAAAGGCTTGTCTAGTGTGCTAATCATCTTCTCTATTCAGCTTGGCCAGTTTGTGACACCAGACCCACTAACAAAGTTGCTTTTTAGTTGTTCCCCGAAATGGCTTTGAAAGCTATTCAGTTCTATTACATTGCACAATACTTTGCAGAAATGAAGAAGTTAAATCAATCAACAATTGAAGGAAACCTTTGTGTTTGATTTTAGCTGACAAATTATCCTAAAAGAGGTTTTTTGTTCCAATTATCCAAAAAGCTACGTATCCTGTTTAGATGTGACATTCTGAACTTGTGTCAATGACAGCACACAGTGTAAATATATCTGACCAGTTCAATGTATGATAAAGACATTTTTCTAAGAAATTTTGAAGAAAATTAATTACTTGACCAGTTGACATATGTTTTTATCCTAACATATTTCTCAGAAAACTCTTGCCAACTGTTATTGGGACTCAATAACTCATAATGCAACAGAGATCCTAAGAACCAGATTCAGGGAAGGGGAAAAGTAGTGATACAGCATCAAGGGAGAGTGTGACTGGCTAAAATCCATAAATTAATACATTAAAGAAAACATGAAATTATATCTTGTCCAATTTTGTTATCCTCCTTAATGGACAGAAATTAACACGCGTTCCAACATTAATTTAGCACCAACTGTTCGTTGAAACCATTTAAGGAGGTGTTATTAACAAAAGTCAGTACTTTGTGTCCCTCAATGTTTACTCAGAAAAAAATCATGCATAAAGTTACTAACCCAGAGAACATGACACACCTGCTCCCATTATCTGATGTTTAATTTTTTTTTAAATCATGTTTTAATTGCTGATTCTTATCTTTAGTAATGCAGTAATCCATTTAAGGAGTTTAAATTGCTGAGAGACTCAGAAATACCAAAATGCTTCTGCTCTTAGCTTATTCCAATCATAATTCATTTGTATGTTCGGCTGGCGAGAGTAAGAGAAGCAGGAAAGCATTGCGCTTGAGCACTTGTTTAGGTATCTACTGGTTAACAAAATGTCGCAGCACTGCTGAAATCCATGAATTAATTGTAAATGCAATTAATGCAAATATATTTAGTCTCACAACACAAACTACCTCGGCTACCCCTCAGAGCCAGGTCAGGTGGGCAACATCACTGATTTGCAGCAATGGTGCTGGGGTCAAGAGGGTTGAGAACTTCAAGTTCCTAGGTGTAAGCATCACCAATAGCTTGCCCTGGTCCAACCATGTAGGCGCGATGGCCAAGAAAGTGCCAAGGAAGCTAAGGAAATTTGGCATGTTCCTGTTGACACACACCAATTTTCGGAGATTCACCATAGAAACCCCCCTATCCAGATGCATCACAGCTTGGTATGGCAACTGCTCTGCACAAGACCACAAGAAACTGCGGAGAGTTATGGACACAGCACTTCACAGAAACCAGCCTCCCCTCCGTGGACTCTGTCTATACTTCTTGCTGCCTCAATAAAGCAGCCAACATAATCAAAGACCCCTCCCATCCTGGACATTCCCTCTTCTCCCCCCTTTCCCATCAGGCAGAAGATACAAAAGCCTGAAAGCACGTACTACCAGGCTCAAGGACAGCTTCTGTCCTGCTGTTATAAGACTATTGAATGGACCTCTTGCACAATAAAAAGGACTCTTGACCTCACAATCTACCTCGTTATGGCCTTGCACCTTATTGTCTGCCTGCATTGTACTTTCTCTGTAACTGTAACACTATATTCTGCATTCTGTTATTGTTTTACCTTGCACTACCTTGATGTACTGATGTGATGAAATGATCCATATGGATGGCATGCAAAACAAAGTTTTTCACTGTACCTCAGTGCATATCACAATAATAAAACAATTACCAATTATTGGGGACCATGAAATAATTCTTCCAAAAGCTGTCACTGTGAAGTACATTTCTGGTCATCCCTTTCAGCACAGATGTGGGTGGACTGAGGTTTTAGTTCATTTTAGCTGGTCTCCATCTAGTGGTATACTGTAACCATGACTTAAGCATGAATTATCTGATGGCTGGCCACACCAAACTGATTAACCCCCCACCCCCCCCCCAACCTCTCCTCCACCCACCCTCTTGTAATCTCCTCTGCAACTGCACATGCATTGAGTCATGTAGGGTGATTGATGATTGGCATGGACTCAATGGGCTGAAGGGCCTCCATCTGTAGGATTCTATAACTCTACTTGAGTAGCAATGTCCACACCTGCACAGTTTGTACCTTAATGAAGGCATAGCCTGTTCCATTGTCAGTGATGGTCAGACCCAGAGCATCCTCTGACTTTGTCACCTCCACTTCTTTTATTTGCCCTTTCACATGAGCAAAGATGAAGTCCTCCAGTCCAATCTGACCTCCCAGTAATCTCTGCATGTCCACCTTGTGAGTATTTAATGTGCAGAAAAGAATCTGCTGGTCAAAAAAGAAAAAGAAAACTTAAAAAACAACCGTGGATACCTACAGCAGGTCAGTGTTTATTACAAAGAAATAGACTTGTGTTTGAGCCGAGATCTTTACAAAATTAACACTGACTACCAATATTCACCACCAAGCTCGATATTTACCACTGAACCATTTTATCTGGTTGATTTCTGTCACAAATAATCATTAGAAATTAAATTACAGCATTAGCAAAACCTATAAAAGTATCGGCAAAAGGAAAGAGTTAAGTGCGTGATACTTTATATCCCTTTTAGAATATTTGCAAGTGGTTTTACTGCCAACAAACTGCGTTTGAACTGTACTTGCTATTGTAATGGAACAGCGGTAGCTAATATTATGCTGTTGCACAATGAGGGCCACATTCTTAAATGATGCATTTGAATTGCCAGATGTTAAATGCTGCCTTAGACCTGACAAGAACGCTTGTGCCATTAGAGTAATTTTAGAATCAGATTATTTATAGTCATAAAGTTCCAAGTTTTTTAATGGCTTTTCCTGAATCAATCATGAACTGTATCGTAAATTGTCATACATTCCTTTAGCCAACTATCCTGAGTCCTTTATTCACCGAACATAAACGTCTCCTGTGGGTGGATTTCCTGCTCAGTTGTATGAAGATATTAATGTACATTAATGGGCATAAAATATCAATGGGCAAGTCTTTTGCGCAGAGAGTGGTAGGTGCCTGGAATGGGTTACCAGGGGTAATGGAAGCAGGCAGTTTGGTGGAGTTTAAGAGGCTTTTAGATAAACACATGAATATGAAGGGACTGGCAGGATATGGATGATGCAAGGAGAAGGACATTTACTATAAATTGGCATCAAGATTGGCACAACATCGTGGGCTGAATGGCCGGTCCAGTGCTGTACTGTTCTATGTTCATTACTACAGTTCTTTCTTGAATCAGTTTGCTGAGACGTGGGCAAAAAAGATCGACCAAAACATAGTGCAACACTGAGGCTGTCTTTCAGATGAGACCTCAATCCAATACCACGTCTGCATTCAGGTGGTCACAAACATTCCCAGGGCAGGTGAGCTATTCCCAGTGGGGTCTTGGCCAAAAAATTAATTGCAAGTTTCAATCATTCTTGTAAACAGTTGGCCAGTGGTGGGGAGCAGATGGAGAGTTCACCCTCATTCTGTCTCCCCTCCCCTCTCCATCCCCATTCAGTCTCCCTCTCACCACCCCCTCCCTCATATTCTTCCTCTCCTCTTCTTCGTGTAACTCCCACCAAGGTGCCCACCTAAGCTTGCGGAGGTGTATAAAATAATGAGGGGCGTAGGTAGGGTGAAAGCACACGGTCTTTTACCCAGTAAAAGGGAATCAAAAACCAGAGGTCGTGGGTTTAAGGTGAGAGGGGAGAGGTTTAAAAGGAACCTGGGGCAACTTCTTCACGCAGAAGGTGGTCGGTTTATGGAACGAGCTGCCAGAGGAAGTGGTTGAGGAAGGTACAGTAACAACATTTAAAAGAGATTTGGATAAGTACATGGGTAGGAAAGGTTTTGAGGGATATGGGCCAAACGCAGGCAAATGGGACTAACTTAGATGGGCACCTTGGATCTATGACTCCATGACTTAAATCTCTCTCTCTCTCTCTCTCTCTCTCTTTGTCTCTTTCTCTCTCTCTCTTTCTCTCTCCCTCTCTCTCTCTTTCTCTCTCTCTCTCTTTCTCTCTCCCTCTCTCTCTCCTTCTCTCTCTCTCTTTCGCTCTCCCTCTCTCTCTCTTTCTCTTTTTCTCTCTCTCTCTCTGTCTCTCTCTATCTCTCTCTCTCTCTCTCTCTCTCTCTCTCTTTCTCCCTCCCTCTCCCTCTCTCGTTCGGTGGAGTGGAACAGTAGACACAACTCACCCCTGCCAACGAGGCAGCAGATGGCAGGGGATGGGGTTGTGGTCTGAGAATCAGGCTCTGTGCCACGCCGAATATCCTTGCACTTTGCCGGGCATTTGACATCCCTCAGCTTTATGCCTGGGAGGGGATGTACGGAGAGCGACTTCACTCATTTCACTGGGTCCTTGACCAGGTGAAAAATGCAAGCTCAGGGAAGCATTTAATTTTACTTTATTTCAATATTTTGATGTTGCTTGCATTAAAGTGTCTTTACTACATTTATATTTTAGTATATTAATAACTTACTTTCTTAATCATTTAAATATTTTAATTTCTATTTTGGATATTAGGAGAGGTCAGCATGGTTTTGTGCAGGACAGATCATGTCTCACAAATCTGACTGAGCCTTTTGAGGAGATAACTGAGAAAATTAATGAAGGCAGAGCAGTCGACGTGATTTGCATGGACTTTAGTAAGGCCTTTGATGAGATCCAATAAAATAAGATTTCTTTATTAGTCACATGTACATCGAAACATAGAGTGAAATACATCTTTTCCGTAGAGTGTTCTGGGGGCAGCCCCCAAGTGTCGCCACACTTCTGGCGCCAACAAAGCACGTCCACAATTTCCTAACCAGTATGCCTTTGGAATGTGGGAGGAAACCGGAGCACCGGGAGGAAACCCACGCAGATGTACACACAGTGGCCGGAATTGAACCCAGGGTTGCTGGCGCTGTAATAGTGTTACACTAACCGCTACACTACCGTGCCTGCAGATATGGTAGGCTCGTCCAGAAGGTTAAGCACAAGGGGTCTAAAGCATGTTGGTGAACTGGATCCAAAACTGGCTTGGTGATAGGACACTGATGGATGGGTGTTTTTCTGACTGGAAGTCTGTAACAAGTGGTGAACTGCAGGGATTGGTGCTGGGACCTTTGTTGTTTGTAATATACATAATGACTTGGATGAGAATGTAAGTGATCTGATTAGTAAGCTTGCAGATGGCACAAAGATTGGTGGAGTTGTAGACAGCAAAGAAGATTGTCTAAGGATACAGTGGGACATAGAAAAGTTGGAAAGTTGGGCAGAACAGTGGCAGATGGAATTTAATCCAGACAAACACTTTGGAAATGCACTTTGGAAAGTAAAATCCTGGTAAAACAGACCTTGAGATACAAGTCCATAGATTCCTGAAAATGGCAACAGGTGGATAGGGTAGGGAAGTAGGCATTTGGTATGCTTGCCTTCATAGGCTGAGGCATTGAGTATAAGAGTTGGGATGTCATGTTGCAGCTGTACAAAACATTGGTTAGACCGCACTTTGAGTACTGTGTACAGTTCTGGTTGCCACATTACAGGAAGAATGTGGTATCCTGAGAAAGACTGCAGAAGAGATTTATCAGGATATTGCCTGGAATGGAGGGCTGTAGTTATAAGTAGAGGCAGATATAATTACAACGTTTAAAAGCCATATTTATATGGATAGGTACTTGGATAGGAAAGGCATGGAGGGATATTGGCCTAATGCAGGCAACTGGGATCAGTGTAGGTAAGCACTAAGGTCAGCATGGATAAGGTGAACGAAAAGGACCCATTCTGTGCTGTATGAAGGTTCAGTAACAGCTACTTCCCTTCAACCATTCGGTTCTTGAACCAACCGGCACAACCCTAAACACTACAGTTTAGCAACACCATGACCACTTTGAACACTTTGCACTAAGATTGACTTTTTTTCGTTCTAATTGTGTTCTTTCTGGTAAAAACTGTGTATAATTTATGTCTTTCTTGTGAATGCTGCTTATCTGATGCTATGTGCCTGTGATGCTGCTGCAAGTAAGATTTTCATTGCACCTGTGCACACATGGACTTGTGCACGTGACAATAAACTCGACTTTGACTTTACTTTTAAATGCCTCTATGCTGAAAAGTAATTCAAAGGCCTTTGACACAGAAAGCTGTCAAGACGTTCTGGGAAGGGCCTCAGGAATTCACCACCTCAGGCACTCTTGACCTCACGAGCGACTCTTGGGTGCAATGGATCAGTTTGCCCACCACCCACCTGTGACCAGAAAATGTCCAAAGAGGTAGGTATGGGCTGTGGGCAGTGTAACTGGGATCCAGAACGCAGGCTGAATCTAGCATCACCCAGCCTTTGGCCTCTTCCTATCCAGACTCATCGTTCCTCTGGTATTGGTGAGACCACATCTGGAGTATGGCATGCTGGTCTTCATCAGTCAGGATATTGAGTACAGCAGTAGGGGTGTTATGCTGCAGTTGTACATGATGTTAATGAGACCGCATTTAGAATATTATGTACAGTTTTGGTCACCCTGTTATAGGAAAGACCTATTTAAACTGGAAAGAGTGCGGAGAAGATTTATGAGGATGCTCCCAGGAGTCAAGGGATTGAGTTACAGGGGAAGGTTGTCCAGGCTAGGACTTTATTCCTTGGAACACAGGAGATTGAGGGGTGACCTTGTAGAGGTGTATAAAATCATGAGGGGCATAGGGTGAACGCTCAGTCTTTTTCCCAGGGAAGGAGAACTAATAACTAGAGGATGTAGGTTTAAGGTGAGAGGTGAAAGAATTAAAAAGGACCTGAGGGGCAACTTCTTCACACAGAGGGCGATGCGTATATGGAACGAGCTGCCAGGGGAAGTGGTTGAGGCAGGTACAATAATAACATTTAAAAGACATTTGGATAAGTACATTAATACTCCTCTTGATCAGTTAGGGAAGTGGGCTGAGGAGTGGCAAAAAGATTTCAATACAGATAAGTGTGAGGTAAAGCATTTTAGAAAGTCAAACCCACGTGGGACTTACAGTATACTATGAATGGTAGGGCACTAGGGAGTGCAATGGAACAGAGGGACCTAGGAGTACAAGTGCATTGTTCGTTGAAAGCAGCATCACAGGTAGACAAGAAAACGGTGTTTAGCACGCTGGCCTCCATCAATCAGGGCATTGAGTATAGGAGTTGGGACATTATGTTGCAGTTGTACAAGTCGTTGGTGAGGCCGCACTTGGAGTATTGTGGACAGTTTTGGTCACCCTGTTATAGGAAAGACGTGGTTAAACTGGAAAGAGTGCAGAGAAGATTTACGAGGATGTTGCCAGGACTAGAGGGCCTGAGTTTTTGGGAGAGGTTGGCCAGGCTAAGTCTTTATTCCTTGTAATGTAGGAGAATGAGGGGCGACCTTATAGAAGTGTTTTAAAATTATGAGAGGCATAGATAAGGTAGACGGTAACAATGACACAAGAGATTCTGCAGATGCTGGAAATCTGGAGCAACACACACAAAATGCTGGAGGAACTCAACAGGTCAGGCAGCATCTACAGAGGGAAATAAACAGTCGACGTTTCGGACCGAGACCCTTCATCAGGACTGGAAAGGAAGAGGGCAGAAGCCTGAATAAGAAGGTGGGGGGAGGAGCACAGGCTGGCAGGTGATAGGTGAGTCCAGGTTTGGATGGTAACAGTCTTTCCCCCAGGGTAGGGGAGTCCAAAACTAGGGGGCATAGGTTTAGGGTGAGAGGGGAAAGATTTAGAAAAGAACTGAGGGGCAAGTTTTTCACACAGAGAATGGTGGGTATATGGAACGAGCTGCCAGAGGAAGTAGTTGAGGCAGGTATAAGAGGATCATTTAAGAAGCACTTGGATAGGTACATG